>NW_026294759.1:658795-1024207 GCF_026119805.1 Tympanuchus pallidicinctus
GCTAGGAGTGGCACCTGGCCAGGTGGGATGTGGCAGTACCAGCTGCTGCAAATATCAGCTTCACCTAAAGCAAATTTAACAATGGATTAGGAGGGATCTACTCCTACCACAGAGGCCTGGAATCGTCTCTGGCAAGAATTAGGGATCAAATGCAAGTTCAGAGCACAAGTAACATGAAGAGTGTCTAGGGTCTGAGTTTGGTTTCCATGGTGATCACAGCTCCCTGGACTGTGAGTTGAAAAGATGAGCAAAATCTGCACGTAGGGACTCTGTCTTTGCAGCAGAGCGGGACCAAGCACAGGCTTGTATATGGTTCTGTCTTCCCAATGTGCTTTCCCTCAAATAGCAGAATGGTCTGGGGGAACTTACTGGTTCCCCTGTGCTGAGGTGTGGACTCTGTTTCCAGAACTCGTGGGAATGTTTCATGTTATGCTTTTGGATTCTTTCCTGCAGTTCTCCAGAAGCTTCGTGGTACACAAGATGTATCTCAAGACATCTTGGAAATGAAAGAAGAGAGTGCTAAAATGTCTCAGGAAAAGAAAGCAACTATCCCAGAGCTCTTCCGCTCTCCAAACTATCGTCAAGCCATTATCATTTCTATCATGCTACAGCTCTCTCAGCAGCTCTCAGGCATCAATGCTGTGAGTTACCTTTGTCATGTCTATTGGGCTTCTGGGTGTACTTGTGCTTCAAGGTAGCTGCTTGCTGTTTGACTTGCTGCTTGCTGTCTTTCAAAGACATCTTTTGTCTGGAAAACATTTCTTTGTGATAGTGTAGAAGGTTGCGAAGATGAAGATGACAATCATTTTGGCCTTTATGTGTCCTGCACATACCCTGGCAGGACGTTAGATATGCATCAAGCAAATGGAACGTGACTGGAATTGTGCTGTTGATTGCTTTCACACTGCTGAGTGCTTGTTAGGATTGTGCCATTAAGTATGGAATGAGGAACATGCTTTCAAACTCTAAGACTGCAATGGTATCCAACTTTTTGCTTCTCTTCCTAGGTATTCTATTATTCTACAGGGATTTTTGAAAGAGCTGGTATCAGACAGCCTGTGTATGCCACCATTGGAGCTGGTGTGGTAAACACAGTCTTCACTGTTGTATCCGTAAGTAGAACAAGGCCTTCTCGTGAGAAAAGTTGCTTGTCTGCAGGTGATCTTTTGAGAGATATGACTGAAGACAGGTAGTTGTGCTGTGGTAAAGCAGTAGTTGATTACTGGACTACAAGAGCAAAGAAAAGAATGCATTAAAAGTATTGTGGGAAAAGTGAACATATTTTAAGAGGGGAAAAAAATGAAGTAAAGGATGAACGTAAAAGTGTTGGTGGAGGTAGAAGATGAGGGAAGGCAGTAAGAAGAGAAATACTTGTACTGAAGTGCAACTTGATGACTTAACGTTGAGGAATACAGGAAGATGCGAAAGAGGTGCAGTGCATGCTAACTGAGGGAGCCTCTTCTGCTTTTGCTACTTAATTTAATTCTTTGTGTTTTCAGCTGTTCCTGGTAGAGCGTGCAGGGCGCAGGACCCTCCATTTAGTTGGTTTGGGTGGCATGGCTGTGTGTGCTGCTGTTATGACTATTGCTTTGGCTCTGAAGGTGAGTAATTTGTTTTATCCAGACTGACCCTAGTAGGGGATCTATAAGACTAGTTGTAGAGGGCTGACTTTCAGAGCAAGACATTTATAGCTGGGGCAAGGGCTTATCATGGGCTGTGGCTAGAAGTGCAGTTTCTTTATGGCAGGAGCTGTGCTATAGCATTAACAGTGCAACTAAGAATGATGTGCTGTGTCATGTTTGCTTTACAAATTGCAGTTAATTGTATCTTATTTCCTTGCAGGATGCTGTGGTGTGGATCAGATATATCAGCATTGTTGCCACTTTTGGCTTTGTGGCCCTTTTTGAGATTGGCCCTGGACCTATCCCTTGGTTCATTGTGGCAGAACTTTTCAGTCAAGGCCCACGGCCTGCAGCCATGGCAGTGGCTGGTTGTTCTAACTGGACCTCTAATTTCTTAGTGGGAATGCTATTCCCCTATGCTGAGGTAAGGACTCAGTTTGCAGAACGCTTCAAGAGAGCTGCAGCATTGTCATGGGTATCCAGATTGGCTGTAGAATTTTTGGTGTTAGCAGCCTGATCTTGTTGAATTTTGGCTCTGCTTTGGGCAGATGGCTGAATCCCTTGAGGGGTCCCCAAGTCTGTATTCTGATTGTTATTGAAGATTAGAGTGTTGTAGCTAGTCTTATGTTCTGCTTTGTTACTTTTTGTAGTCTAAAGCCATTTTAATACATTTAAACTTTTCCTTTAAAAGCCTTAGTTCTGGACAACCAGAACCAGTATTAAATCACTTCAGAAGTCCACAGAAATGTGGTACTTTGAAAAAGATCTTTGTGTTGAGGACAAGTCAATGAGGGCGTTGCAGGAGAAGGAAATGACTTCACTTCTAATTTTTATTTATTTATTTATTTATTTATTTATTTATTTATTTATTTATTTCAAATTAAAACCTGTTTTTATTCTTACTGCAGAAATTATGTGGCCCCTATGTCTTCCTTATCTTCCTTGTTTTCCTGCTCATCTTCTTCATCTTCACATACTTCAAAGTGCCAGAGACCAAGGGCAGGACTTTTGAAGACATCTCCAGGGGCTTTGAAGGACAAGCAGAAACATGCTCCCCATCCTCGCCACCTGTCGAGAAGAATCCTGTGGTGGAGATGAACAGCATAGAACCTGAGAAAGAAGTTGCCTAAGATTCATGACGCACCCTTTCTTTTGACTCTTACGTATTCATAGAGTCATTAAAGGAATGAGCAAAGAAATTACGAGAACTGGAACAATTTATTTCTCTAACTGCTGCTATTTTCTTCTCTGTATTCCTCTATACTTCTCGTTCCCCCTATTCTGCTAGGCTTACCAGCGTTAAGCAAATCTGATATATAGGCCATTTTAATTTTCTTAAATACTGGAAGGTACTTGGCACTCTAGCAAAAATAATCTTGTTCTTTGCCACAAACATCAGGTGAACATGTTGGTAATAATGTTACTTTTCTCACCTGTAATTGCTACTTGGAAGTAACATAATTATTTATGCAGTGACTGTAATGTAATTTAAATACTATTTTTGTAGTGAGTTAAAGTTGCCCACTAAATAAGTCCCCTGCCCTTCATGTCTACTCTGTGTGGGTGTATGTGTGAGCGTGTACGTGCAGTGTTACACTGGAATTTAGAAGCCTACTAAAAAGCCATCTCCTTGCTTTTTCCTTTCCAGTGTGCACTTTTTTTCAGCCTCAGGAAAAGGGGGACCAAGTTGCATGCCTATTTTTTTTCTTTTATTTTTTTGTATAGACAAACAGAACTTACTTTTACTTAAGTTTATTTATTTGTATGTCACCTTGTAAATATTTATTTTTTTAATAGTGTACAAAAATGTACAGATAATGAAGTTGAAGATGTTTGACTTTGTTATTCTAACAGAAGATGCTGTAGACTTGAGGTGCAATAAAACTGTAGAGAAGGAATACTGTACTGAAGAGTAAGTTGGGTGTTTTGCATGGTAGAACAGAGCCAATTGTGCACGTCACCTTTTAAAGTTAATTCTGCCCTTTGAAAAGTAATTCAAGTAACTGAATGCGGATGAGAAACAGTATGTATGTCCACCAAAATTCATATGCGATTTAGATATTTTGAGTGGTGACTTTAAATATTGCTTTAAAGTATTTGGAAAGTGATATTGCAGCAAAGAGGTGTTATTATTTTACATTTTCAGTAACAGTTCAGCATTGTTCAAGATGATTAATGGTATTGACTGCAAACCAGAACTTGACTTTTGCCTTCTCTTGACTTTTTGGCCTCTGCTTTATTCTAGTAGGCCAGGAAGTTTGATGCTTGCAGGTAGTTACTTAAGGTGCATGGGTCTAAAAGTTGTTTTCCAAAGCTGTTAAATAATTATTTATAAATATTGGAGGCAAAACGGACCATTTATCTACCAGGGTCATGCCATGGCACATGTACATACATAGAGATGCAGAATTAGGGACTAGAGCTACTGGAATATGCTAGTTTAGCAGCTTGAAAAATTCAGTCTATAGTTGGTTGTAGGCCAAATATTTTTGTTCTGTGACCTCTCTGGAAGAGGCAGTGTCCAGCATTGTTCATTGTTCTGTGCAAATCTGTAGTATTACCTCTGTTAGACACAGGGGGTATTACATAGGTAATGCTCTCTCCTCTTTCTCATTGCTAGGTAATCAAAAGTGTGTGTATATTTACCCACAGTTATTGAGCTAAGTATAAGCAATCAGTTCAGTTTAGGAAGAGAGGAAAAAGTAATATATTTTGGGGACTGTTGCTTCCTCTGACTATAGTGCTCTGAGTTTTGGCCTGTATAAGCTAGGAAAAGTAGTGGAGGGGAGTGGGTAGACTCATTATCGTAGGTCTACATTCTGCTTTTTTGTCTTAATCAAACTCAGGTCTACCTGTAAACTCACACCAGAGTTCATTACTAGGCATCTTTTATAAGAAACAGATTTGCAGCAGGTTAGATGAGTAGAAGAAAGAAGGGCCCCGAATGAGAGAAATGACAGCAAAATTGGTAATAGAACACATAACCCAAGTTTTCTTCAACTTGCTATGAAACTATGTTTTCAGGATTGTCCCTTTAGTTCTAGAGTTGTCTTTAGCATTTTTTTTAATAACTAGTGATGAGACTTTTTTTTTTTTTTCTAACCTTCCCTAATGAGAAAGAGTTAGAGAGATCAATAAGATTTGCCTCTGTGAAATACTTGCTGTGATGTTGTTTGAAGTACTTCCATCTTTGCACAATATAGTCCTATTGCATCCAAATTTCCCCTGCTTTCCATCAGGCTTCTCTAGGAGATATTTATTCCGAGAGGTATTAATAAGACTACTTCACTCCTGACTTTTGTATTTTGCCCATTTATACAGTTTGTGCCCTTTGCAGGAAAATGTCCTCTGTATGGACATCTGCTGTCCAAGGAAATTTCTCCCACAGCTGTGTATTCTATACTTTGCTTACAGAAGTGTGTTGGCTTGGATCAAAATGTACAGGTCTTTCTCATATGGTATCTTTTGTTATTGTGTAATAGCATTGTGGATATTTCTGATGGGTTTTATAAGCTTATTGTGATTTGTTTCATGTTTTTAAAATAAAGATTACAGGTCTAATTAATAACTGCCATGGGTTTTATCTTAACAATATAGTTCATAGGTGTCCAACCTTTTGGCTTGCCTGGGACCTACCGAGTGAAGAATTGTTTTGGACTACATATAAAATACATAATATAGTTACTGCATGTAAGTAATAACTTATGCACAAAAACAAAACTAGTGAAGTATTTGACCTTGTTTTTTGCAAAACTAATGCATCAATCTGTTTTGGCAGTGGTGGCAAACTTGGTGAGTTCTCAAGGTGATTATCAGAGATTTTTGAAATTTTACTTCACTTGTACTTAACTGTTGAAAATAGTTGTTTACAGATGTGCATACTGCCCAAAAATTGAAGACATGAATAAGGTGTGACTATGAATTGAGAGAGATTTTTCTGTTAAGATAGGTCTGGAAATCTACTTAAAAGGAGGGATCAGGTTTTTCTTTGAGTTGAATATCTGATTGCAACAGTAAATTCCATTTGAGAGTTCACAGGTACCATGTCTGTCAACTGAAAATGGAGTTGCAGATATACAAAATGATTTTTTTTTTTTTTTTTTTAGCAGTCTTGAAAACTTCAATTCCTTTATCAATAGAAAGGAGAGCTGCTTGCTTGTTGTTCAGAGGACAGGTTAGTCAGTGTATCAACATGCATAAAATGATTTGCCATAATTTGAGTTGGCACTGCACTCTTCCTATGTGCTTACTTCAGTCCAGATAGTGCCAATTGCACACTGATATTTGCTTCCTGCTGAGTAATAGGTGCATGCTCAGGGCTGGACCTGGCTGGTTGGTGAGGAAGAACTGTTGCCACAATGGTGTGGGGCAAAGGTTAGGAGGCCGTGGAGGCCACAGGCTGTTAGCTGGACATACTTGCTATAGCTGTTTTGTACTCCTAACAAACGTAGGCTATATCCTGGTATGTCACAAGCTCTTTCTCTGGATAGCTCAGCAGCCCGGATTTGCAATTTTATTCTAGTGTAAAGGGCGATTTCCCTAAGCCTTCCATGCTTAATAGGTTAATGAATTCCTTTACTACTACACTTCCTTAGTACAGACATACCTCTTACCAGGATTTGGGAGTCCTGGTAGATGAGAAGCTGGACATGAGCCAGCAGTGTACACTTGCATCCTGGAAGGCCAACTGTGTTCTGGGCTGCATTAAAAAAGTGATGGCCAGCAGGGATAGGGAGGTGATTGTCCCCCTCTACTCGGCTCTTGTGAGGCCCCATCTGCAGTACTGTGTCCAGGGCTGGGGCCCCCGGTACAACAAAGGCACAGAGCTCCTGGAATCAGTCTGGAGGAGAACCACTAAGATGATCAGAGGGCTGATCATCTTAGTGCACCTCTCCTATTAGGAAAGGTTGAAGGAACTGGGCTTGTTTAGCTTGGAAAAGAGAAGGGTGTGGGGAGACCTCATTGCAGCCTTCCAGTACTTGAAGAGAGCATACAAACAGGAGGGGAATAGTAACAGGACAAGGGGGGGATGGTTTTAAACTGAGGAAGAGGAGGTTTGAGTTAGATATTCACACAGAGGGTGGTGACGCACAGGAATAGATTGTGGATGCTCCATTCCTGGAGGCATTTAAGCCAGGCTGGATGTGGCTCTGGGCAACCTGGTCAAGTGGTTGGTGACCCTGCATATAGCATGGGGGTTGAAACTAGATGATCACTGTGGTCCTTCTCAACCAAGGCCATTCTATGATTTTTGTGATTCTTAGCCCAAATCCCCTAAGCATGGCCTTCAGCAGTACTTACCCAAAATTTCTTGGTAAGGGGAGGGAGCGATTAGAGGAGCAGGATCTGGGCTAGTGGGTGGTAAAGAAGAAATTTCACTGCCTTCACAAGCAGGGACTAAGAGCAATTCATCAAAAAGTATGAAAATATCCCTCTTAGGAAGAATATGGAGGAAAGTGGGGAAAAAAGCAAAAAAAAATCTTGAAGACAACAAGCTATGCCAGAGGTAAGCCAGTACAGCTTCAGCATCAGCAGATACTGCACAAAGTGTGCACATCAGGTGGTTTGAGTACTTAAAGATTTTTTTCCCAGTTGAAATGTTAATTACACCCAAGCCAAACAGTTCTCATGGCCACCACAATTCCACTAAAGGTCATTTATCGCTGAGATAACGTCATCATAACAACAGAACATCACAAAATGTCATTTATTGACACTTGTTTACTTTTTGTGTGTGCTATTTCCAATGAACTTAATTGTACACCGGACACGAGAACAGTTTATGTGAAAAGAAATGTGAAAACACAATTTATTGGAACTGGATTTTATAGATGTCTTCCTTGTGCACAAATCTTTGCATTTGATTTTATGTTACAGACATCTCATTTGTGGGTGAGTCCATGGGCATGTTCTTTCTCCTCTGGAGGCTTGCCAATGTGACTCCCATCTGCAAGAAGGGTTGTAAGAAGGATCCAGGGAACTACAGGCCTGTTATCCTGACCTCAGTGCCAGGGAAGGTTATGGAGCAGATTGTATTGAGGGAGATCAAGTGGCAGGTGGGGGACAAGTGGGGGATCAGGCCTAGCCAGCACAGGTTCATGAAGGGCAGGTCCTACTTGACCAATAATGATCTCCTTCTATGATCTAGTGACCTGTCTGGTAGACAAGGGAAAGACTTGTCTTTCCCTTGAAAGGCTTGGGGTAGAGTGGCTGGAAGAGTAGGTAGAGGAAATGGACCTGGGGGTATTGATTGATGCCCAGTTGAGCATGAGCCAGCAGTGTGCCTGGGTGGCCAAGAAGGCCAATGGCATCCTGGCTTGCATCAGGAATGGTGTTGCCAGCAGGAATAGAGAAGTGATTGTCCCCCTGTACTCAGCTCTGGTGAGGCCGCACCTTGAGTGCTGTATCCATTTTTGGGCCCCTCTGTGCAAGAAAGACATTGAGGCCCTGGTGTGGGTTCAAAGAAGGGCGACAAAGCTGGTGAGGGATCTGGAGCACAGGCCTTATGAGGAGTGGCTGAAGGAGCTGGGAATGTTCAATCTGGAGAAGAGGAGGCTCAGAGGAGACCTTTTTGCTCTCTATAACTACCCAAAGGCAAGTTGTAGTGAGCTGGGGGTTGGCCTATTCTCTCATGTAACTAATAGAAATAGAGGGAATGGCTTCAAGCTGTGCCAGGGGAGATTTAGGCTGGATATTAGGAAATATTACTTTTCTGAAAGAGTGGTCAGGCACTGGAATGGGCTGCCCAAGGTGGTGCTGGAATCACCGACCTTCGAGGTGTTCAAGGAATTTGAATTTTGTGTTGAGGGACATGGTTTAGGAAGAACTATTGGTGATAGGTGGACTGCTGGACTGTATGACCTTGAAGGTCTTTTCCAACCTTGGTGATTCTGTGATTCTGTGTAAGGGCAGAGCAAGTCTGAGGCCACCTCATGGGACTGAATGTGTACAAGTCTATGGAGCCAGACGGTGTGCTTCCCAGGGTTCTGAAGCAGCTGGCTGAGGTGGTTGCCGAGCTGCTCTCCATCATAATTTAAAAATCGTGGCTGTCAGGTGGGGTGCCAGATGATTTGGAGGGAAGGTCACGTCACTCCCATTTATAAGAAAGGGAGCAAGGAGGACCCAAGGAACTACAGCCTGCTCAGTCTCACCTCTGTACCTGGGACGATCCTCTGGGAAAAACAGGTCCTCCTGGACAACATGCTTGATGAATGTCTGATCAGAGACAGCCAGCAAGGCTTCACCAGGGGAAGGTCATGCTTAACCAATCTGGTGGCCTTCTATAATGGAGTGATGGCATTGGTGGACAAAGGGAAAGCAACCAATGTCATTTATCTGGACTTGAGCAAGACTTTTGACATGGTCACCCACTGCATCCTTATCAAATCTGTGGATTTTATGTGATGGGTGGACCCCCTGATGGATAAGGGATTGATTAAAAGGCCACAGGCAGAGGGTGGTGATTAATGGTTCTATGTCCAGATGGAGGCTGGTAATGAGTGGTGTCTCCCAGGGGTCTGTCTTTGGACTGGTCTCTTTTAACATCTTTATAACATCTTTATTAATGACATCAATGACAGAATTGAGTGCACCCTCAGCAAGTTTTCTGATGACACCATGTTGAGTGGTGCGGTTGACACGGTGGAAGGAAGGGATGCCATTAAGAAGGACCTTAACAGACTCAAAAGGTGGGCCTGGGTGAAGCTAACGAGATTCAGACAACAAAGTGCAAGGTTTTGCACTTGGTTTGGAGGAATCCCAGGCATTTATACAGACTGGAAGGAGCAGTCCTTGAGAGTAGCTCTGAAGAGAAGGACCTGGGGGTCCTGATGGATGAAAAACTGAACGTGAGCCAGCAGTGTGCTCTTGCAGCTCAGAAAGCAAATGGTATCCTGGGCTCCACCAGAAGAGGGATGGTCAGCTGGGACAGGGAGGTGATTGTCCCTCTCTACTCTGCTCCTGTGAGGCCACATCTGGAGCCCCCAGCACAATGAAAACAGAGAGCTGTTGGAGAGGGTCTGGAGATGCCACAATGATCAGAGGGGTTGGAGCACCTCCTGTCTACAAAGACAAGCTGAGGGAGCTGGGCTTGTTCAGCATGGAGAAAAGAAGACTGTGGGGTGATCTAATTGCAGAATTCCAGTACCTAAAGGGAGTCTGTAAACAGGAGGGGAGTCAACTCTTTGAAAGGGTAGATAATAACAGGACAAGGGGAAATGGTTTTAAGTTGAAGGAGGGAAGATTGAGATGGATGTCAGGGGACAACTCTTTACTATAAGAGTGGTGAGGTGCTGGAAGAAGCTGCCTAGAGAGGTGGTGTATGCCCTGTCCTTGGAGGTGTCCAAGGCCAGGTTGGATGGGGCCCTGGGCAGCCTGGTTTAGGATTAAATGTGGAGGTTGGAGATTCACGATCCTTGAGGTCCCTTCCAACCCAGGCTGTTCTCTGATTCTGCAGCATCTCTATTTTTGTCTTTCATTACAAAAGCAGCTCTTCCAGCCTCTTCCTGCTTTTTCTTTTCCTCTTGCATACATACTTCTTGTATTCTAATTCACTGTGCAAGTCCTTCCTTAGCCAGGATATTTTTTCTGGCAGAGTTCCCAGACTCTCAGCAACAAGGACGGTTTGAAGAAGTTTTTCATTCCTCATCTCTCTGCATGCACTAAGACCTTGGGTGTTGGCAAGCAACTACTGATGCTGCTGTCACTGTCCTTGCAGTTCTGATACTGAACAGTGGAAAGTCATTGATGGCACAACTGGAACTGAGGGCTTCTGGGGCGCTTAAAGGCAGAACTCAGCAACAGAGATAGTTACTTGCCTTCCACCATGGTGCCAATTCAAAGTGGAGAAAAGCAGGCTGCCTGTGCTGAAGGACAACATATCCCAGGGTCTGATGAATACGTTCCACTGTTTGAGAGAAGTCAAAAGGATGTATCGATGTCAGAGATGCAGTATGCAGAGCTGGTAGAGCATGAACAAGGAATGAAATAACAGAAGCAGGCTAAACTGAAAATGAAGTAGGTATTAAGGGAGCAGAATCATAGGAAGCTAAGGAAGGATGGAATGGAGGAAATCACTAAGAGATGATGCAGCACAAGGCCTGTCAGAGACAGCATTGACTACAGAAGGGAGTCCTAGAGCAGGCAAGAGTTGGGGATTGTTGTCACAGAGCCAGGAGGATTATCATATAGCCAGAGCATGTCTCTCACTGTCAGTGTCTATCAGTTAGAGCAGAAGACAAGAGGAAGTTCTGTGTGATCACTAGAGGGAAGAACTTACACAGTGAAAATTGGTCAGGTCTCTGAAGGCAGAAGGGATCTGAAAGACCAGTACAGGAGAATTCTTGAAAGCAGCATGGCTGAAGGGAAGTTAACAAAAGGAGCAGAATAGTTTGCAGCTGGCGTTATCTAGCTGTTAGCTGTCCCATTGTGAAATATCACTTGGGGGTTTCTTCTGCGATAAGTGCTGTCTGAGAGCACGCTGCTGTGAGGCAGAGGAAGAAAATAAATTCTATCTCCTACAACAAACTGCAGCTCAGTACTTGCTGTATCTCAGCAGTCTTTGTCTCTGTTACCAAGTGCCACCCAAACCAGTGTTTTCATGTCCAATCAGGAGTGTTCTGCAGTTACAATGGCTGCCAAGCGTGCTGGGATAGTGGGAATGAACTAAAAACTGCAGGCAGATCTGGAGTAATGGATATACTGAAGAACGATCTTGTTCTGTTAGCCAGATACAGGACTTCGGAATCAGTGGGTAAAGCAAAGCCTGAAGGCAGTCAATGTTCAATTGAGAGCAGAGTAGGGCAAAAATATTGGGTAAGCAAATGCAGGCTGAATTTGATGTTTAAAAACAGACAGCAGCATCACAAGACAACG
This sequence comes from Tympanuchus pallidicinctus, assembly GCF_026119805.1. Taxonomy (NCBI): domain Eukaryota; kingdom Metazoa; phylum Chordata; class Aves; order Galliformes; family Phasianidae; genus Tympanuchus; species Tympanuchus pallidicinctus. The sequence continues at coordinate 670,291 of NW_026294759.1, forward strand.
CAAGTGTTTAGAACATGTGTGTAACTCTGGCAGGTCTAAGATGAGAGGCAGGGGTAAACAGGGACTGAAAGGAGACTGAAGTAGATAATGAGAGGAGTGACTGGCTATTTTGGATGCAGTAAAATGCTGTGACGCTGTGTGTTTTCTTGTCCAAGCTTTTACTCTGAGAGACCTTACTGGAAGAAGGGATAGTCAGTTGAAACCTAGCAAACAGAGCAAACCAAGTGACCCCGGTCTTATCATGTGGCAAGGGTGGTGGAGGAGATACCAGGCATGCAAGGCACTGGCTGTCCTGTGCGGCTGCATAAAAATTGTGCCAGCTGCAAGTAGGAGGGGCTGGCAGTGCCATCTCCTGGTCAGAGCGTGCAGCGGGAACCTCGCTTCTGGTCCTGCTGCTGGCCTCACTGCACCAGGGGAATGTTATGAGCAAGCCGGCTATGAAAAGGCAGTAACCAGAGCGCCCATGTTCAGCTACATTAAATATTGACCTAGTTTAAAAAAAAAAAAAAAAAAAGAAAAAAGAAAAATGGTACAGAGCTACCCAGCTGTTGGCAGTAACTGCTGGAAGAAAGGCTAATGTTTTCTGGACCATTCCCCCTCTTTCTCCCTGAGTTTCTGTAGACACAACGTTCTTTGCTGCAATTCTTTCCATCGGACTTTCTGATGGACCAAACTCCATCTGTATCACCTCTACATCACTGATGAAGTCCATTGTATCCTGTTGCTGCAGAAATTGTATTTGGTTTGATAAATTCAGCACTATCAGTTTTAATGACCATCACTGCTAAGGCAGCTGAGTGTTGTCGGGGAAGGCTGTGGCAGCCTTTGAAAGTTTCCAATAAACACAGCATAGCCATATTTTCGCAAGGGCAAGGATGCAAAGCATTTAAGATTGTCTTACCAGCCACATGGACTTAATCATAGATAAATCTGCAGGATATGAGCAAGCAGCTTTTGCAGAAAGTTTCTCACATCTTGCAGACTGAGGATGCCCATATTTCAGCAAAAGTAGTTTTCATGGGAAGCCAAAATGGCACATGTTTTTTCCTCTGTGAAAAGCTGCTTGAATTTATTGTCAGCTACCTGCAGAAAGAGATCAAGGCAAACTGATTATTGCAGAACCTATTGATTGCTTAAAGCTTACTTGAGTAGTGTGTCAGGAGTGGTGTGTCAGGAGCAGCCTTTCCATACAAACAAAGCAAAAGCCTATTTCTAATCATTAGATTGTGCAAGACAAGTTTCTGTTAAAGAAAACTGGCCAAGACAAGTCAGTTAAGTCCAGTCCTGACAATAAATATGTTTGCTTTAAAATATGCAAGGGCCCATCCATTTCTGAAAAACAGTCTCTTCAGAAGCATTGAAAGAAAAGTTTTCCAGCTTCTTTATTTCATGCCAGTCAAAACAGAATGCTGGAGCAGCATCACATCATCTTTACTGTTAGACTTTTTAGAAATTCTGATGAAGCAGGACACAAAAATCATTCACTGTAGGGAATCATAGAATCACTGAGGTTGGAAAGACCACAAAGATAATCTTTTCTCACCACCAGCCCATCACAACCGCGCCTCCTAAACCATCTCCTTCAATGCCACATCTAGATGTTTCTTGTAAACCTCCGTATCGCTGTCCCCAGGGAGTCCTTTCTGGACTGGAGCCAAAGAGCATATCTAACGTGTGGTTTGTGGATGTGATCAATTCAGTTGCACGCACATGCAATGTGCTGGTTTCTCTCCAGTGGTGAAAGAAAAGATGCAAAATGTTCACAGACGCAACAAGTTCTTGTAATGCAGTCTAGGGAGGACTTCTGAGATCAGCATTATTGATTATGAAATGCTGACATTTATTGGAATGTATGGTAAAAGCTGAATCATTGTCATGACAGAGCCCTGCACCAATGAGCAGTTGCGTAGGTGTAAGAGTCAAGGTTTTCATCCAGTTTCATCAATGACTCACCTATCACACTCCATCCTTTGGGGATCTCTGCAGCAAAGGGGCCACAAAAACACTGCTGAGCTTGTGGCTCACCTCTGAGGGTAAAGGATGATTTGCAGGAAGAGCACAATGTGATGGTAAACTTCCAGCAAGAGACCTGAATCTATGAGGAATCTTCTGTTATGAGAACTGGTAAGACTACATGCTCCTTGCTAGCACTGCCTTAGGTTATTTGTCTCCATCAGAGGAACATCACACGAAGGGAGATAAACAGCATGGCAAGGGTGGTGGAGACTCCTTCATTTGGCAAATCTGGATCTTCTCTCCCACCCCCACACTTGTGAGACTGCTTCCCTGTTTCATTAGAGTCACTGCAGGCTAGGTTCAGTCCATGCGGGATCCTCAGCACCAACAGAGTTCTTTCTCTCATCTCCTAGGACCTTGGAAGTAGCTAGAATTTTGCTAGTCTCCTCTCCTCCTTCCAACATGTAGTGCCTTTTCTTGGCCTTCATGGTCTCTTAATACATCCATCTCTCATCTCACACCTTTGTGAGGATTACTATGCACTTTCACCAGGCTGACATCTCCTCCCAAGTTTGGGAAGGACAGAGAGGGCTGAATAGAAATTGTAGAGGTTAGCTTGCACTACCTTGTTGGCTCTGGGCTCTCTCTTGTATCTCAAGGCCTTTTTTCCTCTGTGACCCTGAATCTCACTTGCTCATATGACGTGGCATTTTCCCAACTACTTTCTGGTGCCTTTATATGCCTCCTGCAGCCTCATGCTGTGAATTGCTGCATCTGATTGTATTTCAACAGAACTGAAAGTGATCCAGTGTTACATTCTCCTACACTTCTGGAAACCTCTTGGTACTTTCTCTCAAGTTTCAATTCATTGTTCCTGCTCTTACCCACTTCTCTTCATCCCCTTTTTACTGCCAGCCCTTAGAGCCATTCTTCAGGCCTTATTTTATGTACTTCCCTTGGCTGAGGATTTCTTCAAAATATACAGCTCTGTGAACAAAACTTTGGGTGTACATGTGGAGATTTGTGCAGCAGCAGTAGCACTAATCCCACCCCAAACTGCATTGACACAGGGGTCATGTTGAGCTTAAACGACTTGCCCCTTAGAGATCAAGGCCCTGAGAGTGCTTCTGTTACTGTGCCTGGTATGCCACATCACCTTACAAGTGCTACTGCTGCCTGGGAAGGAAAGATGGCTAGGGGAAGATGCCAGGCTGCAGCTACAGGTGGTGCTGGGCTTGGTGAGGCACAGGACCTTCCACAGCTTGAGGCAGGAGGTCTATCACTAGGGCAGTGGGAAAAGCCAAGGGCTTCAGTTTCTGCAATGATCCTGGGAGCTTCTTGACATTTGCTTCTTCTGCAATGAACACAAAGTAGCTCTTCAGATGCATTCCAGAAGGAGAAATGCAGTTTTTAAAAAACTCCCCGATGTTTTTCCATGCTGGTATTTTCACCTACCACTTTCCTTGTCGTATTCCCAGTGAGTTAACCTCCCCATAAAAACATCACCTCTAGGCAACAAATTGCTTTCTTCCTCCTGAGTCCTCTCATTCTTTACTCAGAGAGAGATGAGGCACTGCAACAGGTTTCCCAGAGAAGCTGTGGATGCCTCGCCCCATTCCTAGTCATTCAGGCTGGATGGGGCCCTGGGCAGCACAATCTGGCAGGCGAGGGAGTTGGAAGTAGGTGACCGACACTGTGTTACCCTCTCTGTAACATGAAAACACACCTGTTTATTTGACAGTGTGCTAAGAGCATTTATGTTTCTGAGGCATCTCACCTGTAGCAACTATTTCATACTGACGATTGTCATCTGCTCACCCACCAATTCTCCTTGCAAGGTGTAGACTAATCTGCACTGCAGTTATCAGTAACATTTTTTCAGACGACCTGAGAGCTTGAAGAGGCAAATCTTGACTCTGACCACGATAAAGCATGGGACTGCTCTGAAGTATGAACACCGTGACAAAATCCCTTGCAACACTTGACCCCCTCCCACAGTGTCTATCATCTCCAAAAAAAACCCAACAATAAAAACCCATGAAACACTCCAAATCAACCAACCTCTAATACCTAACTCAGACCACCACTCAGCCGTATTTCTGTGCCCCTCTACAGCGTACACCTGCTACACAGCAACAGGCTTTCCTTGTCAGTGGATTTTTCTACAGATTCGATGACCTGGTTCCTATTTGCTTTGCAAAGCTAACACAGCTTGCAAGAAGGAGCTGAATTTATTTTTTTTGTTGTTGTTGTTGCTGTTGTTTTTTGTGGTTTTTTTTTTTTTTATTCTTTTCTTATAGGAAGGGCAACCTGAATGGAGCTGGCAGTGGGAAAGCTTTCAGAAAAACAAACAAAAAAAACCCCAAATCTTAATGGTTAACAGAGATTAAATCCACAGACAACTGAGAAGTAGAGAGAATGAGGTACTGCAGTTCTAGTTGGAATTCTGAATTTGCCAAGCAAGTACATTTGGGATAAGAGATGAGCTGGTTTATAACACTCCTGTGCCTGCTACTCTTCCTTGGGACCTCCCTCTTGTTTTTCAGGGCATGCACACAGTATGTAGCCTTATTTGGATAATCTCACTATAACTGTGCATAACACTGTCCTTTTGTCCCTAAGACAAAAGTTTTCTGCCTTGACAGTCTCATGTTTCTGCCTCGCCATGGTGTGGCAAGTGCTGTACAACAGATCTATTACTGAGTCCATGCCATACCTCAGTTTCTCCATCCATGAAAATGTGATGATACAGATCTTTGTCAAGTGCTTGCATGCCTGCAAAATTCAAGCTATTATTTGAATTGAATATACCTCAGCTAGTAAACACCCATCTCTTGCTTGTCCTCTTTTTTTTTTTTTTTTTCTTTCATGCTGTGCATTCTGCACATCCCTTTGGGATTCTTTTTCCCCAGGTGTATGACTCATTCTCACCTTTCCTTCTTCCTCCCTGCCCAAGAAAGATAGGTTCCTTTTGCATTTTTTCTTTGTTCTCTGTGGTATTTGCAACACTATCCCAGCCTTGTATCACCTGTGAATTCCATTCTTTCTGGTTGTATTTTCCCTGTCTGTGAAGCACCTAGAATGCTGTAGCTTTTTGTTCTGCTGTTGCTGCAATTGAACCTGATGCTTGAAAGGAGAAGAAAAGGCTGGAATAAACTGCTCTGATAATTCAGCCCTAGGGCTGAGTGATTTGTTTCTTTGATATCAGTCCCTTGATCAGAGCTCTGCTATGTTATCTCAGTTTGTCTGAGGAGAGTTAATTCCTGGCACATTTGGGCTGGTGGAATCCCAGATGCCAGAGCTGGTGACATGAAAAGGAGCACATTGCATTCTTCTCCCACTCTCAGATATGTCAAAGAGTCTATGCAGTTTGATGTTCCAGGGCCTATAAGTACCTCAAAACAATTTTTTTTTTGCCTGCATTTAATGTAACTGAGAAACCTCTAACTTTCTTCCAGCTGCCAAAAGCCATCACATTCTCTCACTCTATCTTATTCCCCTGCAGAGAAGTCCTAACTCAGTTTATTCCTCCTGTCTTGTTCTGTGGACGGAGTTCCTTATCAATTTATCTATACTTGCAGGCCATTTGCTCAGATGTTTAGTGAGATTTCACTAGTCCTTTATAAGACTATGTACTGAGCATGAAGCATGATGAATGACTACCATAAAAAGAGCATTGAAAGCCTAGCTTGAGCCTAGCCTAATCTTGCCAAAGTCAAAAAGTGAAGAACCTAGCCTAAGTTAAAAGCTTAATATCAGTCAAAGGTGAATGAGTGGGATGGGTTTCCAGGTATTGACATCTGCATTGGAAGAATGTCTATGGAAATCTACGATCCAGCAAACTGGGCTTAAGTGGAAATTCTTTTGCAAATCTGCCTAGAACCAGCTGTAGAATGGGATCTCATCTCTGGAGGACCAAGTGGGGTTTTCAGTGGTAGGAGAGTGTTTTATTTATGTGTGCAATTTGATTACAGTGTTCTGTGTTACATTAAATGGTTAAGCATGATTTGAGATCTCAAGGTCTCAAGACAGCTTGGTGCCATGGCAACAAGCACCATTAAAAATCTACACAGCATTTGATAAAGGGGAAATAGGTACAAATGTAACTGTTAGAAAATCCCTCATCCTCTCACTTTTAAGGGAGAAAATATATGGTAGATAGCATGGAGTACTGCGTCCAGTTCTGGGCTCCCCAGTACAAAACAGACAGGGATCAGAGTCCAGCGGAGGGCCATAAAGATGGTGAAGGGCCTGGAGCATCTCTCTTATGAAGAAAGGCTGAGTGAACTGGGTCTGTTCAGCCTTGAGAAAAGAAGACTGAGAGGGGACCTGATCCAGGTCTATAAGTATCTAAGGTGTGGGGGGCAGAATGGCGAGGCCAGACTCTTTTCAGTGGTGAGTGGAGACAGGACAAGGGGAAACGGCCAGAAACTGCAGCATAGGAAGTTCTGCACAAATGTGCACAAGAACTTCTTTACAGTGAGGTGATGGAGCACTGGAACAGGCTGCCCAGGGAGGTGGTGGAGTCTCCTTCTCTGGAGATGTTCAAGACCTGCCTGGATGCCCACCTGTGCGACCCGCTGTAGGGAACCTGCTTTGGCAGGGGGGTTGGACTCGATGATCTCTGGAGGTCCCTTCCAACCCCTACAATTCTGTGATTCTGTGATTAATGACAGTTAAGATTCATTCTTCTAGGGGAGTTAGTTATAGTGGATCAGGAGTATGACCTTGTTTTTACTTCATGTGCAAACTTCAAAGACAAAACATATACTGATTAGGGAGAAGAACAATTAGGGAGGAAAATGTATCTTCAGTTTCTGATGTGGGACTCTCGTAGCACTTTCTGCTGCTGGTGAATAGATGATATGAACTATCACTCTTGGAAATGGGAAAAACAGATCAGCATTAGATTGGCTGAGACATCGCTGACAATGCTCATAAGCTCATAGTAATATCATGACAGAAATTCCTTTGGCTACCAACCACAGATATCTTTTAAACATTAAAAGACAGAAAGTGAATAGGAAAAACTTTGTTAAACATGAATGGAAGAAAGAAAATCAACCCCTAAGTTTCAAGAAATGTTGGAATGGGGGTTCCTGTGGTAGATATGGTGACACTTTCCAGGGCCTTCCCTTCAGCCTAGTTCTCATCACATTTTTTCCTTAGCAGGGTATAGGTTTTTGTACTTTCAGACTTTCTTACCTTAGCATGTCACACATTTAAAAAAAAGTTAAAAGTAGCTGCATATTGGATGCTATGATCATGATGGTCCCTTCTAAGCCTTCTAAGAGTAAGTGATTCTGAATATTTGTTTGTGTTTTTTTTAGTTCATTTTCCTTTATAATGCCTAACTTCAACACAGCAGAACAATATGTGGCAGAGGGAAAAAAAAAACTCCACTTCTGGTACAGATTAATTAAAAGAATCTTTTAATTAATCTGGTACAGATTAATTAAAAGAATCTTCAAGGAGGACAAGGGCCTTGTGAAAAATACCTAATGTGAATCTATCTAGATTCCAGCACAGTCACACACAAAGCAAGGTAAAAGTGTAGGAAATATTACATCACCAATAATTAAGTCTATAGAGAAAAATACAAGCTTTAAAAGAATTAAGTTCAAGCGGAAGGTGCAATTAAGTAATTAACATGCTGAACTAAGTGATTAATAGGAAGGTAAACAAACAAATCATAACAAAATACAATACTGAATGCCAAAAACAAGAGAGCATACTCAGGCCCTGAGGTCCTTCCTGTCTGCACCGCATGAAAAAGAGATGGTATCATGGCAGCAGAAATGTGCAGTTATGTGACGTGTGTTGGATGATCTGTCCACGTTGTTTCAAGAGCAGCTGTTTTGATTTTCAGGCTCACTCACAAGCCAGTCCTGCAGTTCTTTTTAACTTCCCAGTAAGAGATTTCAGAATGCTTTTAAGATACCCTTACTGTATAGTCAGAGAAGCTCTGACATAATCTGTCAAGGGATGCAGAGCAGTGCCAGAGTTGCTGATAGAAGTGACAGTCTATATTCTTTAAGTTGATATAACTCACATTTCTTGCGGCCTCGCTTACCCCACCTGTCTTCTCCCTGCGGACACCCAAACGTTCTCACCAACCAGATTCTCCTCTCTGGCCTGCTGGGCAGGTAGTGGGTGCAAGCACAGGCTTGGGAAGAAGGCACCTGTGGAGCAATGAATTGTCAAGGAGAACAGGGATAGTCCAGATTTAAATTATATAAGAATACTCCTGTGAAACTTCATACTAAGGCTTGAACTTAAATTAGTCACGCATGTGTACTTAAACCAAGGGTGGACTGATTCTAACAACAAATATTTGAATCAACTCTGGAACTTCTCTTGGGCTCAGTACCAGAACCAGTACTCTTTTTAACATCTTCATCAGTGACGTTGACAATGGAATTGAGTACACCCTCAGCAAATTTCCAGATGACACCAAGCTATGTGGCACAGTTAACATGCCTGAATGATGGGATACCATACAGAGAGACCTAGACAGTCTCTAGCAGCTGGCTCAAGAGAACCTCATGAGTTTCAATTAATCCAAGGTCTTGCGTCTGGGTCACAGAATCAATCTGGGTCACTATCAATATAAGCTGGGGGCAAAAGGATTGAGCACAGCCCTAATGAAAAGGGCTTGGGGGTAGTGATGAATGGCAAGCTGGACATGAGCCAGCAATGTGCCTCCATAGCCCAGGAAGCCAACTGTATCCTGGACAGCGTCAAAAGAAGCATGGCTAGTTGCTGGAAGGAGGTGACCATGCTCCTCTACTCTGTGCTGGTGAGACTTCACCCAGAGTGCAGGATCCAGATGTGGAATTCTCATTGTAGGAGACACATGGATCTATTGGAATGCATCCAGAAGAAGATCACAAAAGTGATTCTAGGGATGGAAGTCTCCCCTATGAGGACAGGTTGAGAGAAGTGGGGTTGTTCAGCCTGGAGAAGAGAAGGCTTAAGGGAGACCTGATAGCAGCCTTTCAGTAGGGGACAGACTATTTAGTAGGGCCTGTTGTGATAAGATAAGGGGAAATGGTTTCAAACTAAAGCAGGAGATATAGGCTGGATATAAGGAAAATATTTTCTACAATATGGGCAGTGAAGCACTGGAACAGGTTGCCCAGAGATGTGGTGGAAGCTCCACCCATGGAAAAATTCAAAATCAGGCTGAACAGGGCTCTGAGCAACCTGATCTAGCTGTAGAAGCCCCTGTGTGGAAAATGCTGCTACATCGGTGTGGGGGTAAGGGGAAGAGGATCTTTTCAGATTCTCACTCTAATACTAAGCAAAGGTCTCAGAATATCCCACATAAACTGGAGCCCATGCTTGGGTTTGCCCAGCAGGATAGTGTGCAGCTCAGCATCAGATCTATCTCCTCTTCACTCCCTTCTGGTGGAGATGGAGTTCGTTTTTCCAAAAGTCAGCAGCCCTCTTCTACACGACATCCGTGTTCATGGGATTATTTTGTGATGGGACGATTTTAGTTGAGCCCGAAGAACCAAGCAGGAGGTTTCCTAAGGCTCTGAATCAGAGCTGCTCGGGTGTGACAGACCTGCAGAATGGCAAGAATTTCAGCTCTGGTGCCACTCGTACTCCCACCTCCGCCCTGTGCCCGGCTTTGTTCCCACCCTATCAAACAGCCGTCTTTAGCATGACAAAGAGCCGTGAGGAGCCGACGATGATAGATACCGCAGTCCCAGGCAAGTTAAGGTGAGCAATAAGGGTAACTGCCTGTCTATACTTCACGGCTACTGCAGCTTGCTGGTAAGACCTGCCCCTCCCAGTGGAGGTGGCATCTCCTGAAAGGTGTGGGAGCCACCCCTCCACCCGCCCCCCCCGCCATGTGTGCACGTTTAGCTCTTCCACTTTACCATCCGTATGCCGGTGGGTCAGGCATGGGATACCTGGATCTGTACTGGAACTCGGTGGGGGAGGCAGAACATGGCCCTGCTTCAGTTGGGCCAGCAGCAGCAGCGGCCAGTAGCAGTCTATCTCCGGAGTTAGGAGAGAAGAGGCAGGCTGCAGGTAAGGCATTTCAATAATTCCTAGAGCTGATGATCTTCAGGATACCTGTGGTCTTAGCTTGCTCATTTTCTTAATAATGGCCTTGAGTAGATCTTTTTCTATTTATCTCCTTGCCTTCTTTTTTTCCAATATATACGGGTGCTGGATGAATAATGGTGTTCTAGGTGAGAAGGATGGCCTTGGACTGTCATGTCATCTTTCCATGCTGCTTTTGTGTCTGTGAATTGATTTTGTTATTCTCACCAGGCAGTGCAGGCATAGGAAAGTCTGTGCTCCAGGCTCAGATGGTATGACAGCATGGTTTTACAGATGTTTGTAGCTCTCAGAGGAGGAATGTCTAGGCCTCTTTTTAGACAAATGTTTTAGTTTGTTGTGTTTACATCTGTTCGACTGCTGTTTATTTCCTGCTTCCTTTTTCCTTCAGTCTCTTCTTATGGAAGAGGGGGAACTAAAGCTGCAGGTGAAAATATATGGGGATTTTGGATGACTGGCTGAGCAGGGACCACATATGGGAATGTTAGCAGGATGGTATCTTTCTGTGCTTCCTGTCTGACAGAAGATTCTCCTATTTTCCTAACCCATATTCTTAACACACTTTCCTACCTGCAAAGTTTTCACTTGCATGTTCTACAAGATCCAAACATCCTTTGGGCCCACATGAAATATTAGCCTCCTGTGTACCCAGTTCCCAGATGTTCAGCCTTCTCTCAGGCTCTGCAGTCCACCCTCATGCACATACTCCTCAGAACTTTGCATCTCCTTTGTTTGCTCCATTGAGAGCCCTTGTCTCCTTGTAGACAGAAACCCTTTGTAATCCTCATGCTCCCTAGCACCAAAAGTCTGCTCCACTTCACACCTGCCTCTTCCCACAGCTAGCACTTCAGGTTATCATTTCCTAGGGACAGAAAACAGCTAACAGCAGGCCTAAAGGCAGGAGCAGATGACCATAGAGTGTCAAGTATCAGTGGCAAGGCAGCTTGTATCTGTCAGGAGAGTAACGGGAAAATACACTACACATGTGGCTCCCTGTTTTGAGGCTGAGAAACTTTCTGAGTGTAGTTTAGCTCTTGGCTTAGGATAAGAAGAAAGGGTTTTGGAAGATAGACAAGGGAACCCATTCGTCAGAAAGGCAACAGTACTTTGCATTGAATGTGTATTCAGGAAGAGGAGGAGCATGCCTCAGTGTTTTTCAGACTTATAGCTCTCAAGATGGCCAGCAAAGAGTTTGGGAACCATGGGGATCAATAGTCAGAGGATGTGTACTGAAATGGCACTTCTCATTCACTGCATCTCCTCTCTCCTGAAATGTCAGTAGGAAGAGAAGGGATGGACCATGCAGCAGGGTTTGTAGAGGAGTATCTGGAGGAAGAAGGAATTAACGGATTTATCATTGGAGATATGTGAAGAAGATTTGTATCACAGCCTTTTTGTCAGGATTATCTTGAGAAGCTCTCAGCCTTTCACAGGCCTCAGAAATCAGGTACCTAACGGAAATCACAGAATCACAGAATTGTAGGGGTTGGAAGGGACCTCCAGAGATCATCGAGTCCAACCCCCCAGATATGACAGGGATAATCTGTCCTTATCATTTTCCTATCCAGACAGCTGGAACGACTTTGTATTTTGGCAGCTTTTATCTGAAAAAGTGGTTTGGATTATTTAGGATTTTTTTCCTTTAGATTTTTGTCTTATCTTTATCCTTCAACACTGGCCTCTTCAGGACTTTTATCAGAACAAATGAGAAAGGGCTCGAACAGCTTCCTCTGTGCTTTCAAATTTTGTCCCCTATGACCCTGATACAGGATTGAGTCTTTTCCTCTGTCCTACATTTCTACTTTCCCTCTCTCCCTTCCCATCTCTATGTCAAATATCTCTCCTTTGCCCTTGACAGAAGGCTCCCTAGCTAAATAACCCTTCTTCATTTGCACACTTTTCCATCATTGAGGCAGTTGTAGGTGAGATCCTTTGGAGTGAATCAGTATCCGAGGTCTGGCTTTGATAATCTACACCTGTCCCCCCCTTTTAAGCACTGTCTGTTTCGCCCCATCATGCACACTGTCTATGTAATGTCTTGAGATTCCTGGGCTTTTGGGGACAGTTTTGGGGAGCATATTATCAACTCAAAGCTATGTTTGCAGTCATGACTGAGCTTCTTTATACCACCAGAAAATGAAATATTACTGAGGCCTTTTGAAGGAGAGTAATAACACTAAGCTAATGCTTAGCATTCTCCCCTCTGTGCCTTTTTCCATCTCATAAAAAGGAGCTGTGGAAATTCTGAGAGTCTGAGCTGGAAAGCTGCTTACTGTCAGTGAGCATGCCTGTGTTCACAGATTCATGAACATAGAAGTGTGAACTTTCCTTCAAGTAGGCCCCTTTTAGGTAAACAAGGAGTTCTGATCTTGTGACACAATACATAGGAAGTGTGCTCATATCCATTCAGGTATACTTCTGACATTATCTTTTTATTTTCAGATGTTTCTTCATCTTCTTCCAGTTCTGGGAATTTCAGCCAGTTCATGCCAGACTTAGCCATCAGTCAACACTCAGCATCCTCATCCCCTCAACCTACCACTAGGTCTCAAAATGGCAGAGAATATGATACGGGGACAGTTAAGAAGGCCAAGAGCCACACAGCTTTCTCCTAGGAGCAGCAGCAGACCCTGCATCAGCAGTTTCAGAGCCAGAAGTACCTCAGTCCCCATCAGATTCAGGAGCTGACTGCTGCCCTGGGGCTCACTTACCAGCATGTGAACATAGAGACTAAGGTATATCTGTCACACAGTGGCTGAATAGTCACATAAAGCAGTGACAGGATGGGAAAAGTAGTTCCTGGTAATGGGCAAAGGCTATGTAACAGTTGCTCTCCCCTCTATTCATGCCAGAGATCTGAAGTATTCCTGGGAATCAAGAGAGTCAACAGCACTTTACTCAGTTCTCGGTGAGGAGTCAGCTAAGGGGACTGTTGCCAGTACTTGTAGTAGAATTACAAATATAGTCATGAATATGAACTTACCTGGAATTCACCCTGTGAGGACCTTTGAATTCTGAAACTGATAGATACAAGTAGCAAACCTTTCACTTCACTAATAAGCATGCAGAATCAATGTTTCAGAAGTTTTCTTACAGTGCAGGGTGCTTGTGGAGGCCTGAGTGGGTCTAATTCATGGTCATTCATGCTCACGACTGCAACTTATCTATGTCACAACAATAATTGTCATGTGGCCATAATGTTGCTCCATCCACTCCTGCCAGTGCACAGATGCATTAGCCAGAAGCTGAGGCTGCTAGACAGACTTTTCCCAGGCAATAACCTCAGGGAACACTCAAAGGGCTTTATCTACTGCTGCCCATGTACCATCTGGCCACTCTCCCCTGGTTATTGCTGCTTGTAAATCTGATAACGTTCACTATTCCTTCTCTCCTTCCTAATATCTCCTGATATTTTCCCTGCTCTCCCTTCACCACCTAAGGTGAAGACTTGGTTTCAAAACCAGAGGATGAAGCTGAAAAGGTGCCAGAAGAATACCTTGTGGACTGCTTGGATCAGTGCCTCATGCAAGTAAGAACGTGGGCAACTTAACCGTACTTAAGTATCAGCATACCCAGACTTCTGGTTTGTTCAGCACAGAGGCACAACCTTAGCATAATTCTCCACATTCTGTAGGTAGCCTGGCAATATGCTGACTATGCCACTTGAATACTGCCAGAGTAAGAGTGTGTTTCTTATATATTGTATTTGGTTCTGTATCCACCCTGAACTATAGGGGATGGATATAGTTTTCTTGCTCTTAATCCCCTTGCTGCTGAACAAGAAACAACATGAAATGTGAAGAGACAGAGTAGAGCACAAGTAGATGTTAGGCCTGTGGACACCAGTGGAAGATATGCATTTTAATTCACTGTATTTCCTTTTTAGAACAGCTTCCAGCCAAGTTCTTACCTGGATATGTACCCAAAATTCCACCAGGTCTACCCGTGTAGCTAGCAACATCCAAAGAATGCCTACCCCGTGTCAACATTACAGAGCAGGGCAGAATGCTTACATCATTTTGACCAGCGAGAATGGAGGAGTCTTCTACAAAGGTGGAGAAATCTGCAGCATCCAGCAAACGGTGGGCTTCATTGCCCAGCACAAAGTAGGCTTTTGTCATAGTTATCCTGTCAGTGTGCACAAAGAAAAATGATGGTTATAACTTTCACAAGTCAGCCCCCATGGGGGCATCATTCCCAGCCATTGCTGACCACCATCTCTATTGTTCCTAAACACTGTGGATGTGAGGAATTTGAGCACCTTGGAATCAAATCTTATTCTCATCTTTCCCTTTATTCATGTAAGCTCCATTTTGGGACCCAAATATTTGCTTGCAAGCATAGCCAGATATATAGATGCTTGCACAGACATGTATACGCAGCCCTTCGTTCATATGCCTTTAATGTTGTAAAAACGGATTCCTTTATCCCACTGTCTGACTAGGCTGACTAGATTATACCCTAGATCTTCTAAACTGTGGACCTCAAAACTTACGTAAGCAAATACAGATGTATTTAATGTATACATATCATTATATGGCTGAATACACGTAACACATAAAGATACAGGCTATATGTAGAGGTGCTGGTTCTATACTTTTCAGTGACATTAAATAAATTTTTGTCATACACCAGGTACATATCTGATGATTAGATCACCAGTTCTGCAGGTTATCACAAGTTATACAATTGATAAAGTATATAGCAAAAGGAGATTTGACAAGCTGTTTGCAGAAAAGGTGTTGAGATGATCTTATAAGCATCAAAATGATAAATAAACTTTATTCTATCTTCCTTTGTCTCTTCTTAAGAAAACATAAAAAGTTCATTATACATAACAAATAATTAAAAATATTTTCAGGTGGATTATGTATTTTCCTGTGTCTTTTTCATTATAATGGGGCATCACTATTTGAAACCTAAATGGAACAAAACTAGCCATAGTAACCATATGCCATTGTTATTACTGATTTGAATCTGAAACTATAAACAACCACTTTTCTGTGCTATCAGTGGGTTAGCTTCATGACCATTGGCAAGGCCAGATATCTAGAGTTAAGAACCAGCAGGGAAACTCCCCACCTACCTTAAGAATCTTTCCTATCCAGCAATGCTTATTTAATAATGGCACCAGACTCAGATATGTAATATTATCATTTCAAACTTTAATACTGTATAGATTTCTTAAGTACCTCAGAACAGATATGTGTATCCAAGTATGATCAACAGTAGGGTCATATTTCCCTGAGACACAGGTTTTCTTTAAGACTTTTATTACAATAATATTTTCTTCATGTGATGTAGTTGTTATGGTTTAAAAAATGAGCATAGGATGAAGGCAATTATCTGAGACTGGGGTAATAAGATGTGTGGTCTTTTGTTGGCAAAGCTGTTCTGTTTTTCTGCATCTCACAGTTGTTTCCCACTACACCCATTCCCTCATGTAGCAACTCTGACCTTTTGGTTATACAGCTACACTGTTTACAGTTCTGTACTTACAATACTTGATGGGGAAAAACAGCTTTTTGAAGAATCAACTTGTATCTCAGATCATCTCGGACTTCAATTTTAAAGCACAGCTCCACCACCACACCTATCCTACTTCTATCAAGTGGTTAAACTTGGGAAAGATTTGTTCTTTGAACTCCTACACTAACAGAGTGGTTGGGATTGATTGGGTTAGCTTAACTGAAAGCAGCATACAGGTGATGGTTAACATCTCAACAATAACAACAATTATCAGGGCTCTGATGTGAACTTTTCATGCCATTCCAATAAATGCTGTTGTAGGTTAAAAAATAATTTAAAAAAGAAAAAGGGAAAAAAAAAAAAAAAAAAAAAAAGAAAGAAAGAAAAAGAGTTTTTCCCTGTCACTGTCACCTAGCAGCAGTTTGCTTGGCTGTGTCTTGAGTCTCATGCCAGGCAGAAGGTCCAGTGTTGTGATATTTAAAAGACTAAGTGACTCAGATGCAGCCCCACTGCTAGAGATGCATGCTGTGTGCAAGCATCAGAATGTCCATTAAATGTGAGAAATTAATTTGTCTTGTGGAAAGGGATTCAGAGACAGGATATGAGGGTGCTCTTCAAAACAGTGGATGACATGTATATTGCATGACTGTTGCGTGAAAGGAAATGTCTTTTTTTTTTCTCTAAAATCCACTGACATTATTTTGGATTCTTCATCACGCCTCTTCATATTGGTCAAGATGCTTTTGGCCACTGATGACAGGTCAAACAATAGATGTGTGGCAATGCTTAAATGAAAATTTTCAAAGCCCTGTTATTTAATATTCAAATCATTCAGGGTAATTAGATGACTTAATATAGCACTTGCGAATTCCTGTAGGGAAGAAGCTATTAAATATCACACCTTTTACCCACGCTGCAGAGACAATTGGGGTCAGGAGCCCTTGCTCAAGGGCTCCAGCAGCATGAAACTGTGAAGTCCTGTGACTTTCCACAGCTGTCAGAAGCCCTTCCTGAACCCTGGTCTTTCTCAGTCCACATGCCAAAACTCCAATAGCCAATTTGCATCTTCCTTCCATCTATGCAATGACATGATTACCAAGCCCCAATGCACCCTAGGGGCTCACCAACCAAAGGAGTAGTTGTTTCTGTGAAGGAACATTCAATTTCTGCAGAACACATGGCAAATGCAGTAACAAACCATAGTTTCAGAGCCTCCATCCCACAGCTATTTTAGCAAAAGGTGTGTTGAAAAGTTTAAGCTTTGTTAATATCTCTCATACTTAAATAATTATTAAGCATTGCAGATAAAGGTCAAATGCAAGCATGTTACTGGACTGTCATTAGTGTAAGCCAAGCAACTAACATCTTGCCTATTCCTGGAGCCCATCATGCAACACACCTGAAATAGAAGAGGCTTAAGAACAAAATGTCCTTGCAAACAAAACTATTTACACAGAGGCTTGTGAACAAGATGCTGTGCTTGCAAACTTGTTCAGAAGCTTGCAAATTCACTTGCACTTGGTGTCTGTACACTCTCATCAAATAAGGTTCTAGTAATACAAAATAACAACAAGAACTTTTGAACTTTGTATAGGCTTAATGGGTTAATTAATATTAATTTATCTCCTGGGTGGCATAAAGTTGGAGTTAGTTTTACATGTGATGTGTGATACAAAAGGGGGTCACATACAAGGAAGAAAACATATTAGGCATACCAGGTAGCCTGTAATGTCCAAGTACTCCAGCCAGAAAGAGGAGGAGGAGAAACAATATGGTTGGGATATAGGGAAAAAAGGGGGGCTGTAAACCCTGATATTATGAGAAATCCTGGGGGAGGGCTTTCCCTGTAGACTTTCCCTTTATTGGAATAAAGAAAGCTGGAGAATTTCTTCAATCTCTTTTCGGGATAATTAAGCAAGTCTATTTGAGCAAAATTTTCCCAACACACTTGTACCTCTCTACTTCTAGGCTGGGCCTAGGAAAGATCATGGAGCAGATTCAATTGGAAGATAGGATAAGACACATGTGAGAGGAAGAGGTGGTCTAAGTCAGCTATCACAGCTTCAACGTGGGCAGATTATGCCTGAGCAATTTGGTGACCTTCAGTGATAGAGTGATGTCAACATTATATAATAGAAGAGCAACTGATGTGGCCTATCTGGACTTGTGCAGTGCCTTCAATCTTGTTCCCCATCACATCCTTATTTTTGAATTGAAGAAAGATGTTTTTGAAAGTTGGACTATTTGGTGGATAAAGAATTGTTTGGATGGTCGTATCCAGAGGATTGTAGTCAACGCCTATACATACAGTTATAGGCCAGTGAAGAGTGGTAAACCCCAATGAGGCAGTCTTGGTACTGACGCTCTTTGACATCTCTATCAATAATGACTTAAACAGTTCGCTGATGGTACTAAGTTGAATGGTGCAGTTGACACAATAAAAGGAAGGGATGCAATTCAGAGTGACCTGGACAGGCTTGAAGAATGGGCCTATGTGAATCAAATGAGGTTCAACAAGGCAAAGTACAGGCTGTTGCACTCAGGTTGGGGACTTGGGTGTACTGGCAAATTTTGATACTAGCCAATGGTGTGTCCTTGCAGCCTAGAAGGCAAACTGTATCCTAGGCTGTATTAAAAGTGTAGCTAGCAGGACAAGGGAGGTAACTATTCCTTTCTACCCTGCCCTCCTTAGGCCCCATCTGGAGTATTGTGTCTGGGCCCTCCAACACGGTATAGATGCAGAGATTTTGGAGACAGTCCAGAGGATGGCCATAAAAATGATCAAGGAGCTGGAGCACCTCTCCAATGAAGACAGGCTGAAGGAATTGGGCTTGTTCAGTCTGGGGAAAAGAACGCTGCAGGGAGACCTCACTACAGCCTTCCAGTATTTAAGCAAGATTATAAACAGGAGGGAAATCAACTTTTCACACAGGTAGGTAGTGATAGGACAAGGTGGGATGGTTTTACACTAAAGGAGGGAAGATTTAGATCAGATGTTCAGGGGGAGTTCTTTGTTGAGATGGCAGTGAGGTGCTAGAACAGACTGCCCAGAGAGGTTATGAATGCCGTGTCCCTGACAGTGTTCAAGGCCAAGTTAGATGGGGCCTTGAGCAACCTCATCTAATACTTGATCTAGTGGTTAGCAACCCTGCCTGCAGCAGGGGGGATTGGAACTTGGTGATCCTTGAGGTCTCTTCTAAATCAAGCTATTCCTTAATTGAAGAAAAGACTGACAAAATCCTATGACCTAATCTTAAACAGCTGTTATAAAGGAGTATGTCCTTTTTTTCTAGTTGCCAGGGGAAGTAGTAGCGTCACCATCCCTGGAGATGCTAAAGAAACATGTAGATGAGGTGCTTAAGGACGTGGTTTAGCAGGCAAGGGTAGTGATAAGCTGACAGTTGGAATTCATGATTCAACCTTATCCAACCTTGATTCCATAATTCTACAATTAATACCACTTCTTCTGGGCTAAACACAGCAAGGTTACATTTTACCTCCCTTTCTTCTCTACTGTGGTGCTACCCAAATAATTATTTCCTTAAAACACCATTCTGGTAAAAAGTACAAGCAAGAAACACTGTTTCAGCATTAAAATAAAATCATTTATTTTCGATTCAATCAATTTTGTAAAAACATCAAGCAGAAGCAGAGCAGCAGACAACACACATATGCCATAGAACATGGCCATGATTACTGCAAGAATAGCAGCAAGCATCCATCTTCTTTGTAGTGGAAGTTCAGCTATGAAATATAATCCTTTCAAATACATTAAAATACAGGATTTCAGTACAAACTGCATTAGTGAAAAAAATTATTTATGCTTTTATCATTTATTTACTCTTGCCAACTCAAGACATTTTGTATTCTTGGGCAGTAGCAGACTGGACTCTCCAATCTCACCACTTAAAAAAGATCCAGTTTCACACAGGCAGTCACTGAGTTCTAGTAATCTCCATACTAGGAGATACTAATCATACTAGGAAAAGGATGATTCAGTTCTTTTTAAAAATAAAATGAAAACATTTAATTGCCATTTTCATTCTTTCATTGTCTATCTAGGTTTTCCTAAACTTGTCACGTCACCCAGAACAGCTACCAGAAGAGGTAATTGATAAACCTTTCAGCAGTAGAATATGGAAAAATCAAACTAAGCACTGGAGATGGCATGAAAACATTTGCTTGCTATCTTAAAACTAGGATTAGACAAGAGATTAGGGAAAAATCCTGCTCTAGCCCCCCTACTATCCAACTGGGTTTTCCTCACTGACATTCAGGTTTCAGAATAATTAACTATGATTTAACTTAACCATGCCCTTTACCTTTGCCTACCCTCTACCTCTGAGAAAACTGCCCATGATATTTTCACTGTGTTCACAAATTGCTAGTGAATCCTGATATACAGATAAGCAAACTATTTCTCAGCACTCAGAAGATGGCTAAATATAGCCACTACTCACATTTCCAGCAATGGCATTTTGGTGTACCATCTGCTGCAACATTCAGGTTGGGACAAGCCAACATTTTCTCAGCAGAGAGATTAGGGAAGACAAGATCTAAACTGCTACAAATAGTTCCAGAGATTAATTGTTAGTTATTTGACAGGCATAAAGCATTCAGCAGCTTTGGAAATCAAAATGTTTCCACAGCAGGTACAGACAACACTCCCTCTAATTTCTCTTTTCTCCTCCTCTTTAAACTGCCCTATGTACGTAGAAAGGCAGGAGGCAAAGGGTAGGCAGGTACTGACCTTTCCAGGTGGAAAGACGGAGTAACTGAATCAAGTTAAGATAATATTTAGGTTTTCAGTTCAGAGATGAGAGGACCCAGGTGAACTTACTAGATGACAGAGGTTGCTACAGAAAAAGGCAAGACAGCAGGAAAGACTCCGGGCTACAAATAGGGTATTTGTTGCAGAAATTAAAAGTTCTTATCCAAGTTTTAGCTGCAAGACACGTGTCAAAGACCAGAGAATCATCCGCAAAAGAGGTAGCGAAGTGGATCTTGAACAGTAAACATGGATCTTTGCCATCTCCACTGCTCCTGACCTTGGCATTGCACATTCCCCTCCATAAATGCAATTTCACCTGTCCACACACACCCTTGCAAAGGATTAGCTTTGCAGAGATGCCTTTGAAGAGAAAAGAAACCCAAAGTAGTGGAGTGCTAAACCCCACCAACAGTTAAAGCAGGAATTGAAAAGGAGAGGCAAAAGAAAGGAATAGGAATTGGATCTCTGAGTCAAGACCCTAGAAACCCCATGAGACAAAACAGGAGGAAGGGAAAGAACAATACTTAGGTCTAAGTCTCATAACCACTCTGGGTCCCCAGGGTATGCCAAGGGGCCTGGTACTGATGCCGTACTGGAGAGCTCGAGAACTGTGTGATACTATCAGAGGTGCTCTGGAAGCTGTAGGCGTCTTCTGCCTGCAAGCTGTCATAATCCACATTGGTAGGGTAGCCATGATAGAAGTTCATCTGCTGACTTAATAGACCCATGGCCTGCTGGGTGTTGCAGCTTGTTGCACCTTTTCCAAAGAACCCCTCATCCTCCATAGCCATGAATGGGTACAAGCCCTGCCCATTCCCATAAGTCTGGCCACTGCTGTAAGCCTGGTGTGCACTGGTCACAGCCTGAAGATTTCTGTTGGCACCAACAGGGAAGCCCTGGTGAAATGTAGGGGTCATATCCAGATACGCAGCTTGATGAAACCCATTCTGGGAAAGACAGATAATAGTCCATTCAGTAATTATTAGCACCACACCAACTGTACCCATTGTATTGTATGTATCCTACTTTCCACCTCCTTCAAAATATGGTCTTTTCAGTCCAGTGTCTTCACTATGGTTAATTAATATCAGAGATCACAGATCTTAAGTTAAAAAGCCTACAGTCCAATTCTGGGAACACCATGCTAGAAGAAAAAAAAAAACACCAAAAAAACAAACAAACAAAAAACACCGGCAACACGAACAGCCTCACTGGCCCTCCTGAGCTGTTTAATTTTTTTACCACTTCTTAACTAAGTGTAAAAAAAGATACCTCAATGGCCAAGGCAGGCTTGAAAAATAGATGCTGCTGTAGAATTCATTATGAAAAATGAAACTGACTTGGACATGATACACTTTTCCCCACAGAAAGCAGGAACCCTGACTAGTAGTAAGGCATACTTGGGCAAGGGGAATTCTCTCACCTGTGGTAGATAAATCCCTTTATCCACCCACTGACTCTCCTTTTGGCAACGTTTAAATTTCATTCGTTGGTTCTGAAACCATGTCTTCACCTAGAAGAGAGGGGATAGAACACGGAACATTAGAAATTCATTCCTATTTGAATCTTACTATGTATCCCCCAAATTTTTCTTTCTACAGCAATATACATTGGTTGCTCCAGAAGTAATGTCTCCTATTTATTTCCATGGAAACTCCAGTAGCTAGAAAGAGCACAATAATGCTATTGGATAGAGCGAATTCCCAGATACGGAGCACTGTTTTTCAACATAGCCACCATCATTAGCTATGCATTTTCACCAGTGATAAAAAACAGCCTGTGTGGCACAACTCATTAAAATATACACCAATGCAAGTGATCCACATTGCCAACACTACCTATGGCCTCACTGTGCAAACGTCCATTGCCCGATTTCCATAAACGTTCATAAAGCGTCAATGAATGTCAGTGGGTTAAGTGAGACACGTTTGCTTCATTTGCCCTTCCATGTCAGACACTATTTTGTCAGATTGCCCCTCTGCTGCCATCTGTCGCACGGCAACAAAACGTAATGGAATACTGGCAGGAAGCTTCTGCCTCTGAGGTTGTGATCCAACATAATAAAATAGGAGGCATTACTTTTGGAGCAGCCCTCATAGTTTCTGCCTTGCTTCCAATACTATGCACGGTTCCATCAGCTAACATTACATAGCTGTAGAATCAACGCTGGGACTAGTGTACTTATAGCTCCGGTCACCGGTTTTTACACTCAAAGCATCAAAACCCCTGCCTGAAAAACATGCCAGACAAGGCAACTACAGCAAAGTTGCTTGAATGGCGGCAGCTTCTCACTGCTGGGCAGACATCAGTGCCGATTCACAAATCGCCTCAGTCACACATGAGTAACTGGTGGGGCAAGGACCGTATCTCTGACACCAATATACTGAGAAACACCCCTCCCTGTGAGTCCAAGAAAAGAAAAGATGTTTGAGATGACTTTACATTTAATGATGCAATTTGGCTGCTCAGAGGAAGATGTTACCTGCTTGTAGGTGAGCCCCAGGGCAGCAGCTAGCTCCCGGATCTGATGGGGGCTGAGGTACTTTTGGCTCTGAAACCGCTGGTGCAGGGTCTGCAGCTGCTCCTGAGAGAAAGCCGTGCGGCTCTTGGCCTTCCTTGCCCCACTCTCACCTTTATCCTTGACCTTCTGAAAAGTGGGGTGGTGAGATGGGTGGTCTGCAGTGGGGCTAGTGGCAGAGTCCGGGGTATACTGAATGAGTGTCCCAGAGCTGGAGGAAGCTGGAGAGGCATCTGAGGAGAAAGGACAACTAGAGTGAGCAGTCACTCCAGATAAAGACTTCGAGGTTCAGCTTCTGGAACACTGGAGACCGCTGCAGATTCCATAGCCAGGGTGAGCACGAGAAGCAGCGGTAGCCGGCAAGACAGCCCGCAGCTTCGCCGGGACACGAAGGCCGCGCCAGGTCTTTCGCGGCGAGCTCCCAGCCCTTGCCCACCGCTTAGCTCCCGGCGGGGCAGGTGAAGGAGTACTGCCTACCCTCCCACCCCACGACACGGCCCGGCCATCGCTCCCTGGCAGTGGACAGCTTTTGATAAAAGCCGACGGGCGCTAGCGGAGCACCAGAGGCTTCGCGCTGGTGGAGGGGAGACAGCAAGAGATACGGCCACCTCTTCGGGTCCACATACCTGGGTGGCTGGGCGTCTTCTGCGCTGCGGTCAAGGAAAGGTCTGCTCCTGTAGCTTCCTCAGCGGACGCACTATCCATGCTGCCCGGGGAGGGCCAGTAGTAGTGCCCGCACCTAACGGCGCCGTAGGACGGCATGGCCAGGTGAGCGCTCATGGTCGGGACGGCACCTCCAGCTGTAGCTGGCGGTGAGCTGATTGCGGACGGACCTACTTCACGGAGATACCCCATTAGGCGGTGAGGGGCAATGTTTTATGTCCTCCCCAGACTGGCTTTGGCCAGGGGATTGTCACGACCATTGTCATGTTAAAAGTCAGTTGATTGGGGGGGAGTGGCTTTGGGGATATTCAGAGAGTGGGGGAGGACTAGGACAGAGGGGCCAACTTCCCCATTTGGGTCCTCGGTGGGGGTCAGTTCTTTGCTGCCCGCACACCCGTCCCCTCGGGGGAATGGGAAGAGACGCTTTGTTTCCACCTCAGGCCTAGCAGGCGTGAGCGAGGCTGTCCCGTACGGCAAGTTAGGCTGGGCTGGCACCCCCGCCCTCACATTTCACAGTCTTGCTCCCCACCTACGCCTCCTCATCGATCCCCACCCAAGTACAAAGAATGGAGGGGGAGCCCAGAGATCCCCCCGGGACATGCGGAGGCTTTTCGTGTCTGCATTGCAGACTGCAGCCATCATTGTACACAGATAAGCATTCCTCCTTGCAAGGAATACAGACTGGGGCCGGCGGGGAGGGCGGTGTTTCAGGATGGTGTCTGCATCACAGGGAAGCAAGCTCAAAGAAAGACGAGCTCCTCAGTTTTTCTAAATGCTAACCCAAGGATGAGACAGACAAGTCTATCTTGGAGGAGCACAAAGGAATGTCACTTCTCAAGCTTCTTTCCTCAGATATTTGTCACTACTTTTCATGACATTTGAAATAAGCAAGAGTTTACAAAAAAGAAGAGGAAAAAAGTTTTTGGTAAGCTCCAGGAAGAGGTGGCAATAACCCTGTTGAGGATAATATAAAAGAACCCTTCAGAACTTCAGCACTTGAAGCCAGGCACTACTGTTTCCACTGTCCCACAGTCTACACCAAAGTATTACTATTTTGTTTAAGGAAATTATGAAGTTACTGGAGTGATAATCATAATTGCTCAGGGGTTATAAAATGTGGAAAACCATCTGAGAGATCTACAAATGAGAGCGTGAGACAAATCAAATTCCTTACTTCACCCAGTGAAAGGACAGGACGTGGCTCCTGCCTGTCTAAAAAGAAACAGGGGATTGTTATTGGCTGCTAATTATCTTCTATGGCAACAGAAATATGCCTCCCTTGCTTCCTTACATTTCTTCTTCCCCAGCTTAGTCATGATGAGCTGATGAGCCCCATGTGTTAAGTTAAGCCCCCCTTCCCCCAGCACTGCTAGGTAGTGGCAGAGAGTTGCTGGCCTGAAGGTGCTTTTGCAGCTTGGAAGGGCCCTCGTTGGGGTCATTTTTGATGACTTTCTAATTTATGGTGATCTAGTTTCTCAGAATCTGGATAGGGTTCAGGTAGACACGTGATTAGGAATGCAGGAGAAAGTTGTTATAACTCGATGAGGGGGTAAAATATGGAGGCAGATGGTATCTTGCCCTGAAGCAAGTGGTGTAAGCTGTGGGTTCCCTGCTTCCCTTAGGCTTTTCCCTGTCCCCACATTTTGGGCTGCTGGTTTCACACATGGTTGCTTGCTTACTGTTATGGGCTCAGCAACTGCACACGCAGAGTTTATCTATTAAATGAGCAAAATCATTGTGTAACTGTTACGGTAGTGGTGGCCACTGATCTGCACAGTCCCTTTGCTGATAGGGCTTCACAGGAGATATGCGTGCTGTGAAATAATGTCTGAGCTCATAAAAAAAACAACAGCCTGTTGCAAAAACAGGGAAAACTACAGGGTTTCAATGTCAGGGAAGCTGTGTTTGCAAACCAAAGTGCTTATTTAATTGTCTCTTGGCAATGATAGCTTAAGGGGCTCCACTTATTTGCCTCTACAGTGCGCATTAAGTGAAATAGTAAATACTGTTCTGATAATGTTTATTGACACAGACAGAAGGCTGGAGGCCATGCCGCCTGATGCTGTGAGGTTCCAGGATGCACTCTTGCCATCTCACAAGCTGCAGACTGAGTCATCAGTGGCAACACAGCTTGTGTAGGGGCACCCGTAGCAGAAAGATTAGCGTTTTACAGCCAGAATAACACCTTCACTGCCACCAAATCCCCACTCTCCCTTGGTTTATAATTTTTTTGCTATTGAACTGTTTCCCTCCCAGAGATGGACCTGCTTTGCTGTCTGCATGGAACTGATTTCATTTCCCCCCCTTAATTTTTCCATAATCTTTGTTTATCCTTTGATTTTGTCATCTTGCTCGTCTCTAATTCCCTTTATTTTCACTGCTTTTTGTTCCACTTGTTGCCCTCTAGTGACATGAGTTTGCTTCCTCTTCCTAGCCAGACCTTTAATCAAATTATCAGACATCTTTTGAAATGTCTTAGTAGGATAAATAAGGCTTGTGTAAGTGTATAAAATCATGTCTAGAACTAAAGTCGGAATTTATGAAAAGAAATTCAGTTATTTACCCCAAATAAATTTTACACATGATAACATATTGGGAAGATAAATCCATAAGTCATACAGGCCCAGAGAATGCTATGGGAAGCAAGATGTAGACATTCAAGAGGCTCCCTGAGGTGCTGGGTCTGGGACCTATGCCCTGCGACACCATTAAGCTGCAAAGTAGATGTACTGCCCATGAATGTATAGAGATGATGTGTTTTTTAAAAACACCTGCTGAGAATGACTCTGAGAACAGACCCAAATATTCACCCATATTCCTTTTTGCTGCTGTTTTCAAGTGGAGCAGCATCGCAATTCAGATCTGTTTTGGTCCTATTCTTCCCAACAGATTGAAATTGATTTGTTTTTAAGCTGAAGGCTGTGTCACCTCATTCTTAATGCTGTGGTCACTCCCTGCTTTTGCAGTTATCGCTTCATTATGTGCCTAATATGATGGGACTAGTCACTGTGTAAGCATCAGTTGGGTCATTAAGCATATGGAAGGGAATGTAAGCAGTTACTTGGCAGAAGCATGTCCCATGGAGCCTTTTCCATAGTCCTTCCAGGGTAAAAATAGAAGCTGATGTCTAAAAGCTCTGTTGGCTGAAACACAAGTGAGATTGGACAAGGGCTGTAAGGTGTTTTCATGCAAGTTCCTTCTACAAGGGTTCACCTATTAGTGTAAGTAGGGTCACCGGTTTCAGAAGACTGGAGCTCAAACTTGCACTGAAGTGATACAGACAGACCAGCTTACAGAGGCTGAGGAAGCATCAGCTGACTTTAAATTCAGCTTTGGAGCTTATACCTCTGGATCACAGTTCTACAGGTTCCTACCTCATAGCCCTGCTAACCTCATTTTCATCAGCAGATCACTGTTAGAGTTGTCTCAAATTTTATGTAGATCGAGTGTTCTTCTGTAGCTGACTCAAAAGTGTCTCATCTGTGTTTCAGTGAATATTCTGAACTGAACTTTTGAGAGTTCCTATATTGTTCATGCTCATGTTCATGGTGCTCTGTGAGCTGTAACCAGGGGTCCATGGCTGAGCCTTGCTACTCCTCAGAGGTTTCCGTGGGAGGCATCAGGCTCAGTCAAGTATGTGCATGATGGGGGAAGGCAGGTAGAAACCTGTTCATTGTATTCTCTTGAGCTTGTCCACCTTTTCCTGCAAGGAGGTTCACTTGGTACTTTTTAGATTGAACTTTCTTCAGCTAACTCTCAGAAAACATCTGTTCCACAGCCTTTGACTCCAGACAGCCTCCCCGGCATGGCTTGGTCACAGCTAGCAGTCTGGATCGAAAATGTCATGTTTGTGGAAGGAAGGCAGCCAACAAAGAATAATAAAAATTAGATCCTCATTCATATTAAAATACAGCTTTTCTTTCTCTTGACTTTTTAGGGGAGCAGATCAAGAAAAGGACAAAGTTTCTCCTTTCTACTGACAACCCTGCTGCTTAATCACCTGAGAATTACTGGTTAATGTGACCCATTGTTAACCGTGAAGAGGCAGACTTGAACAGAGGGACCGTGGAAGCAGGCCGGCAGGAAATCTGGAGTGTCAAAATAAGGTGGAAAGAAAGCTAGTGAGACCACGCAGATGGGCCTGTTCTTTCTTTATCAGCCCTTCTTTGCACTAACGCTTGCTACATACAGAAATGCTGAAGTGCTTTATTTGTAAGTACTTGTCTCAGGAAGCATTCCCTATCAGTGCTTACAAACTCGAATAAAAAATGATCTCTTTGGGGAATACTTGAGAGCCATGGTTGTTGAGTACTGGGGAACATGTGGAGATTGCGTATTAGACAAGAACCTTCCAAATGGCCTCCCCGATCAACTTCTTCACTCTCCCTTTTGGTAATAGTGATTGTTCTCATAGGCCCTCATAGTTAGATGTGCTCTTACTAAAAGCAAATGCACAGTGTTAGCTGTGTTCAAATGCTTGCTTTGCGTAGAGTTTCTGCAATTTCCAGCACCGGGGGAGGGATACCTAGTGCTGTGTTTCTCATTGCACAAAGACCTTGTGTAATTTAAAAACATGTGACACCTCCTAAGCTCTCCTCCTAAATGCTGCTCCGTATCAGACAGTTTGTGATTTCTGCCCTTGAACAGATTTCTTTTATGAATTTTTAAATGAAGCAGAGGCGCTTTTTTTTTTTTTTCTTTTTTTCCCCCCTCCCCTCAGGTTTCTGATCCCTCTTTCTGATGGGGACAATTTTAGACAACCCACTCAGTGGGAAAAGTTTCTGCAAAGTCCATAGCTACTCAGAGCCTACAGTTAGTGGGGCACTTGAGAGGTAGGATGTGTGTTGAATGTTCTCTTGGGTTCACTGTGTATTGTGGCACCTGTTTTCTTCCACTTTTTCATCTGAGGCTAATCCCATGTTTTTCAGTGCTGTTAATGAGGATTGCATGCCAACTGGATAACTGTAATTATGCTTGTGCAGGCTATAAGTGGGCACACCATCTGAGAGTCGTTTTATTCCTAATACATCTCATGAACCAATTAGCACATAGTTCTCGAGCAATTCATTGTGCTGATTCTGCTACATCTGGATTTTTGAAGTCCAGAAAGTCCACATAGGAGCAGATCACCTATAAGGCAAGTGTCTGGTTGCAGGATGACTGAAAACGGGTGCTTCTCTTTCAAATCTCTCACAGGTAGGGACAGAGACCTCCACTCTATCTGGTCCTTACCCCCATCGGTCCACCGTCTCCCTTCCTCCAAGACTGGCTCTTGCACACACATTCATGTGTGATTAGCAACTGTTAGAGCCTGAGGCTCCCTGGCTGGCACCCGCTCTACATCTGAATGGCAGCCGGTGAAACCCAGTGCTGTTCGACGGGATCTGCAAGTGCATATTGTCTGGGACTGACGGAAGAAAAAGATTTACCTGCTTTTGTCTAACAATATTTATGTGGCCGACTTTGCTGAGATGGGAAAGATAAAGGGACAAAAGGAAGAACAGTGAGTGACAGTAGTTTTTTGTTTTGTTTCGTTTTTTTTTTTTTTTTTAAACAGAATGTCTTTTATTTAGAAATTGCCTTTCAGTACTTAAAGGTAGCTTATAAACAAGATGGAGACCGACTTTTTACATGGTCTGATAGAGAGCAAGAGGAAACGGTTTTAAACTAAAAGAAGGAAGATTTCTATGAGCTTTCAGGAGGAAATTCCTTACTCTTATGTGAGGCACTGGAACAGGCTGTCCTGAAAAGTTGTGGATGGCCCGTACCTGGAGGTGTTTAGGGCCAGGTTGAACTAGGGCCATGGGCAGCCTGAGCTAATGGATGACAACTCTGTCCACAGCAGGGGGTTAGAAATGGATGAGCTTTAAGATCCCTTCCAATCTAAGCCATTCTATGAATTAAATTGAGTGGAAGTTGGAGGCTTGGGAAGAGGATATAACATCTACATTGGATCAAAGAAATCAGTGTGTAGAAATTTAACAAAGTTTTGTTACTGTTAAGTCAGGTATTCTTTATTAGAAGCACCAGGAAGCACTGGGGATATTTCCACCATAAGTGCTTCAAAGATTACATGATTCAGAGTCCATTATATTTCCACAGGTGGTACATACTCATCAATTATGCATGAGACAGTGAACTTATAAATGCCTATCTCAGGTAGTGATTTATGAGGTCTCCAGTCTTCTATTCCATGGTCCTTTCAACTGTCTAGCATTCTCTTAGCATCATGACAGTCCAATCGACAGTCTTTTACTTCATCCAATAGTCTTCATCACTTTTCCTGTAGATGAACTTTCTCCACTGACACATGCTCAGTAGGAGAATGCCTATTGTAAGTAATTTATAGGTACCAAAATTTTAACATTTGCTCACTCAGCACTCAGCCATTATTTCTGGGCATCTGCTCATCCTTAAGATACACTTGGCAATCTGTATTTTAATGATATATACTGGGTTGTAGAAGATAAGGAAGATAGAGGGGAGTATCTTAATGTCTGCCTGTTGCATCCCAACTTAGTCACAGAGTGAGACAATTCAGTCTTGTGTGGAGGCCCTAGTTTCATTATTGTATTTCTTTTGCTGAGGGTCTCTTGTCAAAACAGAATAGATTTACAATGTGCTTTCTAGTTAGTATTATTAATAGTCCATACTATTCGCAACATCTAAAAGGTATTACAGTTTTGCAAGCAAGATCTAATCACATAATACAACAATTCAGCAGCTATATTTCTAAAAATACAGTACTAAAATATATGGTATATCTACTTTTCCAAATCAATTATTTATAAAAACACTTTACGAAATATATTGTGGCCTGCTTCTTCAAATCAACATCACTAGTGGTACAAAGGTAAAAATAATCTGTTCATCTCCTTTGGATCATCCAGAGAGAATTTTTTACATCAGAAAGTGAAAACACATCTTTGTGGGCAGCAAAGAAATAAAGAGACTGCGTATTTGACTGTGTGTCGTCTCAGGCTGCAAGATCAGGAAAAACACAGAATCATACAGTGGCAGAACTCCAGAACCTCAAACTCATCTGTGAGAATATAAAAATGCTTCCTCAGAACAGCATAGTTATGAAAGCGGAGGAGGAGCCATGACTATTGGGAACAACATCTTGCTAAAAATTCCAGTTCTGAAGTCAGTCATGAACTGCATGCAAACTCTGGGGCTAAGACAGGCCTGAGAACACCTTATTTTAATCCCACTCATGACTAAATCGCGCCACTGTAGTTGTAAACAATCTATTAATAGTGTTAAAGCATCTGCAGATGCAAAGTAACCTTGCAGAATGTTACGTATTTTGGTGCAAATATGCAGGTCTTGGCTTGGGATCCAGCAGGGCCCTCTGACAAGCTTAATACCTCAGTTATCTTTCTTCATTTACTGCAGCTGCCAGATGTCCCCACTGCTGCAGCAGAAATGGTCCAGCAGGATATAGGTTCATCTCTTCTCAGCCACTGCAGTCCACAGACAGCGTGTTAAAATAAACCACTGATTTCAGTTTCTGTCAGTACCCACCTACTCTGCAATCCCATGTGCTAGCCAAAGCTGGTGGGGATCTCTGAGCTGCCCACTGGCTGCATCTACTGTGGGAACAAGGCAGTAGTGGTGCCCTGCAGCAAGAGCAGGACGTTGATGGTATGTTTCCCAGCACAATTCAGTGATTGAGGCCTGCTGCTGTTGCATAAGCAGCCAGATCATGCCTCTTCTATGATTCAATCCCCAGAGAATAGGTTGTACACCAGTCATTGGCTTCAACACCTGCTTCCTGGACATGTCTTTCATGGAAGTGACTTGAGACAGCTGTGTGGAGCACTTAAACATGTTCCTCGCAATGCTGAATGATACAATCAAAGTAATGCCAAGACACAGGGCTGTCTGATCATTGCCCTGCTGTGACCACCATTGGGCTTGTGGTAGTCGTGTCTCGGGGAGCTGCATTGCCTGCCTGTCCCCTCCCCCTGGCCTCTACTGGAGAGGTAACAGAGTTGTGCTTCAGTTTCATTGGTCAATGGCCCTGGGAGAGAGGTGATGGCATGGGGAGAGGAAAATCAAGGGACTGGAAAAGGCAAAGATAGCCAGGTGAGGGAGAGATAGGATGTGCCCTTCTTCCTGCACCTCTTGAGATGCAAGATAGTGCAGCAAAAGCCTGGGTGCAGAGACCTCAGTATAACCCTAGAGTCATGGGGATCCACGTTCAAGGCTGTGTGTGGAGCATGATCCACTTGACTGACACATAGTGAAAAAATGCCAGTAATTTCTTTCATAAAAAGCCCAGGGTTGGAGATGCTCACTCTTAATGCACCAGTCTCTTGAAACAGGGGGCTGAGAAACATGGAGTGTTGCTCTGTGTCCTTTCTTCCTATTTCTGAATGGCAGTCTCCAGGAGATATCAAGCTGGTGACTTCACAAAGAAGAAGCTACATTTGCTAAATGACAACAGTGGCTGAGGTACCTGAGGTCTTACCATTTCCCCTCTCAGGATACTCTCTATACTCACTCTCTGTTCCAGTGACCTCTTGATCACCAGATTGCTATGAACACCATAGCAAGGCACCAAAGATATAATCTCTTTAACAGCTGCTTGGTACTGATGGAGCGGGACAAGCTTAAACTGGAGAGATCTTTACAAAGTTGGGCCTCACTTCCCACATACAAGTGACTGTTTCAAAGATGTGTAAGCTCATGTGTTGCTGAACTGCAACTGAAGGACAGGACAAATTAAATGTCCTAACAATGAAGAAGTGTGTCTCCTCTAGGAAGAAGGAGCACTAAGTATTTATCTCTTAGCATTTTCAACTATTCTCACATGAATAAAATCTTTAGCGTTATGAGCTTTCTTCCTTTGTTCTTCTTTCTTTTTTTCCTATGTGTTCCCAACAGGATTGGCATCTGAAGGCTCTTTTTGAGAGAACAGATACATCCAGTGGACATCCAGAAAGTGTTGTGAACCTGAACAAAATTAAAGCCTTCAGCTCAGATGGGAGAAGGATTTCCTTCCCATCCACTACTTGTCATGCTCCTCTGCTGTCTTCTCTGCATGTTGGACAAGAGAGCCACATAACATAATGTACCTAGCATTTTCTTCCCCTCATTCTGAATCAACTGTGGCAAGAAGCCAAAGAAGTCAGAGAGGCTTTTATTTGTCCGGCTGATTTCTAGTCTTCCCTTAGATTGTTTTTCTCATTCTGATTTTCTCATGTACTTGTATTTCTCTCATGCATTTTCCTGTTCATTCTGCACTCCAAGTGGCCTCCCATTTTAAACTGTTTTCTTTTCCTTCATGACTCCTTAATTTCCTTTATGCTGTGATTTCCTTTATCTGTTTCTGTGGTACTTTGAGTTTATTTCAGGCTTGGAGACACAGCAGTGCATGCAGATACAAGAGCTGAGCTGATTATAACTGGCTTTTCATTGGGAATGGTTATTTGGACAGAAGCAAGAAGCTTCTTTGGGAAGTTTTGGGTTTTTTTATTTTTTTCCCCCCTTATGAAGCCTTCTCCAGGATGAAAAGAAGGAGATTAATTGTATAACCAATCCTAGGTGAAACTCAGGCTCATATCCCTTCCTAAGGCCCTTTTTAGGGGGACCTGGATAGGCTTGAACAGTGGGCCTCATGAGGTGAACCTCATGAAGTTCAACAAATCCAAGTACAAGGTCTTGCACCTGGGTTGAGGCAAAAACCATTAACAGTACAAACTGGGAAATGAAAAGATTGAGTGCAGCTCTGCTGAAAAAGATCTGGGGGGTATTGGTGGATGGCAAGCTGGACATGACCCAGCAATGTGCCCTTGCAGCCTGGAAAGCCAAACAAATCTCGGGGTGCATCAGAAGATACCTCATCAGCAGGTCAAGGGATGTGATCCTGCCCCTCTGCTCTGTGCAGGTCAAGGGATGTGATCCTGCCTCACCTGGAGTATTGCATCCAGATATGGAGTTCTCAGTACAGGAGAGACACAGACCTGTTGGAGCATATTCGGAGAAGGGCCACAAAAATGATCCACGAAATGGAACGCCTCTCCTGTGAGGACAGGCTGAGAGAGCTGGGGCTCTTCAGCCTGGAGAAGAGAAGGCTCCAAGGTGACCTGAGAGTGGCCTTTGAGTATCTGAAGAAGAACTACAGGAAGGAAGGAGACAGACTCTTTAGCAGGTTCTGTTGTGATAAGACAAGGGAAAATGTCTTCAAGCTTAGGGAGGTTAGATTTAGGTTTCATATGAGGAAAAAATCTTTTACAGTGAGAGTGGTGAGGCACTGGAAGAGGCTGCCAAAGATGTGGTTGATGCCCATCCCTGGAGACTTTCAAGGTGAGGCTGGATAATGCCCTGAGCATCCTGATCTAGCTGTGGTGTCCCTGTTCATTGCAGGGGAGTTGGACAAGATGGTTTTTAGTGGTCCCTTCAAACTCTAAGGATTTTATGATTTTAAACCTGGTTCTATGACGTTGCAGCTGAAAATGCCACAAACTATTAGTTATTTTGGAGCATAATACAGTATGTAGGTGAAAAAATCAGGGAAATTTTGACAGGAAAGAGAGAGAGAGCCCCTGTTTCAGCTGTGAGTCACACTAAAAACCAAATCATTGTGATGCTTTTTGAAGTCAAGAGAAAGCTTTCCTGGTTTATGTTGTATTTTACTATGTCTTAAAACAGGACAGACTAAGGCTAGTGAGAAGGAGAGGAAGCTTCCTTGTTCCTTGTCTCACAAGGCATTTTGCCTGAATTGGGATTCTTTTCTTGTACCAAAACACTTGGCTCTACTGCACCCTGCACAGCCACCATGCCCCATTCTCTGTCCCTTTATCTCCTTCTGCTGGGGCTTAAATTAAACCATCTGCTGTGGCTTAAATTTTCCTTATGGAGACAGAGATCCAAGTGAGGAGATTGACTGACTCATGGACAGATATCAGAGAATTGAAACTGAGCGGCTTTGTTGCCTCTGTGGTTGTTCATTTATTTGTGTCTGTAAGGAAGCCTGCAGATAATGTAGTTGAATTGCAGGTAGGCTATCAGGACAGGCAGGGTTACCCCAGAGCTATTGACCCTGATGCACCAACACGCTGTCAATGGGCTGGAATGAGATGGGGCATTTTCAGGCTGAGGACAAGAACAGCAAGGGTTGTGAACATGCCTAGGCAGATTGCCTATTGGTTGTACCTAATGTGGACTATCCTATAGGATAGGGACCTATCCTGCTTGAATTTTCTCAGCTTGGCAACTCAGGCCTCAGTCTGCCATGCCATGGGTGTCTGGAAAGCTCCTTGTGCTGAGGGGCTTCTGTTACTACAAATGTCTCCAAGAAATTCCTCTGGTGATGGAAGGGCTTTGCAAATGGACAGCTGGAGCTGCACAGATATGTGTTGTATTGCATTATGGCTTTCTTTGCCTCCCTCTGACTCATGTTGTCCCTTCATGGAAAGAATTTCCCTGTCTGTCTTACTGAGGTGGAGTAGCTGAATGGCAGTATCACCACTCAGAGTAATCCTGTGGCAGTGAAGAGGAGTTTCTGGGTGACATATAGTTGATACAGGACAGAGATCTCCTTTAAGGAGAAAAAGAAATCTTTTATCCTGTTACAATGGTTAGGATTATAAAAGGAAATAACACTCCTCACTCCCTTTTTTTCCCCCCTCAAAGACCACCTTTCAAAATGGAATCTACGTCACTGTGTGCCCCCAGTATCATCCAATTAAAAGTCTCTGAAAATCACTGGGGCAAAAAGGAAACAAGCTTGATAACATGAGATCAACAATTTTCCTTGGGGTATTTATTTGTCTAGTGTTTTTTTGTGCTCTGAACTGTCCCTCCTGTTCTTTGTCCAAGGAGCCTAGATGTCAGATAAGTGGCTGTAACATAATATGAGAGTAGAGCAGCTGGGCTGTAAGGAAGGTCAGCACCTTGACAGCAAAGGCAAACGAAGTCTAAAGTACTACAAAGAGATGTGCTAAAAAGTGCTGTTGCTCTGTGATATAAGGATTTTCATGACATTTGTTCATTTGTATGCATTCTCTTATCCTACTCAAATTTGGGAGATGATAAATGCTCCTTTAAAAAGTCAAAAACAGAAGATGGTGACAGAAAGCCCCAGCTGTTGGGAGATCAACATCCAATATATGCATAAGAAAGATTCCCTAATATTTGTTAAGCTCTTAAAAAATGTTAAGGAATCACGTAAATGTTCTTATGTTATGGCTTCTATTTCATTGAGTAATCAAGATAAAATATGAATAACAACATATTAAATGATAAATTTAATTAAAGCATAGAAAACCTTTGACTCATATGTTCCAAACTGTTCTAGGATTCTATAACTAGGCAATCAGAAAAAGCCTAGACAATTAACGCCAGGCAAATGCAGTGCTGTCAGTCATCACTAGGTGCCACAGATTTGACCCAGCTCACATGTGGGCCTGTGGCAACATCCAGACAGGACACTGCTGACTGCCCCCAGCTGTGATTTTTTTGCCAGCATATATGTCACTGGCATCGCAGGTGGTACTGATCATGGCTCATGCTATGCACTGCAAGGATGTAGGCCTGTTGCACAGATCAGATGCTTAGGCTGCTTCCTAAATGGCATGAAAGAGCAGAGTGATTGTGTTCCTGAAGATGCTGGTGCTAAATGGTTGTGTCCCTGGAGAGAGACTCTACTTCAATGAATAAGTCCAGATCTTTGGACTTTGGGATAACAAAAAAGCACACACACACAAAACCCACCAAACAATCAAACAAAAAATCTAAGTAGTTTTCTGACATATTGTTTTTAGTGAAATGGAATGAAATACATTTATGGTTAAGTAGGTCATTACACATCGGGAAAACCCACTTTTTGTGACATCGATAGAAAGGAAATTTTCTGAAATTTTCTGTGCTATTACAAGCACTATGTCCATTTTAAATCACAGCAAATTCAATGTATAACTGTTGAGGATATAAATGTTGTATTTTAGTTTTTGTTTCAGGATTATCTGTTTCACAGAGAGCGGCCATTTACTTTCTTATGTCTAGAAGACAGTAGTCATAAAGTGTTGCTTTCTCAGTTTCTACCAATATTGTGCACAACCGTCTTGTCACTGAGGGTCTTGAGTACACTGCACCATGCTAAATGTTCTTGATGAGAAACCTCAGGGTGTGGAAATGGAGGCATAATGAAGAACAATGTTCAAGGCCCAATTCTCTTCTAAGGTAGTTCCTCTGTACTGTTATCTGTACAGCCCTGCTCTCAGTACTAGATGCTTGGGAATATAATCTTTCTACGTCTGCTTTTCCCAAGGCTAGATTATTTTTGCAAGACTAAAATAAATATTCATTTTTTATTGCCTATTTCAGTCATTAAACTCTAAAGCTACAACTGGGTCTGATTTTTCTCTCATTTATATGACTAATCTTTTAGCACTGTCAGAAGAATTACTCAGAGTTATGGATAGATCTAACCTAAAGACAATCTGCCGTTACAGAAACTAAAAGATGTCTACCTATAACTCACAGAACAGTAGCATTCTTCTGTTAAGTAAAGTCCAATTTATTAGATGCATACCATTGATCACATACAGATTTTTCAATCTTAGAAAAACAGGAACTGATGCTTTCAAAATACTTCAAGAAGCAGAGAAAATGGATCACAATAGTTGTTATGGGGGGAAGAAGAACAGCAGAAATGAGACACCTCTAAGTGCAATTTATGAAGTTAATCAAGTAAGGGATATCAGGAGAAGCTTTACACATGTGCATACACGCACATCAACAGCCTTACTTTCATCCACTAAGCGGGTCACTTTGTCATAGAACAAAGTCAGGTTTGTCAAACAGAATCTACCATTCACGAACCCATGCTGACTGGTCCTGATCCCCTCCTTGACCGTTAATGATCCATGATGGCTCCAGAGGTTATCTGTTCCA
This sequence comes from Tympanuchus pallidicinctus, assembly GCF_026119805.1. Classification (NCBI taxonomy): domain Eukaryota; kingdom Metazoa; phylum Chordata; class Aves; order Galliformes; family Phasianidae; genus Tympanuchus; species Tympanuchus pallidicinctus. Next base: position 707,649 of record NW_026294759.1, read on the forward strand.
TAACCTTCCCTGGCACCAAGGTAAGACCGATAAATCTGTAGCTACCAGGATAATCTTTAAATGGTTGGTCCTCCCCAGCTCACATTTTGGGGGAGAATTGGAAGGGCAAAAGCTGATGGGCTGGTGTTGGGAAAATTTTGCTAAAACAGGCTTGCTCAATTATCCCAAAAAAGAGACAGGGGAGAGTCTTCAGCTTTATTTACTCAAATAAAAGGAGAGTCTACTGGGAACATCTTCCCAGTAGGATCTCTCAAATCACTGGACTTTGCAGATTTCCTTTTATCTTAACTTCCCATTTGTATTGTCCCACTTCCTTTTCTCACTTTCTGAAGTAGTTGGAGGTTACAGACTTCCCAAGTCCTCCTAGTACATGCTCCTCCTTGTATATGACTTATTAGGTCTGTACAGTAAGTCCAAAACTCATAAGTTCAAGTTCTCTATGGATCTTTGTAACTAAAACCTTATCTGATATGAGAGTATAGACCGATTGGAAAGGAGTTTGCAAGCTTCTGCACAACAGCTTATGAGCAAAGGCTTCTTGATTGCAAGCCTTCATGTAAATGATTTGATTAGAAAGGACATCTTCAAGCTTATTTTATGTCAGCTGGGAAACAAAAGTGAAGGAAAATAGAGCAAAAACCAAGAAATCTCTCAAATAATGTAGAAGTGATCATCACCACCAGTGTGTGTCTTATCTGCGGAAGGATTGATAAGGATAGAAAATCATAGTCCAAAGTACAGATGTTTTCAATTAAAACTTTTTTGTTTGCTTGTTTTTCACACTGTTTCATGAAATATATTTGATCCACTTCTCTGGTTTTATAGCATGAACAGTTAATATGAAAGAATTGTATCATAAGGATATTGGGATGTTCTGTTTAGGTAAGAAAAAATAATGCTGAAGTAAGAACACAGGTAAAAGTCCTGCCTGTGTTTTCAACCTTCCATGGGTTAGGGCTCTACCCCCACATCCTCATGACTGGCTAAAGCTGGTTTATTGTTCAGAGTCAGAGTTGTAAATCTCACTGAGTGATAACAGAATGCTACCCGTTATCTTAACCTGTTATGCTACATACAGAAATTGAACAAGAGTGTCAGTAAATTATGCTGCTATGTAGCCTGCAGTTAAAGGAAAGGACAGCAAAAGTGCTGAAGAGGGAAAAAGAACATTGGTGGGCATCCATATAGGTCAGATTTTTAAACTGCTATGCTTTTAGGATTGAGTATTTGTCTACAAGTTTGTTTTTTGTGTGCATTATTGCACGTCACGGAGTTATTTCTAGATCTGTGTCCATAACAGGGGGCACAGGCCTGGAGAGGAAAAAAAAAAGAAAAAAAAAAAAGAGGAGAAAAAAACCACTGTTTACTCCAGTCCAGCCCAGCCCAGTGACTAATAGGTGACTCGCAGGCTGGTGCATCAGGCGAGCAGGGAAGGGAGGATCGGAGAAGGGTAGGGAGACAGTAGATGGATCTAAAAAAAAACAAACAATGGCAACAATCTGAGGAGGGACAGTAACTTACTAAAATCCAACAAAATCAAACAAAATGAGAGAGTGTGTCTGATACGAGGTCTTCCTCTAGTAGACTACAGGGGAAGCACGTGCTTTTCTCCACAGCAAACCAAGCAGGAAAGAGGGAGACCAGCTGGCGTCCTGCCAAGAACTCCACTTTTCTTCCTCTGGACCTGAACTCCTCTGGGAATGCCAATCCTCCCCTCCCCTCCTAGAACCAAAATACCAAAAAATGGCAGTCCACAGAACCAGGACATTAACTCTTTAACTCCCACTGCTTTACATGATGTTATGATGTGGAATACTGACAACAAAAATCACAAAACCATGACATTGTACTATGAGGAAACCTCACTAAGGCCTTCTAGTACTTGAAGGGAGCTTATAAAGAGGAGGGAGACCAACTTTCACGTGATCTGATAGTGATAAGACAAGGGGGAATGGCTTTAAACTAAAAGAGAGGATATTTAGGTTAGTTGTTAATAATTTACTCAGAAGGTGGTGAGGCACTAGAGCAGGTTTCCCAGAGAAGTTGTGGATGCCCCATATCTGGAGAAATTCAAGGCAAGTTTGGATGGGGCCCTCGGCAGCCTGACCTAGTGGGTGGTTTTCTTAAATTGGCAGCACACAGACTAAACTTCAACAAAATCTGTGGTTTTTTTTTCTATTTAAAAATGTAGGTATTTTCTGAGAAAACTCCATTAAGCATAAATATGTAATGGATTTTCATTTTTACTGTGAAATGCTTGAGCAACAGAATGTACACTTATAAGTAATGCCAAATTTGCCATTATAAACTGAATTAAGGAGTCAAGTTTTAAGTAGAGGTCGAGACCTAAGGCTCTGTGGCAGAAGCCCTGAAGTTTTAGACACACTTATACTTTATCTTCCTCCTTGGTTTCAGACTTCCACCTACTGATAGTCATAACTTTCCCATAGATCATTCAGCCAAAGATGTAATGCTCACCTGATGAACTGGCCTGCGAGTCACCCATTAGTCACTGGGCTGGGCTGGACTGGAGTAAACAGTGTTTTTTTTCTCCTCTTTTTTTCTTTTTTTTTTTCCTCTCCAGGCCTGTGCCCCCTGTCATGGACGCATTACATCTGGGAATAAAAATGGGGAAAAAAAAAGGGAATAAAAGTTCAGGACCTGTAAAATCCTCAGAGATTTGTAGAATCTTCACTGACTCAAACCTTTTCCTTTTTTTTTTTTTTTTCCTTTCTAAATTTCCTTCTTATGTATTTCACTTTCTCTTTCTTCTTCTTAGCCTAGCTGTACTTCCTATTTTCTTTCATTAGATTTCCCTTTTCCAAGACTTCTACCTATGTCCAATTTTTTTTTTTTTTTTGTATGGCTTTTTTGTTTGTTTGTTTTTTGTTTTTTTGTTTTTTTTTTTTTTTTTTGTATGAAATTGTTAACTGTGATGCTGGAATCAGTGCTATCAGACGTACAACTTGAGTTTCAGCTGTTGAATAAGCCAAAAGGTATTTGAGAAAAATTACATGCCATATGCCTCAAGACATACTGCTCAGTGAGATAATATGTCTAGTAGACACTGATACTGTAATACTGTCAAGTTGCAGGACTGTCATGTCAAAGTTTGTTTCCTGAGAGACATCTGTATGGAGCTCTCTCTCTGACACTGTCTAGCTCTCTATTACTTGGAGTATCAGAATACAGAGTACAGAGACTGGAGTCTCTGTGCAAAGTGTTCTCATGAATCTCTGAAGTTTCTGGATGATTTTCTGCAGTGACTCTAGTTATATATATATATATATATATATATATACATACAACATGGCTCTGTTACCACCGAAATAAGTATCACCATGAAGGCCTAGGGAACCTGGTGGCTAAAGGAATCATTAATTGGTGTCTACTCTGTGTGCCCTTTGCAGTTTATGTAACATCTAAAATGCATATTTATTTTTTGGAATTGTGTGTATGAAAGTAGTGGTTATTTTTTTTTAAAAATCCATTTGCTGGTGCATGTGAGATATACTCAGATGTTACCCATAACTCAGCATTTTACAGTCTTTGCGTTTATCTCTAACATTACCATAAGCAACTTCTATAATGGATATAATTGATATTGTGAGAAATTATTTTCATTATGGCCATTTGAGTAAATATGAGGTTTAGTCAGCATGCACCAGGGAAGTGTTGAATAGTAGTATTGATGGTGAAACATGGCATGACCATAACTGGAACTTCCACTTGAAAGACTTCAGATGACAGAACTCTGTGTTTCCCACCTCTGCATTGCCCATTGTAACTGTGGCAGACATCAGTTTTCATTGCTGTTACATTCCTGGCACCATTTGTTTGGAAGATCGGATGGGCTGTGTATGTAATCAAAAATATATGCAGCATGTCTCAGTTACACCTCAGCAAGCACAGTAAAATACTGTTTCATTGACAAAGCATAAAAGGTAATCAACTGGGATGGAGGGAAACACTTCAACTGCTGTATTTGTTGTTTCAGTGTTATATAGGCTACTAAACCACCATGAAAAAGATGAAGTGACACTACAATATTCTTCTAATTTCCTTCTTTGTGTTATATACTTACAAATATGTAGTTGTAAATGTGGATGCTTTCTCTGACCTGAAAAGAATGGTTTGATAAGCAGTAGTGCTCAGTAACAGTGCCACAGGAAACAGAGAGAACAATTGATTCCAGAATAGCAGTTTTTCTTGGATTCCTGGGATTAGTGGCAATAAAGAGATAAAATTTCTATTTTGCACTGCAAAAATCATTCACCTGGTAGTGAACTTAGAATTGAGTGAGAACAAAGTCAAACCCTTAAAGTGTGCAAAGTTTCAGTGTAGTTTTAATGACCAAGTTTCGTGCCAGGTAGAAGTACACCACTTCTGAGTCCCAGAGTAGCAAGACTGCTACTGTGCTGTGCAAGGATTACTTATTAAACCCTTTTATATAAAAGAGATTTGATAAAGGAGTGAAAGGGATGAGAACAGGAGGTGCAGAGATGTTGTTTTCTGAGCTACTCTCCCCAGATGGCTGACAATTTTTTTTTTTTGCACAGGTCCCGTACTAAGAGTGAACAACGAAGGGTAAGAGACATTGTTCCATTACTATGTGCTGCCTGAGCCCCATGGAAATCTCCAGAGACAGACAAAGTTAAAAAGCATTGCCTCTTGTTTTCTTCTCATCACTCTTTTTCTATATCTTCCTTTCTAGTTGTCACGCTGCTTTGACCAGTGCTGATCTCAGCATGGTAATGGCTATTGATGACTCACCCACCCAACATCTGTCGAGGAGGTGTTTCACCTTCTTTTCAGTGCTGTGGATATTTCACCAGGGTCACTATAGGGGAATCATTCTGGGATCTTCATCAAATTCCAGACTTAGATGGTTAGACTGTAACATTTTCCAAGCTATTCCTCTGTGACACAGAAGGCTGAGAATGGAAGAAAGTGTGGCTGATGTTGAGAACAGGCAATGCACAGTACAACCAAACATCCCTAAGCACTGAAGTCACAGAGATACTGCTGATACATTTGTTTCGGATGGAAGATTCAGCCTGATGACTTCAAAATGAACTATTTGCCTGACAGGGTGTTGTACCTTTTCTAAGAACTTAGGTGTAGCACAGGTATTATCTGGAGGAATTGGTTGGGCTTGAAAGGTTATAGTAAGTACAGTATACAGTATACAGTAAGTATAGTAAAGGAGTTACATCAGGCTGGTGACTGCTCACTATCAGGGTTCTCCAGGGCTCCATTTTAGGGCCAGTTCACCTTAATGTTTTCATGAATTACTTGGATGCAGCAGTGTTTTGACAAAGAATGCTGCTGATACTAAATTTGGAGAAGATGTTGACTTCCTTGAAGGTGGAAAAATTTTTCAGAGAGATCTAAACAGATTAGAGAGCTGGGCAATCACCAACTGCATGAGGGTTTTAAATGAGAGCAAGCACCAAATTTTGCACCTGGGATGGGTGGCTACATGCAATTCTGACTACATACAGACTAGGGGGTGAGATGCTGAAGAGCAGCCCACTTGAAAGAAATCTGGAGATCTTGGTCAACAGCAAGTTGAACATGAGTTAGTGAGTCAGGCAACCAAGAATGCTGACTTCAGTTAGTCTTGATGCACCTCCTGGGGTGCATCAAGCATGGCATTGCTAGCTGGTCAAGGGAAGTTACTGTCCCTCTCTATGCTGCACTGATGCTGCCTCACTTTGATCACTGTGTTTAGTTTTGGGTGCTACAGTACAAAAAGGACATAAAATCATTTGAAAGTGTCCAAAGAAGGACTACAAAGATGGTGAAGGGTCTAGTGGTGAAGATGTATGAGGAGTAGTTGAAGTCCCTTGGTCTATTCAGCCTAGAAAAGGGGAGACTGCAGAAAGACATCATCACAGCCTATGACTTCCTCATGAAGAGTGGAAGGGCAGGCACTGATCTCCTCTCTCTGGTGACTGGTAATAGAACCTGAGAGAAAGGCATGAAGCTCTGATAAGAGAGGCTCAGGTTGGATATCAGGAAAAGGTTCTTCATAATAATGTGGTCAGGCACTAGAACATTCTCTCCAGGAAAGTAGCCATGGCACCGAGCTTCCCAGAGTTCAAGAAATGTGTGGATAATGCTCTCAGACGTATGGTATTATTTTTGGGTGGTCTGTGTGGAGTCAGAAATTGGACTTGATGGTCCTTATGTGTCCCTACCAACTCAGGTTATTCTGTGATTCTATGATTCTGTGAATTCTACCCAACACACTCATCTCAACTTCTTGGAAAACTGCTTCAATGGCTTGCCATCAGTTTCTTGCTTCACTGCCTGGGTCCTATCTCCTCCTGTGGGAAATACTCTAGGAAAATTCCAGAGTTCCAGAGAAAATACTACAATGTGACCTTGGAAATATACACAGCCAAGTTGTTCAAACCTGGACATTTGTAACAGGCAAGACTTCAGGAGTCTGATGATGGAAAGCATCATCATATGCATCATGAATGTTGAAGGTAATCCAATACTTTTCATCTTTTTGTGGGTGTGGATCTGAAGATATGGGACTGTCTCCACTATCAGCTGTCATGCTTTGTAATAGACTGATACTGGGAAGGACTAGTAAGTGCACCACTCCCTTCTGCCTTATTTCTTCCCTGGTTCCAGCTGCTGGATCAGCACGGTCATTTCCTCTTGCAAAATCTGAACAAGGATAGTTATGACATTCTCTAGCCATCCATGCCTCTATTTTATACAGTGTGGAAATCTGACAGTAAGATAGATCCTGTCTCTCTTAGCATGTATGTGCACATCAGGTTTCTAGTTGCACCCACTAATTGCATTCTTGATAGCTGGAGAAGAGAAGGAGACAAATCTCTAGGAGACTCTCAGATAATGCATCACAGACTTCAATTGTGTCTTTTCCATTTGTGTTTTTTGTATGTATTGCATGCCTGCTGATGTTTGGTAGTAAAATAATCAAGGGAATTAACTCACACAATGGAATGTACATTGGAAGATATGAATCTCATGTACGTGTCTGGGTATGTTCTATTGTAGTGTACAGTTACAAAAGCTACCTTGTTACCAAGTCAAACAAAAACTTTAAGGACATAGATTATTTTGAAGAACTCATCCCCGTGATTATACCACCAGAGTGCTGACAGGAGCTCTGGCTACTGTATCGACACTAAGATTAATACAAAGCTGTTAATCTTCATAAATGCTAGAGTGTTCACATCCCTGATCATAGAGGTAAGTCAGACTGATTCATGAATGAAGCAAGTTTATTGTCTTACTTGGAGTAGCTGTGATCAAGCTCAAGGTGCTAAAAGATATGCCTGAACAGCCCTGTTTGCATGTTCTGCTTCCCTTATCAGTACATCCCAAAGAAGCAGCCTACCATTCATATTCCTTCTCTCTTGGCCAAGTTTCTCCAGTCTAAAGTTCTTATGTGGTATGGGCTGCCTAATCCACCTTAGTGATCTTTGTGTCTGGTAATTCCCCTTTTCAGACATGTTGCTATTTGTATAGTTTTGGTTCCCCTTTCCACTAACTTATTTGTGTAGTTACAGGTCATTGTAGTCTCCTTGCATGAATACCCTCAGAAGATCTTTCTCCTGACCTTAACAGTTATCTTACTGAGAAAAGACTGACTTACTGATACTTTAAAGAATGTGGCATGCCTTTCAGCTAAAGTGACTGTGTATTTCTTTTCTCAGATTACAATTAGTGGCGGAAAGAATTGGTTGCATGGCAACATGGAGAAGATGGTTATTGGCCCTTGAGCTTCACTTCATATATCTTTCTCCACTGGGTAGAGCTTTGTCATATAATTTTGGTTAGTAGCCAGTTTGAAGAAAATGCTGAGAGCAAAAATAATATAAAGTCTTATTCAAATTTAATTTGGATCATCACAATGATGTTAGCAGAAACTGTAGTAGGAAAATTAGGCGTGGGTTTGGTGCTGTAAAAATGGAGAGCTGAATGGCAAGAATTGTCAAGGACTATGCTGATACTTTGTATCTTTCCTCATAGCCAGGAACAGAGAAGTGAGGTAGAAGTTCTCAAAACTTTATGCTAAGTATAGGGTACGTTATTTCCACATTTTACATTACAATGTTAGCTTGCATTTTACTGAAATTATCTGAACCCAAAAGCAAGGAAAACTAATTCTTGTGTGAAGTATTTGCTGTATGTAAGTATGTAAGAGAGGGACTAGCAGAAACAGTTGAACAGCAAAAACAGTGGGAGAGGTGCAGAGAACTGCATAATGCAGACAGGGATTTAAAGTGTAGAAGAAGAAAAATTAACCTATTTATAGGATACTGTTTCTGCTGTTTCTGGCTGAGGAAAAGTTAAATGTTAGACTTCATTTCAATTTCATTCATCTTAAAATCCTAAACAGGTATTTAAATATCTCAGGATTCAACCTTTATAGTTCTAACTATCTGAATAAGACATTGAAGTGACAGCATATGTAGTCAGTGACATGCAGTCAGTCAGCTAAGCTTATTTCTCAAAGTAGTTAATGCAGTGTAACTGAGCGATATTTTCCCTCGTCTTTGAGCCTTCCTCAGTGTCTTCATATCTGAGTGTAAATAGTTTAGTAGATCATACACAAATGATGCCATGGTTTTGTGGCTTGTTATTCGTATTCCACATCATAGCATCATGTAGCGTACTGGAGTTAAAGAGTTAATGCTGTAGTTCTGTGGATTGTTGGTAGTTTCAAGTACCTGGTTCTCAGAAGAGAAGAGTGAACTACAGCTCCCAGAAGACTTCATAATTCTGTTTCCATTTGCTGTTCAGAGGAAAAGATAATATTGACTGGAAGTCACAAGACTATCTCTTTGCTCGCTGGCAGGTCAGAGTAAGAACTTCAGTTTTCAAAAGCTCTCTCTCATTTGTTTTATTTATTAGCTTCGATCCCAATTAACTTGTATTTCACTACTACAGTTAGTAAACTAAGTTTGTTTTCCTCCTCAGATGGTTGCTGCTACTTTTTTTCCCCACTTTTGTTCCTTTCTCTTTCTTTCCCCTTTTGGGCCAGTGGGCTTGTGGGCCTGCTGTCCCCCATCACAGAAACAGATCTAGAGATAGAAACCATGACAGATAAATAGCATGCTGCTAACCAGGCATCTGAACAGAACTATCTGCCACATGCCTGTGTGTTAATAGCAATCAGCAGAAGAATTAGCACAGTTCTGTAGGCAGCCACACAAGATGAATATGGCCTTCAGGTCTTGGTTTCAAATAACCCATGCCTATCTGTGCCCCCAGCAACCCTACTGTGGAGTCCTGGTGGCTGGGGAGCCTCTATTGAGGCATTCATGTTGAATGTCAAATACCTACTCAATTCGCTGTTTCAGCCAAACTTAAAGCAGCCATAAAAATGTGAATGGGTCCCCTTACCAGTAGATCTGACTAGCTAGTAACTCCATACAGAAGAAATGGAAGGTGTATGTGCTCAGTCCTTCTGAGCACCCAGACCCATTACAGAATCATAGAATCATAGAATCAATTGTTTTGATTGGAAGGGACCCCAGGGATCATCAATCTCCAACCCTCTGCCACAGGCAGGGCCACCAACCTCCAGATCTGGTGCTAGTCCTGGTCTGGAACGCCTCCAGGGACAGAGCATCCACAGCCTCTCTGGGCAGCCTGTTCCAGCACCTCCCCACTCTCTCTGTAAAGAACTTTCCCGTGACATGCAGTCTAAATCCTCTCTTCTTGAGCTTAAAACCATTCCCACTTGTCCTATGCTGTCTACCCTAGTAAAAAAATTGATTCTCCTCTTGCTTGTAGGCTCCCTTTTAAATACTGGAAAGCTGCAGTGAGGTTTTCTCACAGCTTTCTCTTCTCCAGGATGCACAAGCCCAACTCTCTCAGCCTGTCTTCATTGGGAGGGTGTTCCAGCCCTCTGATCATCTTCATGGCTCTCCTCTGGACCCCCTCCAACAGCTCCACATCTTTTCTGTATTGGGATCCCCAGACCTGGACACAGTACTCCAGATGAGGCCTCATGGGGGAAAAGTAGAGAGGGAAAATCACCTGTCTGTCCCTGCTGGTAACCCCTGTTCTGATGGAGCCCATCCCTCATGTGCCTTAACATGTCTTCTAGGAGGATCTGTTCCATGATCTTCCCAGGCACAGAGGTGAGGCTCACCAGTCTGTAGTTCCCTGGGTCTTCCTTCCTCCCTTTCTTGTGAATGGGAGTGACACTTCCTTTTTAACAGTCCCTGGGGACTTCACCTGACAGCCATGACTTTTCAAAAATATGATGAAGAGCAGCTCAGCAACCATATCAGCCAGCTTCTTTAGGACCCTGGGTTGCATATCATCTGGTCCCGTAGACTTGTATACATTCAGTCTCATGAGATGGTCTTGCTCTACCTTATGAGGGGTTAGGGAGTACAGGGGTGGGTAGAGGGAGGGAAGGGGATATACTCCCTCAGTTTCAACCAAGAGATTCGGATATGCAAGCTTTAGAGACATGAGAAATACAAGAATTCTGTATGCCAGTGAAGACCTAGGTAGAAAAACTCATTTATTACCTCAGTCTTCTCCATATCTGTCATAACTAGTTCTCCTTTCTTATTTACCAAAGGAGGTATGATCTCTTTGGTCTGCCTCTTCTGGCTAAAGTACCTAAAATATCTATAGAATCCCTTCTTTTTGCTTTTAACATCCCTTGCCAAGTTCAGTTCCATCTGTGCCTTGGCTTTCCTAATCCCTTCTGCAAGTCTGGACAGCATCCCTGTATTCTTCTCAGGTTATATGCCTTTGCTTCCACAGCCTGTGCAAGCCCTTCTTTTCCTTCAGTCTGACCAGCAAGTCCTTGTCAAGACACACCAGTTTCCTGCCTCCCTGGCCTGCTTTCTTATTCTGAAGGACAGAGAACCCATGTGCTCTCAGAAAGGCATCCTTAAAGAGTAGGCAGCTTTCTTCCATTCCTTTGTCTCCCAGGACAGCTTCCAAGGAGGTGTTATCCAACAGTTCCTTAAATAGACTAAAGTTCACTCTCTCAAATTCAGAGTCCTAATCCTATTCTTTGCCATGCCCACATTCCTTGAGATCCTTGAGATTTTACTAATTGTGCTCAAAGTTCAGATGTATCTCACTGACCTTTGCTACTGACAGCTTACAATGTCTTTGGGGTAATCCAAGACTCTCTGACCACAGAGGAGAGTGAGTTCCAGACACATACTCCTGGAAAATATAGTCCCTAGTATCAAATTCTGGGTTCCTTCACAGAGGAAGAACACAGAAACCAAAGGAGTACCACTGCAGTAGTCATGGAGCTGGAGCACTTGCCCCAGAAGAAGAGGCTGAGAAGTGTATTTGTTCCGCATAAGGGTTAAATGGAATCTAATTGCAGTTTTCCACTGCATGAAGGCAGAGAAGACTGAGCCAGAGTCTTCTTAAAGCTGCATAGAAGAAAAGCAAGGCAACAAACACAAACTAGAGCAAGAGAAATTTCTACTAGAAAAAGCCTCCCCCTGACAGTGATACTGTACTGTAACCTAGAGAAGTTATCAGATCTTTGTCCATGGAGATACTGAGAACTTTCCCAGGAAAGGTTCTGAACTATGTGACCTAGTTTTGCCACACTGTAAACACAGTATTGGGATAAAAACATTTGGAGACATTTCTAAATAAAGTAGCCGTGTTTCTACAGGATCTAGCCCCGTTTCCTCTAGTTTCAGTTAAGCGATCAGTTACCTTTTAATTGCTTCTGTTTCTGAGTGGTCTGCCTTTCTAGCAAGAGTTTAATTGCTTGGTAAATTCTGAGGTGTTACTCTGCTGTATGTACTCTGTTGCATGTGTCCTGTGGCCCAAGGCTGATTCTCTGATGTTCTGATGGTGGAACTATAAAATATGTAAAATCTGTGGCTAGTAGAAAATGGAAACCCTTCTCTAAAAAGTTTCAGGAAAATCTTCAGCACCTGAAGACTCATGCTTGTCTCTTGTGAAAATTACTCAAGCATCATAAGAGTTTTGATCACAGGTTAGCTTAGCACAGGCCTCCTGTCTTGACACTGCCCAATGCTAAATAAAGCCTGACTCCATCTTCTTCATACCTTTTTCTTCAGGTGTTCATATACAGTAATCAGTTCCATTTGGGATTTAGCTTTCTGAACTTGAATGATTGGACTTGAATCACCCTGTATTCCTTCCAAGTTACACATCCTTGCTTTCAGTCTCTATATTCCTTTTTTTTGTTTTCGAGTTTGGCTAGGAACTTCTTGTTCATCCACAGAGGCATGCTGGCATTTTCATTTGGCAACATCTTTGTTAGGATGCACAGCTCTTTTGCCTGGGAGAGGTGATCCTTGAATATTAACCACCTTTCTTTATTAACTTCCAGGGCCTTATCCCATGGAACTGTTCCAAGCAGACATTTGAAGAAGTCTGCTCTCCTGAGACCGGGGTTGTGAGATTGCTTTTTACTCTCTTCTCTGCCTTCAGGATACTGAATTTCACCATCACATGGTCACTGCAGACAAGGCTGCTTTTGACCTTCAAATTTCCAACAAAATCTTCATTGGTGATGAATATAAGGTCTGGCAGAGTTCTTTCTCTGTCACTTGGAGGAGGAAGTTATCTTCAACGCATTCCAAGAACATTCTGAATCACTTCTTCTATTGTTGTTTATCCAATCACATTGTTCTACACGGCCTGTATTCCAAGTACATATATCATATAGATATAGAGTATATATCACCACAAAGTTGATCCTTATCCTGTAACACAAACACGGTGACCAGTTCCAAATGAACTGCTTTTCCTTCAGTATTATCTAAGGATGAGTACAAAGCCAGATATAAATCCTGCAGCTTTGCTTCTGGCAGTCAAAGCCCTTTTCAGTGCTAGTATTACAATGAAATTCTTTTCTTGCAGTCAAGACTGGAACAATGTCTTCAGAGCTGACAGAAAGGTTATTCTTGACACACAAAAAGGTACCTTATTTTTGCTCTGAACTTCGACTGACACTCAGATGTTTAGCCCCAAGCCAGAGAGAATTGGATGAGGGTGGGAAGGTGGCAAAGGGAAAAGAGCTCTTGTCAAGATACACAGCAGAATAAAAGAGGATAAAATGACTGTGAAGGCAGAAGGAAACAAAAACACTTTGGGCTTCTTGATTTATCACACAGCTGGTTGCAGTAGTATGATTCTCTTCCAATTGTGAGTGTTGTGGTTAAGTTTGCCCTGCCAGCAGCTAAGCACCATTTGCTCACTCCCTTGTCTGGGGGACAGAATCAGAAAAAAGGTAGAATGCCTGGGCTGGGAGAAGGACAGCTTGACAGGAAAGAAAATGGGAGAGGGATGGAAAGGTGGAGAAGAAAAACAAATGAATACACAAAACAAAACAAATGATTTACAATTGGCATGGTTTTCATACAAGGGGGCAAAGGGACCCACAGATTCATGCCTCAAGGAGGGTGTGGGGAAGGGAAAAGGCAGGGAGACAGATATGGACAAAGAAAATAGTGGCAACAAGCCAAAGGAAAAAAAAAAAAATCAATTTACTAAATATAGTAGTGGAATGTGAGATAATACAGTATAATACAATATGATTGAAATTGATGCTAATAAGTCAAATAAAATGTGAGAGAGATTTCTGAAACTGAAGTCCTTACTGTAATGTTGAATGCGAAGTGGCCAGGGAGCTAAAGAAAGACAAGTCTTGTGACTTGTCCGTTTTATCTTTCCCTCCAAATGGAAAATAGAAACAGAAAAAAGAGATCTTCTGGGAGTTGTAGTTCATTCTTCTTTTCTGAGAAGTGGGAGACTGGAACTCATGAAATATATCAACAGTCTATGGAACTGCAGCATTAACTCTTTAACACTTGGAGCACTGTGTAATGTTATGGTGTGGAATACTGATGAAAAACTGTAAAACTATGACATTCCACCTCTTATGCCACATCATCACATCATACTTAATATGCACAAACTATAATTAACATGCATTAAGCACACGCACATACATATATATATATATATATATATATACACGGAATTACTGGCTGCACTTCCCCAGAATTAAATTCCCTTGTGGTACCCACTGAATATCCCAATTTTTCTGCATTACCCACCAGGTGGACCCAGGTTCCTGAGCAAAAACAGTTCTGCAGAAATGTTTGCCTTTGCCTGAGGCTGGAAGAATCCAAACCACTTTTCCCAGCAAGCTCTTTACAGGTACTAGAGGGACTTTATCTCCCTCTATAGTATACAGGGAGCTGGACTGAGTTGGACCATCTCGATACATAGATCCTCAAGTAATGACCAACCAGGTGGCTTCTGCTAAATAGTTCTCCCAATGCTTAAATGTTCCACCACCCTTTGCTTTCAACATGGTTTTTGACAACCTACTGTGTTGTTAAATTTTACCAGAAGCTGGTGCATGATAGGGGATATTATAAATCCGTTATACCCCATTAACTTTGTCCCAAATATTTACAAGAGAATTTTTAAAATAAGTCCCATTATCTGACTCCGTTCTTCCTGGAGTGCATGTTACCACAGAACTTGTTTCTCAAAACCTAATTATAGTGTTTTGGGTGGTGGCATGAGGTTTCAAGCCAGTGGTTGCCTCCACCATGGTAAGCACATAACGCTTACCATTGTGGGTTTGTGGCAAAGTGATTTAACCAACCTGCCATACCCCTCCATGTTTATACTTTTGCCATTGCCCTTCCTCCCAGAGAGGTTTCAACCTCTTGGCTTGTTTAATTGCGGTGCAATTAAATAATCTGTGCAGTACTGTCCATAGTGAAGTCCAACCATCCATCCCTTGTTCTCTAGCCCACTTATACGTTGCATCTCTTCCTTGATGGCCTGAGCTTTCATGGACCCAGTGAGCTATAAATGACTCACCCCTGTGTTGCCAGTCCAGATTTATTTGAGCCACTTCAATTTTGGCAGCTTTATCTACCTATTCATGATTTTGTTGTTCCTCAACAGCTTGACTCCTGGGCATACGAGCATCTACATGACATCTTTACAATCATATTCTCTATGTGGGTAGCAAATTCTTTCCACAGTTAGCAGCCCAAATAGGTTTACCCTTTCTTTGCCAGTATTTTGTTCCCACTGGTGTAACAACGAGCATAGGGCATTTGCCACCATCCATGAGTCAGTGTAAAGATAAAGCATTGGCCACCTCTCCCTTTCAGCATCATCTAAGGCAATTCAGACAGCCTTTACTTCTGCATATTGTCTTGATTCTCCTTTTCCTTTGGTAGCCTCTGCAATTTATCTTATAAGGTTCCATACGAAGGCTTTCCATCTTTGATGCTTCCCCACATGATCCATCAGTGAACAGGACATATTTCTTTTCATTTTCTTGCAGATCATTGTATGGTGGGGCCTCTTTAGCACGTTACCTCTTCTCCTGGTGATGTTCCATATTTTTTACCTTCAGGCCAGTCCATGATTACTTCTAAGATTCCTGGACAGCTGAGATTCTGACGTGGTTTTATGATTTTTGTTATTAGTATTCCACATCATCACATCATGTAGTGCACTGGGAGTCTCGGAAGAGAAGAAATGTACTACAGCTCCCATCCATCCCCATGTTATGGTCAGTGGAAAAGATAGAACTGACTGAAAGTCACTTTTTGATCCCTGGTGAATCAGAGTAAGAACCTCAGTTTTCAGAAACTCTCTCATTTTATTTATTAGTTTCAATCCCAATTAACTTTTGTTTCTGCTATTCTAATTAGTATTTTTTTTTTCCTCAGATCATTGCTGTTTTTTTTTTTTTTTTTTTTCTTTCCCTCTTCCCTTTCACCTTTCCTCCCTCCTACCCTTTTTTGGGCTGGTGGGCCTGTGGCCTGCTGTCCCCCTTTCACAGACACAGATAGATCTAGAGATAACCACGACAGGTTCCCTATCCTACCTTGTTGCATAATCAGTGCAATCCACTTACTCAAAGTAGCATCAGTAGCATGATGGATGGAGTTAACATTTCCTTTAAACATTCAGTTTAGTACAGGCAGTCAAGCTGCTAAAAGGAGCTGACTTCAGTACTGATTACTTTGGACGCAGCTTGAAGTCCCTTATATGTGGCTAATATCTCCTTTTCAGTTGGAGTGCAGTACTCTTTGGATCCCCTGTGCACTTGACTCCAGAATCCAAGCAGTCAGACTCAAGTCTTTTCTGAGGCTCTTTGCCAAAGACTCCAAGTGGGGCCTCTCTCTAACTGCAGTATAGACGATATTTTTTATATCATGTTCTGTCTTTACTGGTCCCAGGGCCACAGCATGAACTATCTCCTATTTAATGTTCTCAAAAGCCTGCTATTGCTCAGGACCCCATGTAAAGTTATTCTTCTGCATCCCCTGAGGAAAGAAGCTTACAACGAGGCTGTAGTTCAAAACATGTGTTCTTTAAAAATCTACTACACTTGGAAGAGATTGAGTTTCTTTCTTACCAGTGGGTGGAGACATAGCATTAATTTTGTTGATCACATCTGCTAGGATGTGACAAAGTCCATCTTGTCATTTTATTCCTAGGATTTCCTGTGTAGGTCCTTTCACTTTGCTTTGCTCAATAGTGAAACCAGCTTGCAGAAGGATTTGGATTATTCACTCTCCTTTCTTGAAAACCTCCCCTGCTGTATTGCTCCACACAGAAATTTTGTCATTGTACTACAGGTGCTTGGAAGAACCACCCGCACTATTCCAGTGCAGTTTGGATCAATCCAAGGCAAATTGTTGGATTATGTTTGCACCCCTGGGGCAAACGGTTCCAGGTATACTGAATACCCCTCAAAATGAAAGCAGACAGTGGTCTACATTCTGTGCCCAAAGGACTGGAGAAGAACTCATTGGCAATGTCAGTTGTAGCATACCACTTGGTTGCTTTTTACTCCAATTCATTCTGGAGTTCTAGCATGTCCGATACAGCAGCACTCATTGGCTGCTGTAATGTGACTTTATTCAGGCCATGGTAGTTTGCTGTCAATCTCCACTCTCTGCTGGCTTTACGCACTGTCCATAGGGGGCTTTTAAAAGATGAGTGAGTTTTGCTTATAATTCCCTGACTCTCTAGTTGACGAATCAACTAATGAATGGGGAGCAAGGAATCCTTTTCAGTGCGGTACTGCCCTCTCTGCACTGTTTTTGTAGCAATTAGTAACGGTTGCTGTTCCATTTGTAGCAACCCCACAATAGATGGATTTTCTGACCTGCCTCACAAAACAGACAGCTGCTTAGTACCTCCTGTGTCTACAGCAGCTATTCCAAAGGCCCATCAATACCCCTTGGGATCCTTAAAATACCCCCCTTCTGAGGTAATCAATACCAAGTATACACAGACCCCCAGGCCAGTGACAATAGGATGCCTTTGCCAGTTTTTACTAGTGAGGCTTACTTCTGCCTCCAACACGGTCAACTCTTGAGAATCCCCAGTCACCCCAGAAATATAAATCGATTCTTTCCCTTCATGACTTAAGGGCATTAGGGTGCACTGCACACCAGTTTGTACCAGTGCCTCGTATTTCTGTGGTTCTGACGTGCCAGGCCAACAAATCCGTGCAGTCCAATACACTCTATTATCCCTTCTCGCCCCCTGGCTGTGGGCAGGGCTCCTCTAATTGTTATCTGTGTTGTTCTTATTTCATGAGTCATGATCACCCCTACAGCTCTTGCTCTGTTCCTCAGTAACTGGAGTGATCACCTTTGCAGAGGAGATCACACTGGTGATTGATGTGTTTTGTAACTCTCTTACCTGTGCTTATAGTAAAGGAGTGGGTTTTTTATTCCACTTCTTTATATCTTCTTCATGTTCACTTAGGTAACATCACAAAACAATATGCGACATAGACTTACTATTGCCACTTCCTTGTGCAGGAGAACATCTGCTCCTAATAGCTAAGATACTGGATGATACAGGTGGAGAGCAGGGTTCATTACCTTTAATCAGTTTGATTGAGTCCTTCTGTAGACTGTTCTGATCATCCTGATTCTCATCATGTGTCTCTGATGCCTCTGTGGGTTTATTGGGTTCATTGGTTTCATCACGATTAAGCAATGTAGACCATTCCTCCATCATATTTTTCTGATTACTCTCCACTTTATCCAGTCTTTTAGCTACTTTCAAAATGGCTGAAATATAAGCTTTTGTATGGGCTAGATATTGTTCAAAGTTATGAAATGTAATGATCAGTTCAAATAATTGGTCTTCTCTGCTCTCTTTCGTACATTCCTGCTAGTGTACTGGCATACTTTTCTGGTGCTGTTCTTGTTACTTTCCTCCACATGCTTGAACACCTGACTCTCTCCGGATCATGGGTGTGGATCATCAGGAATGAACGTGGGGTCATATAACATTTCCACCATGGCTAGTTCTTTCAAATAATGGATACCTTTTTCTATAGTAGTCCATTTGTTCACCTCATAAATCAGATCTTCTTTGAAGGGGTATTCTTCCTTTACAGCTAATAGCACTTCCAGAGGGTGAAAGCCCCATTCAGACATCTACTGATCTCTCTGTCAATGAGTCCTTAGCAATGCTTCCCAGTTGGCAAGCTTTTCTACCATCTAGGAACAAATTATTGGCCCCAGTGTCCTAACATCAAAGTAATCAAGTGTCAGTAGGCTTACTTGGGTGCCATATAAAATCTTTTATCAAACCTCTATTCTAGATACTTTCATAGGTCGAATATTAGTAATGGTGATATTCATGATGAGTTGACCAAAGTACAGCCAGTCCCAAGCAACAGTTGTCCCCCCTTGCCACCTGCCCTGGTTTTGTTGTACAGCATGATGCCATATGGTATGAAATATCCCTTTGGCCCGTTTAGGTCAGCTGTCCTGGCTGTGTCCCCTCTTGGCTTCCTGTGGACTCCTCAGCCACCAACTGACAGGGTTGTGTGGGAAGCAAAAAAGTTCTTCACTTAAAGTGAGCACTGCTCTGCAACAACTAAAACGTCAGTAAGCATTATTCTCATCCTAAATCCAAGAGACAACATCATACCAGCCACTATAAAAAAATTAAATAACTCTATCCCCACCAAAATCAGGACACTGATGAATGTCTCAGATATTAATAATAGTAGGTCAGCACTAGCAGGAATATGAGATGGATATGCAACATGATGAGCTCTGGACTTGTCTTGGAAGCCATTGGATCTTCACCTGTCATAATGTCTTAGGGCAATACTGGCTGGAGTTCATTAGCTCCTTGGAGATTTTTAGGGAGCAGTGTGTGTCTGTGTAGGGATGTCTCACTTTGTATCCATTTCCAATTGTCCATAGCTGCATTTTTGCCTCTCTGAATCACACTCCCCTAAAATATGTTTTCATATGTTATTCTATGTAATTATCTGCCCAAGTATTTTTTTTGTCCCTTCTTCTCTGAGAGGTTAAGCAGTCTTGCTAGGAGGAGTCCCAAGAGAGTAATCCAGCAACAACAGATTCCTGAAAGTGAAATCTTAGAGAATAAAAAATTGAGAATGCTTCTCACTTGATACACTCCCAGGCCAGTTCTCTTTAGATCCAGTTTCTGGTTCTCTTTAGAACCAGTTCTCTTTAGATCTTCCTGCAACAATTGTGATTTCTGACTAGTCAATATCTGTTTCTGAAGTGTAAACAGCTAAATTACTGTTCTTGGAGAAAAAGTGAAGAGGGATCTTGGAGCCAACTGAAAGCAGAGACAGCATTTTATGGAGGCTGTAGCTGCCTGTAACTGGAATGTGACAAGGTCCTGTGGTCCTTAATCAGTAGAACTGTCCAGAAAGGTGGGACAGAGACATACCCATTTGCTCAGCAGCAATTCTAGTTCATTAAGAACTTTATAATGGTTATGGCCCTAAAATAGATAGGTCTATCATTAAGAAAGAGGGAATGTGGCAAAAGTAGAAATTCTGAACAGGCAAGTGTGAAAGCCATACTTGAGGTGGAACCTGCACACCAGTCTGTCAAAGGCTGGTGCTGTCGCCTGCCTGAATCACAGTTGACTGGGAATAGTTTCTTACTACAGCACAGCACCAAGGTGTAATGAGGCGGAGCTCTCTGGCATCCCAATCCACATAATGGGTTCTGCCACTACTCATGTCAGCTCTGGACATTACCATATCATTCAGTTATGCAGAAATGCCTGAATTAGCTGTAGTGCATGACCTCATCTAATGAATTAACCAGAGTTTGTAATTGTTTATGAAAAGTTCATCCCTTCCCACTGATGGCAAAAGACAAACTTTGTCAGATCCACCTGGAAGCTTGCCAGTTCTAAGCTGAGTTTTTTGAGCCAAACTGCCAGAGTGATTCACTGTATCACCTCTTTGCAACTATTGGCATGTTCAGCTCTAGCAGTGATTCTACCACTGTTAGATAAAACTACAGAAGAGAGCTGCTCTAATTTCATTTTCTTTCTCTCTGGATGGTTCCTAACTGTGATTAGCAACAAGGTTATAACATGGAGACATCAATATCCTTCCTGCCCCTGAACTTGGATGCCACCTGCATTCTCCAGTGTGAGGAGACAAGCCTAGTGGACAGGAATATTACCTCTCCCCAGGTAATATTAATTCCAGACCTTGAAAATTCACATCAACCCTTCAATTGATATGCTTAATAATAACAGTGACAATTATAGCAGTAACACTGGTATTTTAGTTACACTTGAAGCCTGAAAGAAAATTTGCTTATTACAAGCATATGAGAAGTTTAAATGTCAATTGCAGCCTACTTATCATAGAATCATAGAATCATAGAATGGCCTGGGTTGAAAAGGACCACAATGATCATCTAGTTTCAATCACCCTGCTATGTGCAGGGTTGCCAACCAGGCTGCCCAGAGCCACATCCAGCCTGGCTTTAAATGCCTCCAGGGACAGGGCATCCATAACCTCCTTTTGCAACCTGTTCCAGTGTGTCACTACCCTCTGTGTGAAAAACTTCACCCTAATACCTCCTAAACCTCCCCTGTCTTAGTTTAAAATCATTCCTCCTTGTTCTATCACTATACACTCATGTAAACAGTTATACCCCCTCCTGTTTATATGCTCCCTTCAAGTACTTGTCACATTTTGGCTCCTGCTCTTGCACTCTGGTGGCTGCTCTTGCAGACACCTTTTCTCCTTTCCCTTCAGAGGCTCTGCTTATCCCTACTAGCTTGTCAGAAGAAATGGCATCTCCTATGCCAAGCCTCCTGCATTTGTTCTGTGAACCAAATCTGTTTCCCACCACCATGAGTTTTGAATATGTATGTGATTAAAAAGTGTTGGTTTTTTTTTTTCTTTTTTTTTTTTTTTTTTCCCCACAGAAACACCAGTGAGTCTATACCAAGGAGGTGAGAACAAAACAACTTGATTTCAAGAACAGAGATGGACAAAAATACCTCTAGGCTAAAAACCTTTGATCAGACAAGTAGCAGGGGACCAGACTCCATAACTTTGAAGCCTCTTCCTATACATGTTCAAACACATGGGGAACTGGGAAAGGAATAGAAAGAGAAAGGAAGAGAAAAAGAGAGATAAACTTTCCCCTCTCTCCTCCTTCCTCCCTGGTATTTGTAAGGGTCTGGAGCTTGTCTTTGCATTGTTCAATGGTAATCCGTTTCTTATTCTTGCAAAGTGATGTTGTGCGCTGACCTGGTGTAATGCTGTGTTCAGCTGTGGGAATGATGTTTGAATCCTGCTCTTAAATGGATGTGTTCTGGGGATTTTTGAGAACTGGAGTATAGGAGCCATTTGCAGAGAGTAGAATATCACTCCAGCCTATGCCTTCCTAAGGGGTGCCACATATTCCCATGCCCATTTTTACATACAGTACCAATAACCATCCAATCCCCTGTTTGTCTTGTTTCCTCCATTATCAAAGATAAAGCCTCTGCAGAGATGGAACTTTGACAGAGTGGGTAGTCTCTGCATCCCAGTTATCTGAGTGATAAAGCTAATGTGAGTTGTTCTAAATCTAAATGCATTCTGGGAGTCTGATTGCCAAAAGGTCCTTCATATAGCTGTGTGAACAGAAATACAGGCTCACGTTCAGTGAAGATGCTGGAGCTATCCCCAGTGTGTGAGTATCCTCGGCTTCATAAAGCGTGGAAAAAGCATCCAAAACTTTGGACACCCAGTGGAGTTTTCTAAACGGCAGACCTATTGAGAACTCAATTATTTTCCAGATTTGCTGATAAATCTTTTTGTTGTTAATGGTAATTATAGTTATGATGAGAGTAACAAGAATGCAGAGATGGATACTGTCACAAAAAACATGGTTAGCGGCATCAGTGTACAGTTATTTGGATTCAGTCTATGCCTTGTGCATCTCTGCAAGTCAAGAGATGTTGGAACAAGTGAGACTAGACTTTCAGCTAGCACCACAGGTCCTTTTTCTGTGTGTTGTCCAACCTCCTGAAGGAAAATTCCTTCCAGAAATCTCAAGCATGGCTCCTGTTTCCCACAGCTCAGGCAATGAGACTGGAAGAAAACTCTCTTCACTCCAAGGATTTTTCCCAGGGACATGCCAAGGAGAGAGAGACCCAGAATAGCATATTCACTATTTCCACAGGGGATGTGCTATAAGTGATAACCAATGTGCTAAAAGTAGTTATATGTTCCCTATATACACAGTCAAAAGACAAGTGAAAAATTATTAGGCTGAAGAAGTAATGTTACTACGTTGTAGCCATTGTCCTGGGAGTTATCTTGGCAGACACATCTAATTCATTCAAGGTTGAAAAAATTTATCATGCCAGTTCAAGTAATGCTTTGTAGCAAGTAATAAGAACTAGTATGTAAGAACAGAATAAAAATCTTCAAAAAATCTTCATAGCAGGAGAGTTAAATTCCTGTAAATAAATCACATAAATCAGCTGAAAAATCAACACTCCATTTAATCTGCTTTAGGTTCAGAAGAATCAGCTTGGAATGTAGTACATGTTTCTTTGCATTTACTCATTATATTTATTCTCCTATTGTGTAACAACACCAATTTTCATGTTTCAATACATATATTTGAGTCAATGTTTGTTTGATAGAAGTTCAGTAAAAAATAGTATCTCAACTGCATTATTAGAAAATGCTACTTTTTCTAATTGTTGTCCAGCAACTTTATTCTGAAGGACATTGGTGTTGGATAGGTCAAACCAGAAGATGGAAGACAGAGATCCTTTTTTGACTTCTTCTACACCTCTTGTTTCGCATTATGTGTTGATTCAACACTTCTGTGTCCAGTTTGGTCAATTAGGAGTCATAAATTTGGAGGAGCTAGTAATCAACAGATGAAGCATCTTGCGCAACTTTAATATTTACAATATTTACATGACTGATTTTTGGTAATATTTCCAAGTCAGCTATGGCCTGAAGACTTTACCAACCTTGATTTTCTGGGTGATACTGTCAACAGATCAACATGAAAAGGAAAAAAGCGTAAAGACAGTCTAACAGGATAGTGCCAGTTTCTCTCTGTAGAAATCAAACAGGATAGATTACATGCCAGTATTCTGTGTTGATTTTTACTTTTCTCTTGAATTGTTACAAAAACAATGACAAAAAAAAAGTGCTCTTTTGCAAGACTTTTTAAATATAAATAATATGCTATCCAAAAAATAGCACCACATCTGCAAATTAATGCTTCACAAAGATCTCTCACTGCTGTTCTTGGTCCAAATTCCTCAAAATGAGAGCTCATCGGAAGTCAGAAGTTGTAGGAAGCTTGTGTTGCACCCAGCTCTGATAGAGCAAGAGGCACTGTGGGTGAAGAGTGCACTGTGCACTGTCTTGCTGCTGGCCCATCACTATAGGAGATGTTAGGAGCAGCATAGGAACATTGGCCATGCTCAGAAAGAAGAACAGGATGGAGCAGAGAACTCACAGCAATCACGAAGGAAAAGACAGAGCACCTTCAGAGTATGAGACACACTGTTAGCCCTGGGAAAGCCTGAAGAAGTTAAACTGAAGAGGATAGTCCATCTGCAATCCAGGGAGTTGGTGTGAACTGTGAACCAATATTTTCAACTTAGTAAAGACTGTCCACAGAACCAGATACTAATTGGGTCCCTTAAGGAAAACACAGTCAACATCAGGAAGGAAGATCTTTTGGTTTTGTCCCTGCAGAAGACATCTATGAGCTGTGCAGCTTCACTCATGGTGGTTGTTTTTTTCTGGTCAGTTCATTCTAATCACCAGCTAGCCATATCTAGATGTATTATAGTCAACAAAAAGCTCTTAAAGACAGAGGAGTGTATCTCAAAAATCACAATTTCATTCCCTGCTTGTGGATAATGACAGAGAAACAATTATAGCAATCATTTCCAGCTGCTTTCTAACTTGGCATTTCAAGAATCTCAGAATTGTATGGGTTGGTAGTGGCCTCTGGAGATCATATAGTCCAAACCTCCTGTGAAAATGGGTTCTGTCAAATAGGTAAGAAACTATAAAACTGTTAGTTTTGAGTAACCAAATTAACTCAGAGAGCAAATCTGTAACCTTTCAAAATTGCCAAGCTTTTAAATACAGTACACAGGCCAAAGCCTTCTGTCATATAAGCCATACTCAAAAGAACTCACATAATTCCAAGTAAAACTGGAACAAGCAGGATGCCTCCAGCAGAGGACAATTGCCTAGGGATGAAGCATATTGCAGGTCTGATCTAGGAAGAAATGCTCTGTGACTGGGAAGTACTCTGTTAGTGAGACTTGCACTGCTCTTCCTTGCAGTGTCATGAAACAGATGGTGCCTGATGTGGATGCCAAGAAACCATCTAAAATGCTACAGTCTCAACCTATAAATCTGAGGGATGATACAGATTAGAAATGAAGTGTGTATTCTGGTAGATATATGCTGGAAAAACACTGCCATAGTGAAATGCTTTGGAGGCTCCTTTCTTGGTTGGGTGAGAGGTCTGTACAATGATCAGCACTGATGTGGAGCTGCCACTGCTCTCAATGTAGTAGCTCGTATTTCTGCAGCTCACACTTGAAAGTGTTGGACGGAAAATCTTTTGCTTTCATTTTATGCTTTTATTGTCTCAACCTGTCATAGGGAACAAAATCTGGACCCACAGCTATTCAAGCTCCCTTCATTCTGGGCAAAAAGGCCTAGATCTGCACACAAACCACTTAGAAGATTTGCTGGTTTCAAATGAGGTGCTCAGAACTCAGTTCATTACTCTCATGAGAGCTTTTCAATCTCGCTGTTAGGACAGAAAAGTATGAAAGGTCTTATGTTTGGACATAGGGCTGGAAGAAAGAGAGATGTAAAGAGGGAAGAAGACAAAGATACACTGTGAGGGAGAGAACTGAATATCAAAGAACAAATGCTTGTGAAGTCTTCTCATTGCTGATGACTTCCACTTCAAAGTCCCAGAGTTTTAAAGGCATCTCGTAAATCATCTACTTCATACAGTGGCTGCAGAACAAAATATAAGCGATTGGTCATTTATCAAGTAAGCAGGAGTCTATAAAGATGGGGAAGGACAAAAGAATGGCATGAAATGTGAAGAGAGGTAGAAGAGAATGAGGTGTGGGAATATGAACAAAGTTAGGAGAAAGAGGCATAAGTAGCATGAAAGGTGATGACACAGGAGAGAATGAAATGATGGATAGCAGAAATGAGTAGTAAAAGCAGAGCACTTTTGCAAGGAAGAGAGGAAGAAGCTGAGGAAAAGAGGCACTGGAAGGAGTGGAAAAATTAGTCCTTACCAGAAGGATCCGTCGAAGTTTCCTGGACAGATGGACAGAGTTTTCATGCAGCCCTTCCCAGGCTTTGAATGTCTTTTCCCTGTTCTCCACAAATGTGTTCCAGCAATAGAAGAAATCTGTGCAAGGCACACGGGCATTAAAGCATGCTCAAGATTGCTCCAAAGAGGACACTAATCTCTTCTAGGCTCACTAAATCATCACACCATATCCTGACATAGCTCTCAGTTATTTCTCCCCTGCCCATTTTACCTTTGAATGTCATGATGGCGATTTGGGCCCCAGCCCGGTGCAGGCGTCTCAGCCCCTCAGGCTCCGCTTTGCGATCCTCACAGAAGTAAAGGCGGGCAGTGAAAATGCGCAGGGTCAAATTTGGGTAGGCACGAAGGAAGTCAGCCACATGTCGGGCGCAGTCATAACAGGGGCTCCAGGAGGTGAACCATGTGATGCGGTAGCAGCGGCCTGGGTCCAAGTCCCAAGCTGAGATGTAGCGTAGGAAGAGAACCTCCACATGGCAACCCATCTTCATGAAAGAGGAAGAGGGGCAAAGCATGAGACAAGAACGAAGTAGGCTGTAAGGGGAGGAAGGAGGGAGGTTTGAGCTGAGTGATGTGTGAGAGGAGAATGAACAAGGTGAAAGAGAGATCTTAGGGTCAATGCACAGAAGAAGA
Source organism: Tympanuchus pallidicinctus (assembly GCF_026119805.1). Classification (NCBI taxonomy): domain Eukaryota; kingdom Metazoa; phylum Chordata; class Aves; order Galliformes; family Phasianidae; genus Tympanuchus; species Tympanuchus pallidicinctus. The sequence continues at coordinate 733,955 of NW_026294759.1, forward strand.
TGGCACAATGATATATAAATGATGACTAGAAGAGGAATGTGTGGGAGCAAGGTAGAAAAATCAAGGCATCGTTAAAGCAGCAGGGACTATATGGATGTCTTGCTAGTAACATATTTGTGCGTAGCACAAATACAGATCTACCTGGAGACTGCATCCCACAAATGTTGTATACCAGCTTAGTATCCGTTCTTGTGGATGCATATGCCAGAGGAGATGTTGCTGCTTGCAGTTCTTCCCTGCTGCTCCAGAGCAGCATCAAGCTTAACATGGATATGAGAATAGGATGCCAACGTGTACCTCATACCTTGTTACGCAGGTATCCAAAGTCCAGGGAGCACGATGTAGCACTGTCACGGCGCTTCACAACATAACAGAGGTAGGTTTCACGACGGCCTTTGGCCCAGCGCAGGTTCTTGAAATTGTAGAGGAAGAGCTTCCTCTTCATCAAGAGGCTGAAGGAGAAGACAAGAGAATGCATATTATCCTCATCCTGAAGTCATAGCTGTGAAGTTGGTCAGACCTATGTTGAGGGCTCAGCAGCAAAAATATCTCCATCAAGTTCAGACCTTCCATTGTGAAATAAAAACATCAGTAATTTGCATGAACTATTTTGGGGTGAGGGTGTAGATGTGACTGTGGGGGATGAAGGAAATAAGGAGGTGACCTTGTGAGTGGGAACAGTAAGTGAATTAGTAGTGATTAATCCAACAGCCTTATTCAACAGTCTCAATGTAATGCGAACGTACATCTGAGGACTGCCATGTTCACCGTGGTAAGCTATTCACTTCTCTCACAGCAATGCAAAATGAAAGTGAATGTGTTAAAAATAATAATGTCCTTTGTCAACTTTTCTGTCTGGTAAGCTGGTGTTCAGCAGGGAGCTGGAGTCAGTGTAAGAGATGTGAAGCTGAGTTTTCTGGGGGTCTCCGGTGAGGTGTGGGAAATGGGAATTTGTATTTGCTGTGAATTTCCTGATTTAAATATGAGAGTTTAGGCAAGGAGAATTTCTTATATAAACACTCTTTATGTATTTCCCACTCCCCTTCTATGTGTGGCAGATCGTCAGATGGTTTAGGGAGGACAACCCAGACAATCACATGGTAAATAAGTGGATATGGTAGACCAGAGAATTGCAAAGCTCTTACCTGGGCTATATAACAAAAGCAAAACACCAGTAAAGTTTTCATATAGATATTTGCTTTCAGAATGTTTCTTATTTCCTTCTGGCAATCCCTTTCCTTCCATATTCCCATTTTTTTTTTTCTTTTCAAAGGTCTTACTCCTGCAGAGCAGCATGGAGTTGCAAAAACAAGTGAAGAAGGAGAAATAACAATAACAAGAAAAGAACATTTGGGCCCTTTCATGTCAGGACAAAGTGAAGACTATATAAGACAATTTTGAGTCACAAGGAGCATCTTGTACATTTAGAAATATTTGTTAACATCAATTCCTGATTTCTCTGCTCTGCAGAACTGACCATTGCTGGGGATTTTTACTAGGAATAATGACCAGTATGAGAACAAAAGTGAATGAAAAGATGTCATGGGAGGCAACTGAGAAGATCTGCAGCTAAGTATGATGTGATGGCTACATATGCAACTCCTGTAGCATAGGAGCACATTGCATAGTTCAAGAGAAAGCAGCAAAGACACAGAAGCTGTGATCATACACAAGCACTGAACGGGGATCTTCTCCTCAAATAAAGATTCATGATGAAATCCTGAAATCAGAGCGGAAGCCCCTGAGTGTGTGAATGATATACAGTTATGCAGAGTAATTTAAGAGTAAGTAGAAAAATGCAGTGCTGGAACAGTCTGTGCTTGAAAGCACAAGGTGAGAGCAGCAGAAACAGAATAAGATTGAAGCCTGGTGCAAGAGGGAGAATAGATAGAGAGACAGAAGACTGAGCAGAGATCAAAATGCTTAAGCAGCATCTAAATGTACACCTTTCTATTATATATGTATATATACATATACATATATATATTTGTTTGTTTGTTTCTAGAAAAGAAAGAGAATGAAAGGGAACAGAGAATAGTCACAAGAAAGAAATGACAAGAATGGAAAAGGGTGCAGGTTAGTTTACAGTCAAACAGAAAAGGAGTGATGGAGACAGAGAGCTGCAAGGTGTAAGAGTAGAACAGGGTTGGATTTAGATCACTGAGTCATATGGAGAAAGGGAAATGGACAGTAAGCACCAAGTGGACAGAAATTTAATTAGAAACCTAATTTCTTCTATCGGCAAGAAATTGGAGGCATTCATTTTACCTGTCCATGTCAGCTGGGTTCTCTCTCAGATGACTGGGTTGCACAGAAGCTGCCTCACAAGCTCTGACTGTTCAACCCTCTGGTGCACAGAAATGTGGAATGCTCTGTCCTTCCCTTCCCCATCCACCCCTATCTACTCTTGATGGGTTTCAGACACACGGCTAGGGGAGGAGTTAGAAGGGGCCCTGGAGCTGTATGAGCCAAAGAGCAAAGGGTTAAAATGTGAAGGGACTCTAGTTCTGAAAGATGCTCTGTACTCATTGGCTGCCTGTCCTCATTGCACTTGCCATTGGGCCCTTCCAGTCTGCAAAATTATTCTGAATTAATATCAATAACATGACGAGGCAGGAAGCATCGTCTACTGGTTAGGGGGGGGCCTGGGAGCTGTGTACCACTGACAGTGCAAAACCACACTACCCCTCTGGGCCTCTGCTCATACAGCTGTGCAGTGATGATGGTGATGCTGAACTTCCCTGCCAAGGAAGCAACAGGGGTGGCCTGTGAGAGTGCACTGTGAATCCAGGTGGAAAAAGCTCAGGGAGCACCAAATTGTTGTCTCCTCCATTTCTTCCAGAAAGGTTTGGCAGCTTCTTGGGAGCATATGGCAGCACCAAAACTGAAGAGGAGTGAGAATAGACCTACATAGCTCATGGAAAAGGCATAGGGATGATGTGCAGAAATTGGGCATGTCACCCCTGTTTGACACTTGACTGCTATGCATTCTGGGCCGTGTCAACATGAAAGGAGAGGCACTAACCCAAATCACAAAACTGTATGTAAAAAACCCACTGAGCATGACTGAGGCCTAAAACCTGCTGAGCACACACTGCTGGAAACATTACTGGAACCAGCAAGCTTGGGATGGGGTGCAGAATCCCTCCTCTGGATGTCTCACGGCAGCATTGCCTTCACTCATCAGGCCTGTGGTTACATGCAGGTGTGCTGAGGCTTGCTCTCACTATGTGCACTCTCACTTTGCTAACAGTTTTCTACTTCTCAGGCTCTGCTCCACTGCAGCACTGCCAAGGTGACCATCCCCTCTGCAAGGCTGAGGGACAGCCAAGGAGAACCTCCAGACAGGCATGGGTGCTGAGGAGGCAGATAGGGGCTATCGTGCTCCATTTCAGGTAGGGGCTATCCTGCTCCATTACTTCCTCAAGCTGGGGTGACTGTGAGCACTACAGCCCTTTTGTTTACCTCATGCTAGGGTAGTTCTTCATTTTTTTTCTCTGCTTGATTTACTTTCTTTATTAATTTTACCGGCTTTCAGCTTGCTGCTAGTACCGCACGAAGCCAGTATATGCAAAAACATGAGTTGGCAGACCAGAACAGACTACTCTAGCCCAGTACTTTAAAAGTGGCCAGTAATGCATACCTCAAGAAAAGGAGAGCTCCTGGAAATTCAGGACTGGACTTTCCTACACCATGGGGAAATGTATTCCTAGTTCCACAGTATTAGTGGTCATACTCAAAAGACACACAGTTTAGCAGCTTCATTGCCAAGGGTTGTGGCAATTATGCTCTTTGGAGATCTGGCTTTTAGTGTTGACCAAAGACAGAAGAGTCTGCATCTCCTATTAATCCCTGTTCTACATAACAGACTAATAGAGGACTTCCCTGCTAATAAAACAGCTGCTCCCTTTCAGCCTTTGCTCTAGCAGAACCGTATGACAAATATCCCAGGTTAGTCCTAGAATCATTTTATCCTGCCTTCATACTATTTTTTTCTTTTGGTAACACAAAGAGAATGTCTATTACACAAAAAAAGTAAAAAACAACAACACACCCTTGGAAATGTTCTTCTTAAGGTCGACTGTCTATGTTTCATCAGATAAATTAAGGTGGATTTGGCTTCATTCTTGTTTTGGTTCCTAATTTTTAGATCCAAACATTTATAGAAAATTTTGTAGATTTTTATTCACTTTAGAAGGAGTAAAAGAGAAAATATTAATAGTCAGCTAGATCATATCAATAAGTGAAATTTGTGAGATCTACGTGTCGATTCTCATAAAATCACAGAATGGCCTGGGTTGGAACCTCAAGGATCATGTATCTCCAATCCCCCTGCCACCTATCTCATAGGTCCACCAACCTCCACATTTAATACTAAACCAGGCTGCCCAGGGCCCCATCCAACCTGACCTTGAACACTTTTAGGAATGGGCCATACACAACCTCTCTGGGCAGCTTCTTCCAGCATCTCATCTCATCTCACTAGTAAAGAACTTCCCCCCGACATCCAACCTGAATCTTCCTTCCTTCAACTTAAAACTGTTTCCCCTTGTCCTGCTGTTATCTACCCTTGTAAAGAGTTGGCTCCCCTCCTGTTTGTAGGCTCCCTTTAGGTACTGGAAGGCTGCAATTAGGTTATCCTGCAGCCTTCTCCAGGCTGAACAAGCCCAGCTCCCTCAGCCTGTCTTTGTAGGGGAGGTTCTCCAGCCCTCTGGTCACGTTTTTGGCTCTCCTCTGGGCCCTCTCCAACAGCTCCCTGTCTTTCTTGTACTGGGGGCTCCAGACCTGGACTCAGTACTCCAGATGGGGCCTCATAAGGGCAGAGTAGAGAAGGACAATCACCTCCCTGTCCCTGCTGGCCACCTCTCTTCTGATGGAGCCCAGGATGCTTCCATTTGCTTCCAAGCTGCAAGAGCACACTGCTGGCTCATGTTTTTTATCCACCAGGACTCCCAGGTCCTTCTCCCAAGGGCTGCTCCTTCTGGTCTGTATAAATGCCTGGGATTCCTCTGGCCCAAGTGCAAAACCTTGCACTTTGTTGTGTTGAACCTTTTGAGTCTGTTGAGGTCCTTCTGAATGGCATCCCTTCCTTCCACCGTGTCAACCACACCACTCAGCTTGGTGTCATCAGAAAACTTGCTGAGGGTGCACTCAATTCTGTCGTTCGATGTCATTGATAAAGTTGTTAAAAGAGCACCAGTCCCAAGACAGACTCCTGGGGGATGCCACTCATTACTGACCTCTCCCTGGAATAGAACCATTAATCACCATCCTCTGTCTGTGGCCTTTCAACCAATTCCTTATCCATTGCATGGTCCACTCATCAAATCCACATCCCTCCAATTTGGAGATAAGGATGTGGTGGATGACCATGTCAAAGGCCTTGCTCAAGTTCAGGTAAATGACATTGGTTGCCTTCCCTTTGTCCACCAATACTCTCAATGTTGAAATAGATTCTTTCTCAGATTCTGCAAACAATTGGAATGCATTCTTCAAGATTTAAAACATTAGTCATTTTCCATAAACTTTGATACTCTACACAGAAATAAGAAAGAACAAATGAACCAACAGATGAGTTATGTCACTCTTTGGCAAGGCTAGCAAGTCTAACTGCTGTTGAAAGCTTCCTAATACCCTTCATTTTGACCATCCAGCCACTTCCCTCTCACTTTTAATGTGTATGCCCAAAAACTGTAGCAGCACTTCTCTGCCTCCAGCTTTAATTCCCAGAGCAGGAATGTGTTGGTGTCAAAGCTAGCTGTGGATGTGTTGTTTGTATCTCATAGCAAGTCTAGGATTAAATCTTGAGAGGGATCCTCAGCTCCTATGCTGTTCTTATGGCAGGAGATGCAACCTTTCTTGCACATTAGCACCTATGATGTGGTTAAAAACATGATTAGCAAACAAACATGGAAAGATCACTGATCTCTGATTTATTTGCTAGTCCATCTTCCTCTCTGGCTGCAAATTGCCAAATTTTAATATCTGGTAGGACTTCTTTCTGGATGGGAGCTAATATACATGAGGAGAGATTTTGACCATGCTTATTCTTTCCTTTCTGCTCAATGTCAAATCATTTGGAGAAGGGACTAGTTGTGAAAGAGTGAAAGGGTTTTACAAATTATGATTCAATCTGTGTTCAGATTAAAGCTCAGGTCAGTTAAACAAGGCTAATGGGGAAGGCTAAGAAAGTTTCCTTTATTGGTGTGTTTGTAGTATTATTTAGAAAAAGGCATTGGTCCACCTTATCATGATTACATAGTGATGCCCTAGCATCCCTTCAGGCATCTTATACTCAGAAAAATGAGAACATCAGGCAATTAAAAGCAAATTGAAGAGTGGAGTAGGAGAGGAGAAGGAAGGTTAACATCACCAGAAAGCAAAAAGAGAAGAAATCAGAAAGCAAAAATGTGGTGAATAATTAAAAGTAATGATCTAAACCCAAAGCAGAGTAGAAGTTGCTTGTTTAGTCAACAGGAAGTTGTGTGCTGTTGTGTACTGATATAAATACTTTTTCCATTCACCTCTTGCTCAGAAATCATATTTTGAATCGACCGCTAGTGTCAACAGTTGGTTATTTCTTACACTGAGCATAAGAACTGCAGCCACCTGCTTCCCTTGCCTTAAGCGAAATTCTCAAGCAAAAAACTTTCTCTTCTTGAAGAGTGCTGATGCACCATAGGCACAGACTTGCACAGATGCCTCAAACAGGGCAAAAGCAGAGTTCTTTGTAGCTAGACACAGGCAACTAAGTTGATGTGCTTATTTTTTATAAGTACATTACACTGTATTCTGTGTTTATTTCACAAAGATTAATTGTCCCATTTTGAAAGATAGATCCAGCACAGAAGTAAAACAGTTCTGCCAAGACTACTCCCATTGCTCCTGTTCCAGGTGTGAAAAAAATTAGCATTACATGTGGAGGCTGTTTGTTCCCTGGGGCAATGTGCCTTGTCCCTACGTCTGCCAACTCTTCCTGTGATGTTGACATCATGACTGGGAAACATGTTTCAACAGTGATATGGCAAAACACTGCCTTTCATGGTGAGGATTGTACAGCACCACAGAGATATAGGGAAACTCTTAGGATGTATGTGAAATCTACTTGGATGTGACTGGGCGGATTGTGTGTTGGGTAGGGGTAGGTTGCGAATGAAAATCTGAAGCACTGTGAGGCAATGCCTCAGAGGCATAAGAACAGTGGTCTGAAGTCACAAGAAGGAAGTGGGAGTGAGAGAAGGTGGAACTCAAGGATGTGTGGAAGTGCTACTGAGAGGGTGAGCTTATGAAACTTTGACCTCCACCTTGTACACTACTACTGCATGCTGCATGCTTGTAGATGATGCCACTGATGTAGAATTGAGGGCTGGTTGAGGGCTGGGTGTGCGTTAAGATCATACTTTATTATGCCTTTCACTAGTAATTTGGCTTTGCAGGCTCAAACTGCAAAACCTTCACCTGGAAGCTTGTCATAGTTTATTTTTTATTCCACAATTGAGTTTGCATTTTTCCTGGAGGATGAGCAAAATTAGGGTAAAAATATTGAATTGAATGCATGTTTTTCAACTGCAATGCTATGAGTGCCTCTCATTCCTTCCCTGTAGCTCTCTGCTAACCCAGAGTGACTGGCACCTGCTGGGATCACTACTTGTAGAAGGAAAGGAGCCAGATTGGTTGAGGAGTATAAGAGGTACTGAATATCTTCTGCACCATACATGCAGGTAAAAAATAAAACTAGAGACTAAGCAGTAAATGTTTGACACAGTAAGAAAGACACACCATCTGCAAATCAGAGGAGAATGCAACTTCCCAGTGCTGGGAGATGGACCTAGGGAAATAACTACCAGAGCTGCTTGCACCATAGCAATGCATGCAGCTCCAGCCTCAGGTATGTCCTGCATATCTGACTTGACTTCTGACTCTGTAGTGTTTGGACCTGGAGAAAATCCTCTTTTTGCACAGGATACTGCAGGTGACATTCCAGTGTTACTCCATTCTGCAGCACAAACTCCTGGTTTGGACACCCCAGGTCCTGCTCCTAGTCCCATATTTCCCTTAGTGCAAGTCACTGGCTCCATATTTCTACAATCTTCTGCTAATCACAGAGAGAAACTCAATTTTGCACCGCAGTTTTTCACAATGAGAGTCATCTCTTCACTGTGGTTATGGTTTCCCATAGTAAGAGACCATAGTTGTCTCTTACTAGCTCCTGTTTGTGCAGTTGCTGCAGCTCATGTGATTCACCGAAAAAACAGCTTGCACCTGGCACCTGGGTGGTAAATCCTGATTTTTATTTTCCTTTTGTTTTTCAGTAAATTTTGTTTCTGGGAAAGGCTGTGACAAAAGTGCTTGGAAGCTCACTAAAGAGCTTTCATGTTTCTTGACTTGCAGTCCTGTGTTCAGAATTTCCTGCAGTTTCATAAATTTTTCTTGGCTGTTAACAAAGGGCCATTGTGTCCACTCCTCTCTGGTTTCTTTTCTGTGCAGGTACAGAGATGGGTAGGGAACAGGCACATTTACATTAAAGGAGCTAGGTTCGTCCAGCCTCAATTTGGAAATCACTGACAAGACTAAAGTAAGATCACAGATTTGAGAGGCGAAAATCCACCCTGAAGTAATTCTCCTAGCAGTGCTCTCAGTGAAGACAAGTGGCAAAGGAGCCAGCAGAGACTATGAGGATTTCAGTTGCCCTTCCTAACACAAACTAAAGAAGTTACAAACATACCAGCTGAAGGACAAAGTATCTAGGAGAAATGGAATAATGATGATGATGAGCTCAAGAAAAGACGATGAGAAACAACAGGATCAACATTCACCCTGCACCATGCATAAAAAATTATTTTGAACCCTTCTTCCATAGCAAAAATAAAACTGAAGGTAAGACTAGGCTTGGAAAAAAGCATGCTTAATTTGTAATTGAATTAAACCATAATAATGGCAAATTGTTAAGTTGCTCTGTGCCACTTTGAATACCAGACATGAGACACAGAGAGATGTAAGCATTTTCCAGTGGGTACATTTTCTGTCAGTCTGACTTCAGTGCTCCAAGGGAATAATCTAAGCAGTAAGTTTCATGCTTTGAGCATGGAAATGATTTGTAGGTACAACACACCCATTGCAAGTTGCAAGATATAGCATGCTGATGTGTATCAGTGTGAAACCACAACCTTAGTCATGTTGGTAGACTGTTGGCTTTCATGTTCAAAATAACTGTTGCTGCTGCACTTGCCACTGCTGCTTCAGCCTCTAAGGTGTCTGCTAAGAAACCAGAGAAAACAGCAGAAGGATCCAAACCCTGCAGACCCTCAGTCTCTAGGTGAGCTGATTAGGAGAGTAATGTCTGCCTACAAGAAACACAAACAAATGATAACGCATGACTCCAAAAGGGAACTGAAGTCTAATTATTATACAGAAACAACATCGCCAAGCTGGGGCTCAGTAGCCTGGACAAGGGCAGCAGATGATATGGTGCTTCTAGCTCCTCAAGATCAACAACAAACAAACAAACAAATAAAAAAGAAGGTGCCAAGAAAGCAGCGAATGCCAAAGAGAATCTGACCCTTGATTGGCACATAGTGGCTGTGACTGTAAAGAAGGAAAGCCAAGAAACTGGCAGCCATGATGGCCAAGAAAGCAATCAAAAGACTGGGGAATATGAAAGCTGACAGACCAAAAAGGGCAAAGATCCCATCTAAGGGCAAAACAGTGAAAATTGAGGCTGTCAAATGCAAAGCCAAGAAATGAAAAGTAACCCTTGTTAAGAAGTCAGTGCATGAGAAAAATGAGCTACATTGAGCACAAGCAGAGTCTTGCTTCAGGGACACAAAATTCTTTAACTGATTAATTCGTTTTAGTCAGGCTTTGCATTTTTTCATGAAGTTCCCTCGGAGGAAAAAATTATTAATAATAATTAAACTGTCTTGATTTGAAAGAAAACTCAGCCTTTGTATGAATTATAATGTTTTATTTGCTATTTCCTTCAATTCTCTTCGTCATGACTATTGAGGAGAGAGAAAGAATCTCTCTCACAGCAAAATGACCAGAAGCAACAGAGCAGCTGAAAAAAAAGAATTTGTGATTTAAGATCAGGAAAATATTCTCAGTTGTACCAGGAGGGCTGTGAATTCTCCATCCTTGCCAGTTGTTTCAAGGTCAGCTGATCTAGGCTCTGAGCAATTTGATTAGTTTTGGTTAGCTCTGCTTGCTGTTAACATAGTTTAATCAATGATCTTAATTGGGATCTCAGTGAGGACACATTTAAAAATCTGTACCTTTAATGTACATTTATTCTTACATTTCAGCGGGTGAGTTCTTGTGTTTCTTCTTACTTAGAAACATTTAATACAGATATTTACTTATATAAATAATAATATATTTATAGTTTATCTCTTTCTTAGTGTCTGATTTGTGACACATTGTATTTGGATGGAAAGTGGAATCTTGTTGAAGTATCCAAAAAGACAGTCTGAAAGAGCATTTAGTCATTAAATCAAGCTTTGCTCTGTGGATTACTTTTGCCAATTACTTGTTTGATATATGGTAACAGATTTGCAAGAAGTATATGCAGCTTGCATTTTAACTTCTATATTATTGAGAACCTTTCTATTAAAAGGAAATCACTTACACGAACAGCAAAATCATAGAATTATAGAATGGCTTAGGTTGAAAGGGAACTTTAATGATCATCCAGTTCCACCCCCCCGCCACAGGCAGGGTTGCCTCCCACTGGTTCAGAGCCCCGTCCAACCTGACCTTGAATGCCTCCAAAGATGGGGCATCCACAATTTCTCTGGGCAACCTGCTCCAGTGCCTCACCACCCTCTGAGTAAAGAATTTCCTTCTAACTTATATCTCCCCTCTTTCAATTTAAAGACATCCCCCCTTGTCCTATCACTATTAGACTGTGTAAAAAGTCAGTCTACCTTCTGCTTATAAGCTCCCTTTAAGTACTGGAAGGACGCAATGAGATCTCCTCAGTCTTCTCCAAGCTAAACAAGACCAGTTCCTTCAGACTTTCTTCATAAGTGGTACTTCAGCCCTTTGGTCTGCTGACAGAAATACACTGCAAATACAAAAGAGCTCATGAGTCAAAGCCTGACTCCACACAGGGTCAGGCCTGTGCAGATGAGAGCTCCATTTATAGTCAGTCAGGCTGAGGTTGTTTTTATTATAACAGTGTGAAATAAGGATTCAGTAGTGCTAGCCAGGAAGAAACTTTGATTCTAGGGGATAGAGTTGTGCAAGAATGTGCACTGTGTGCTTCAGTCTTGAAGAGTGATGGGATGCTATTAAGTGCCGTTTAATGGGCAAATTGGGTCACTGCCAATTTTGTTCTAGAAATACTATCTAAATGTAGTTCTCTTGCACAAGAATGGACACTGCTCAGAGTCCTCCATGCATTGAATGCTCCTTCTTTGTAACTGAAATACGTACAGTTACCATCTGATGAATTTACATGAAAGCCAAATAAAGATAATTTTCCTGATCTTCTTGACCCAGATGCATACTATTTAACATAGTAAATCTTTCAGTTTTCCATATTTCTGAGTTAAATCACAGAATCACAGAATTGTAGGGGTTGGAAGGGACCTCCAGAGATCATCGAGTCCAACCCCCCTGCCAAAGCAGGTTCCCTACACCAGGTTGCACAGGTAGGCATCCAGGCAGGTCTTGAACATCTCCAGAGAAGGAGACTCCACCACCTCCCTGGGCAGCCTGTTCCAGTGCTCCGTCACCTCACTGTAAAGAAGTTCTTGTGCACATTTGTGCGGAACTTCCTATGTCACTAGAGAACAGATTCTTTGCTTATAAAGTGAAAGTGATGTATCACAGTTCTTTTCTTACCGTTTTACCACCATACCACCTCACCATTTTATTTGAAGACAGTAATTCTTTACCAGTAAATCATGGCACATGCTTAGTTGCAACACATTTTCAACACATACCTCAAGTTATCATTGTACTCCCCAACTATGAACTGCCAGAAAAATGTAGCACAATGATCCATGGGAAATTAAAAAAAAAAAAAAAAAAGCTGCGGATAATTTTCTGTATCTGAAGAAAAAATAATGAGCTCCTAGAAAGACCTGCGATTCATGATTGAAGCAGGTAGCAGCTCAGGAATGAGCTAGCAGGGATTAAGGAGGTCCAAATGGCAGATTTGGGCTGGAATCAAGTCTACCCACAAAGCTGGAGGAAATACAGCTAGACACAAATAAACTCAGACACATGAGATTTGCCAAGAAAAAAAGAAAATAAACTTTCTTTTAATGTTTTGTGTATATTATACGGACTCAAGCATTAGAACAGTGTTCTCCTGGGGAGGAGCACCTCTTCCTATCCTTGCTGAAAGCAAGCAACAGAAAGATTTCTAACTATTCCCCAAATTGTATGAATATTTCTATATACTGTACAGTAGATATGTTATGCAGTTATATATCTATATATCTATATATCAGCTTATATTCAACTCTAAATACAGGGTGGGGACTTGCCCTAGTCCAATTTCCAAGAGCTCCTTCTAACTTCTCATTTCCATCCTACAGGGGGGCAGGATGTGAGGAGGGGCTTCATAGGCATCCCAGCATAGAAGTCAGTGACTGCAAGATTACTTGATCAGTTTTGAGATAAAGTTCTTGGTGCCCTCCTCTCTGCACAAACGTGTATTCAGTATAATTTCCTCATCCATCCCTAATCTCTTGAGCCTGGAGTACTCAATAGGAACATCATCCTCTGTGTACAAGGGCTATGCCCTTATGTATATATATGTAGTCACTGCATAACTTGAAATTCTTTGTCCTATAAAATTTATTAACCTTTAGAGATTTAGCCCATTTAGCCAATTTTGACCATATATAGAGCAAACATGCCTCTGCAGGGTGTCCTTCCGTACATGGAGGATGTAATGCAGCTTCTATCTGCATACAGCAGAAATCCAAGTATTGTGGAGAGGATCTCATCAGTTTTCTGAGAATTCTAACTCTGTACAGCAAACTTATGTATTGTGTTACTCTGGTTGTTCAGCAGACCACTGTTCCTGCCAGGCTGAATGGTACTCAGTTCAATAGCAGAGTACATTGTGTTGTGATTGCGAATACATGCTGTAGCAAACTATGTTAGAGCTAGGAACAGTGCCCAGAACTCCTTATTGATTTTGCTGTATTGAGATAGATGCTGAGATAAGGTGCTCTACAGAACAGTTAGGCATGCCACCAAAAGTCACAGAGAGTGATGAAGACTCTTCCAACAACTCTTCACCACTTCTCTCATCCAATCTCAGACCACTGACCGTGTACCTGGAAATGTTTTCTGTGCATCTAGAAAGTGAGGTTCTCTAGCAGCCAACAGACATCCAGTGCTACCAGAGTGAATTATTTTCCCGAGGTTGGCCTGTTTCTATGCTCATACCTAGAGATATATCCACCTCCCCACCAGCACCTGGTTCTGCGCAATACAGCACACAGAAAACCTGCAGGAAAACCCAAGGATCCCCCCAGATGATGATTCCTCTACCACATCTCATTCCAGCTTGACTCCTTTCTGTGCAGAACACACCAGGTCAGGAGGTAGGAACTCAAGTGGAGATAGTGAAAGTGGACTCAGCAGCTGGTGACTGTAGATGAAACTAGATCAAACAAGTCATCAGGACAAGCTAATTCATTGTCTCTTGCCCTGTCCTTCACCCCACAATAAGCAAGTCCCCAGTTCTTTAAGGACACACATGTTTTGGGGGCTGTCTTGGGCTTAGGAACAGGTGTATCCATACTTCCTGCTTCCTGAAACTTGTCTGAAATGGGTATCAAGAGTTTTCTTCAGTGGAAAGGGAAGAGCAAAGGAGAGGAGAGAAAAGGAGAGATGAGAAGAGAGATCTCTCTTCTTGAGAACATAATCTTCTTGAGAAAAGTATAATGCCATATTAAATCAAGAATTCTTCCTTTTGGTATTATTTGTGTGAGGGAGGCAATGGGCATGACATGAAGAACTTCCCAGAGGTAGTTACAGATCATCTGCTGCCATACAATGAGGTTTGCCTTGGGTGGAGGACAGCTCATCTTCCAGTTCTGTCACTTCTCTGAGTCCAGCAGACACAGAGCAAACTCAGTAGCTGTGGAGGACTGGAGAAGAACAGTATGACTAGGAGTATCAGAACTTGTACTCATGCCATGCAAGAAACCTAGGCCAGGGCATAAAGCCTTGTGTATACAGTCTTGCATTCCTCCACGTGAGACACAGTTTAGGGCATTTCCTCCATTGGAAAGGACACCCTATCTCCATTCATGTTTCTCTGCAGAGACAATACACAGACATAAGGACCTCTGGGAAACAAGCCTGCCAAGTAGAAACGGAGAGAAAAAGGGAGCATCCCACATCCTCAGCAACAGATTTAGAAGACAGTTGCAGCTACCATGACAGATAGGGAACTCTGTGCACTGCAGAACTTGAAGAAGAGGATGTGGGAGAAAGCAGAGAAGCAAGGAAATGGTGGCGGAATCACAATAAGAAAGAAGGACTTGTCTTGGGTTGTAGGGAGGGGATGATGATTTCTCTTCTCTCTCTTCTTTTTTCTCTTCTACTTTTGGTAGCTCACAGAGCATCAGGCCTCCTGTGCTGCTGCTCCAGGATCTGTTTACAAGGGAGATACGGGAGTTGCCCAGATCGGCGGAGACGTCGAGAAGGAAGGCCGGCCAGTTGGCGACAGATCTCATCTGAAAACAAAGCACATGAATACATGCTGACAGGTAATCAAAGCTTCCTTCAAACTCGTCACTACCAGAAAATTTAGGAGTATATCCTTCACTGTGTCTGCAGAAACTTGCTGCAACAGCAAAGACTACATAAGAAATCTAGATTGGATCTTTTTTTTTTTTCTTTTTTTGAATTTATGAATAGAAATACTGAGAGTTACTCTTTAACCTCAAAGGAATGTAAGTTTGAGTAAAGGCTTTTCTGGGGTTAGCCAAGCATGATGAAAACCAAGCAAATTCAAGGCACAGCCAAGAGCTCTCAAAATTTTGGTAGTATTATATCTGCCTCCCAGTGCTTTTCATGGCATGTGTACTGGATGCAAGCCTGCATTGCATTAGAGTTCCCCCAGAATTAGTCTAGGGAATGTACTGCATGTAGACTGGGGCTAGGAAATGTTAGTTTGGAGACAGTATCAGATGGCTGCAGTTGTTCTTCTATTCCTTCCCCTAGGCTATCTTGTACTGTAACTCACCTTGCATGACTTCATTTTCCTTGCAGACAATGCGAGAGCACACCTCCTTGTTTATTACGTACATGCGACGCACACTGTGAGATCACCAGGAGAACGCCAAGGACAACAGAGAAAAGCACAGTAATAAAAAGAAACAAAAAAAGAGATAAGCAATAAACATAAACTCATGCTTATATTCATGATGAGTAGGCAAATCCCATATCTTTTTGGAATGATCAGAATAAGGCTGTCATCAAAAGAATGGTAACCTTTGTCAAGTCTTCGTGGTATGGCCAAGTGATTTACATGAGGACTACAATATAGGACACATAGTAGTAGCTCCTTAGTGCTCCTCAGATAATAGATGTTATGCTGTTTTAATTAGTAACTTTAAAAGGCAGCTCTGAGGGTAGGATTAACCTCAACAACTGGTTCCTTGAAAGAAGGTGTAGTTTCCAAAGGAAACAATTGTTGAACTGGATGTGCCATTTCTGGAGGGCTTTTAGGGCTTTTCTTGGAGACTGCTGTTTTCTTACCTGGTAACACAAAGGTAGCTGATACACTGCTTTACTGGTTTGTGAACAGAATACAGGCGTGTGCAAGGGAACTGCTCCTCACGACAATCTGAGAACACACGTAATACACAGAGGTTCAATCCAGCATCACTGGCAGTTGTATGCATTCTGGAAGCATACTGTTTTACCACGTACTGTTTTCCAGGCTTCTAGTGAAAGCTGCTAGCAACCATTTTCCATTCTCATGTAAGAGATGGGAATGTTTTAGAGAAGAGAAAAATAAGGCAAATATTTCTGATCACCTTGCTTCATAAGATAAAAGTAAGGGAAACTGAGGTACAAAACAGCCCTACTGGGAATCCTCAACACGGAAGGCATATTCTTTGAAGTGGACAGATACAAATAAACAAAACATAAACTGTAGTTGCACATTTAACATGTTCCTAATAGATGTACAGTCTTTCACTTCGGGATACAAACTTGGACAATCAACCCCACTGACTGGGGTTAACTATGATGAGTTTTCTTGAATTTCCTTCAGACATACCACTCAGCATGCCTGCAGGGTCTTGTGTTCTGACAATTTTTCCCACCCTGGGCAAGACACACAGTGAAAGATTTCCATTTCTACTACTGCCATTATCCAGTACTCTTAATACAAGGAACAAGGATGAAGTGAATTTTGTCAGCAGATCTGAGGAGACTGAGTTTGGTGCTCAGCCAGCACCCATCTGGAGAGGTTACAAGGTGTGTCAAAGTGGGTCAGTAAGAAGGTGCAGGCAGCAAACTTAAACATACCTGATGAAGCTGTTGTAGTTTCAGTGTCAGACTGAACTGAAAGACAGAAAAGTAGCAAAATTAGTGTGGTTTACAATTATTTCCTCCTAATAAAACTGGCTTATTAAAAAAAAAAAGTAAAGCTCTTTCAAAAGCCCTCTTTTGTGACTTCTGATGTGAAAAAAATTTCTTTGTTACTTGCACAAAGTAAAAAAAAGTACAAACCCAGTGTGAATCTAGTGTCAGCTATTGAGCCAACAATGGTAAGAGTCTGTCCAAGCTTTAGCATAAAGCATTACCACTATTGTTCAAAATCACACTGTAAAAGGCATCCTGAATTATAATTCAAAAGCTTGAGTAACTGCCAGCCATTCTGGCAAGCAAAGAAGCTTGTGACTGGATTTTACTAGCTGGACCAGCTGGTTTTTTAAAGCCCATGACAAGAAAGCAAAATGAGGTTGGTTTTATTGTCCCCTGTTATAAACCAGTCCACCTGTACCACAGTAAAACAGTACATTTTATTGTTTACCCAGTGACAAACTGGAAAGGGACTCAGACGACTTGCCAGGTGCAAGTTTTCATCAGTGGTAATAGAAAACTCCTGGATAGTTCCTGTGTCAACCAGAAGCAAAGACAACATAAACGGACATAGAAAAAGAGTCTCCTGGGCGCTGGGGCTCCAGTTGGGGACTTTCAGGGAACTTGGAATTCTAAGTGTTCAAGGGACTGAGTGAGGAGAGGGAAGATGAGTCTGCAACACTCAGCTGTGAAATGATAATAAACTCACCAGGACTGAGAAGAACAGGTGGTGTTACATCTGCAGCTGAAAAAAGAGGTGAAAGATCTGAGATTTCAGCCCCTTCCTCCCTCCCACAGTTCTGCCAATGGCTCATCACTATTGATTTGTAGACATAATACATGTTGTTCATACATTCATCAACAATCTGATCTGTCAGATTAACATCAGGCTTCTGTGAATACGCTGGGTTTTCTACAGCTGATGGGATGCTGTAGGGCAGAGATGGATTCCATGGCACATCCTCTCTGAACAGTTTCTTCTTGATCCTTCCACAGTATGTATTTTGAAAGAAAAGTTTTCTGTCAAGGCCTCATATTTAGCCTTCTCAAGTTCAGAAGCAGGTTAGTCACAATCATTTTGTTGTGGACACAGAAGGCATTCATCTATCCTCCTACAGACCATCCAGTCTCACAGTTTGAATGTGAGATTCACACATGTTGCAGTCATCTCACACCAGCCCCCAGGAAGATCATGAAACCATGTGAACATCATACTGTGCTTCCACTTTTCTCTGCCTGTGTTTTCCCAGTGTTTTCTGCTTGACCCATGATATTCTAGACAATGATTCCCCTGGGGCAATCTCCACAGCAAGGCTTGGCTCTCCATGCATATTTGCATGATGTAAGCCATGGCTGTCCAACCATTTGGCTTGCCTGAACTTCACTGAGTGAAGATAAATTGTTTTAGGCTGCATAAACATAGGTTGCTCTGAAAGTAATGCCTCTTATTTATTTCCATGGAAACTACAGCAGATACAACGAGCACAGTAATTCTGCTTGATAGATCAAATTCCTAGCAACAAAACAGTATTTTTCCAACATAGTCACTACCATTAGCTATGCATTTTCACCTGCAATGAACAAGAGGATGCATGCCAGTCTTGTTAAAATCTATGCCAGTGGAGGTGACCCACTGTCACCATTGCTGAAGTGCACCATTGTGCTCACATCCACTGTTTGGTTTCTAGAAATGTTCTGCACGTGTCAAAGAAAATCAGTTTTGTTGTTGTTGTTTCTTTGTTTGTTTGTTTTGCATGGAGAAATTCAGTGACATACTCCTGCTTCTTATGCTTCTTATGCAGTGTCGGACACCATTTTGTCAGACTGCACCTCTGCTGCCATCTGTCGCACATCAACAGAATGTAACAGAATACTGGTGGGAAGGTTCAACCTCTACTGTCATATCACCAACATTCACCTGTGATGTCATGGGCCAACATAATAAAACAGCAGGCATTACTTTCAGAACAGCCCTTGTGAAATATAAGCTATATAGAAACAAAAATATGAAGCTAGTAGGATATTTGACCGTATTTTTGTGATACTAATGCATCAGTCTGGCTCGATGGCACTGGTTACAATTCTTTGTGAGTTATCAGTGTGCTCATCAGAGATTTTTAATTAAGTTTTACTCTTCCTGTTCTTCATTCTCTACAGTAGTTGCTCACAAATGTGCATACTGCCAAAAGTGATGACATGAGTAAAGCATGACTGTGAGCAAGGGATATTTATCTCTGTTACGAGAGGTCTTATAAAAGTCCAATAAATAGTTATGATCATTTCTTTTTTTTTTAGTTGAATATTTGATTGCAACTCTATACATTCCATTTGAAAGTTTGCAGGTGATGAATTTGTGTCGACTGAAAATAGAGTCACAAACATAAACTGGTGATTTTTTTGGCAGTCTTGAAGCCTGCTCTCAAATTCCTGCATCAAAACAGAAAGCACGGCTGTGTATTCTTCGCTGCTCACAGGACTGTGTTTAGCCAGTGTATCAAAACGCAGAAAACTACTTGCAAGAACCCTCCCGTGCCCTAATTTCTGTCCAGACAGCGCCAATCACGTACCGATGTTTGCTGAGAGCGACGAGCGCGAGCCCGGTCACTCGACGGGGAAGAGCTGCCACCAGGGGGCGGGCCACAATGCGAGCCGTGCCGGGCTGCGGATTGGACCTGCCTGAGTAAGTGCTCATCGGGAGTGCCTCCCATTGACCATATTTTTCAGCTATATTTAGCCACTCCCCAGTGTCATTCCCTATCCTATTAGCTGCAGGTGCGGCAGAGAGGACAGGTGAACCTGGCCAATTTGTCTCCCTTGTCACTTAGTCTCTGCCTACAACTTCCTTTGGAAGCTCAGGCTGTGTAAGCTTCAGATTTCATGGCTTCTTGTAGTGCAATCAACTTCAGACAGTTTTGAGTACCTCAGGTGAAGCCAGCAATTCCTTGGAGAACAAATCATTAGCTAACTTGATTCACTTCCCTGCATGGTGCACAGAAAAGATTCTCTGAGAGCCACAAATTCTGGAAGAGCACTGCCAGATGTCAAAGGTGAGGAAGAGGGGTTTCTTAACATCTGGGGCAATAAGTAGGAATAAAGGTGAACAGGGAAATAAAGAAACTTGAAGTTGCTGAGAGCTAAGTACTTACCAGGGGTGCTGATGAGAGAGCTTGTCTGAACATCACCTGGAAAAGAGACAATGTAATGGAATCACAAAATCATAGGGTTGAGAGAAACCTCTGGAGAGGTTCAATATAGTAGATAACACAGGAAAGCATCCAGGTGGGTTTTGAATATCTCCAGAGAAGGAAACTCCTCAACCAATCTGGGCATCTTGTTCAAGGGCTCTGTAAACCTTATAGTGAATAAGTTTTTTCTCATGTCCATATGGAATTTTCTATGTTCTAAATTATTCCCCCTGCCCCTTGTGCTGGGCAACACTGAAAAGAGCCTGACCTCATTCACTTGACTCCCACCCATTAGATATTTATAAGCACTGATGAGCACTGCAGGCCCAGGTCTGCCCGCCTTTCCTCCTAAGGGATTCTCCAGTCCCTTAATGATGTTTATAGCCTTCCACTGGACTGTCTCTTTAAGTTCCCTATCTGTCTTGAAATGAGTAGCCCAGAACTGGACAGAATACTCTAGATGTGGCCTTACCAGAGCAGAGCAGAGAGCAAGGATATCCTCTTTCAATCTGCTGGCCACATTCCTTTTAATGAACCCTGGGATATCACTGACCCTCTTGGCCACGAGGGTGCCCTGGCTCATGGTCAACTTGTTGTACACCAGGACAACTAAGTCCTTCTATGTCCTGAGAGAGTTTGTCTTTACTTTTGCTGTTCCTTACATGACAAGCTATAGCTAGCTTGAATTATCTTGGCCACTGTGGTAGGCTCAGGAGATTGGGATTCAATCCAGTAGGTACATAAATGTAGTGAACTCATTCCATTCTTATCCATTGCTTTCCTCAGTGACTGAACTGGAATTGGAATGCTTAGTGTTCATGTTTGGCTGTATGTGGGAATACAGGAAAAACTGTTCAGAGCAGCAGCTGTGGAGCAAGATAAGCAGCATGAGAACCAAGGACACCTTTAGAGAAGAAAGAAAGTCTCACGACTCTGATTGGATAAGTGCCTGTGTGAACAGTTGAAGAGTGTTTTATAGAATGCTCTGTTAACATGTATAAATAGAGTAGTGCTTAACAATAAAGTAGACTAACAGTTTTTAACCATATTGGTGTGCTGTTGTGTCTCCAGCGTGTTCTGAGAGTCCAGAGATTTCCCCACAGCTGTAGATGTCCCTTGACATCTTGAACAAGGGGATGGGAGTAGATAATCCTTAATGGTCCCTTCCAACTCAACTAGTTCCATGGGGCTTGCTTCAAAAGTAATGCTTCCTACTTTGTTTTGGTGGCCCATGACACCAGAAGTAAATGCTGATGGTATGGCAGTAGAAGTTGAACCTGCCCACCAAACTTCTGCTATATTTTGTTGTGTGGCAGATGGCAGCAGAAGGGCACTCTGACAAAATAGCATCTGACATGGAAGAAAGTATGAAGCAAATATGTGTAATTGAATCCTCAGTGTTGGAAGAAATTGCACCCACTGGTGTTCATTGATACTTGCTGAATGTTTCTGGAGAATGAACAGTGAATGCTAGCACAATGAGGCAGTAGGTGGTGTGTTTCAGAAGAGGTGGTGTGTTTCACATCAGACAGTGATGTGATAGACAAACCAATGTTCTTGACAGCATTGCAAATTTTTATGAGTGAAGCATGTAGGCTCCTATTCATCACTGGTAAAAATGCATAGCTAATGGTAGAGGCTATGTAGAAAAAGAGTGTTTTGTAGGTGAGAATTTTGTCTATCAAAAAGTATTATTGCTCTCTTTGTATCCATTGGAGTTTCTATGGCAATAAATAGGAGGCATTACTTTTGGAGTGAACTATGTATGATCCTATGGTGTTACACTAAACCCTTACTGAACTCTGGTTTCATATTCAAGTTGAAACCAAGGCACTGATGGCTCCTGCAACAGTAGGACAGACAGCTGGAGTACTCACTGCACGTTAGGAGCAAGGTGACTCTGAAGACTGTAAGAATTCATCAGCAGATGAGTTTCTCTGAAGGGCAACAGATGGCAAACTGAGGTAGTGATGGAAGGATAAAGTGTGAAGGAAAGGGGAGCTTGGCTGACGCATTTTGGACTGGCCTCTGAATTGTTTTCCAAAAAGGGTCATGGCTGCAAAATGTCTAAAGGCTTACTCAGTTGCTTCAGTATGAAGAAAAGTCAGGCTCTTGTGGTCCCTCTAAGTGCTGAAACATGATGCAACTATACATTTATTTTATCTTGTTATGTCAGAGAAATGGAAGAAGTAAGGTACAAATAGATAAAGCAATTTACCCCCAACAACACATTCAGTGTGAAAACCAGTTAATATTCTTTCACAGTAATCTTGCAGATAAAGTATATCACTTCCACACCATTTTGCTCAGGATTTTCCTGAGCAGTGGTGAAGTTGCTCCAGCTTCTCACTGCTTTAGAAATGTGATCTTACAGCCTTTGAAGTAACTTCACGCAAAGTGTTCAAAATCCAAACATTACTTGTAAGAGCACATAAGATTTAGCAGGTTATTTTAGAAGTCTTCCTTGAAAGACAAGTGTCAGAGGTCAGGAAACAAAGAACAGCATTTGCAACTAACCAGGCTGTAGCTATATAGGACAACAAAGTCACATTAGCATTCTTTATTATATTAACATGCCCGTAATATTTACCAGTTTCACTTTCCAGTTCTTGTCCGTTGACCACCCATGGAAACCAGCCTGCAAGGAGAGGAGAGTGAAGAAAGGAGAGGATTTCTATAAGAAGTCTTCACGAAGTTTGTTATGAGATGCTTATTTATTCAGGAGACACCACCTACTGCTGAAGGGAGAAATGCTCTTCCCTCTGCCTCAATCCCCCCCTGCTGGCTGGTTTTCTTCTTTAAAGGCATTCAGATACAGTGAATCCTGATTCTCCATCTGCTGCTTCCACCAGAATTGAAGTCTGGGCAGAGTAAGAGACTGTAAATACCACCAGATCTACCTGACTATGCACTTCTGCAACACTCCTTGATGTATTTTGGTAACAAATTGCTCCTTGCCTTCCTGCTGAGGTTGGTCAAAATCTCTATGTTTTAGAGAAAAAAAAAAGGAATCTGATTCATAGAAAATGTTTGCTTGGGGTAACAAAAGTTGTGTACATTAACACAGTAAGCAACGGATTGCATGCCTCTTTTAGAAAATAACTATCTGGTCCATCATCCTCCCTGAGTACTGAGCAGAGTAGATCTTTTCCACACTCAGCAAGACTTGGCTGTGTGTGTTGTGTGGCAGAGAAGGAACTGAACTGGACTGCTCATTTATCCAAACATAACGGGTGAAAGAGCTGCTTCCTTCTGCAGCCAGGAATATGAAAATATTTCCTGCTAAACACAGAGAGGGAAAATGTTTGCATACTTGGGGATGGGTTGAAGGAAAGAGCTGGCAGGAAAAAGACTGATCTGGGGCACTGCAGGGATGTGTGCAGAACCAGCCCAAGGCACGGTACATAGTGCTACATCTTATGGACTTAGCCTTTAGCTTTCTACTGGGAGTACTGCATGAGTAAAGACCATCTGGTCTGGGGTTTTATTCTTAGTCCTTCCTCATTCCAAGAGCCATTACTTGCAGAATGCAGAAGGACTCTTGGGATTTCTGTTTAATCATATTCTGTGGCATAAAGGGACTATTCTGTTCCACACCCAGCTGCCAGCGAGGGCTCAGCTGCTGATTGTTGATCCAGGGAGAGCCAGATACATATAATTTACGTACAGGGTACGTACAGGGACAGGGTAGTGGAGCTCCATACTTTTCCAGTTCTGGCTGATTTCTTAATGGTAATAAGCATTGGCAAAAGATCTTTACTTTCTTGATGGTTTCTGATAAAAAGCAAGGACTTGGGTTCTTACCTAAAACCAATTTTTAATTTTGAAAAGACAGTTTTACTATCTTTTCTTCCCCCTGCAAGATGACTAGAAAACTGGATCAACTCTAAAATGAGAGGACATGAGTGAAGTAAAACCTCAGAGTACAAGGCCAAAAGAGGTGAATTTTTAGGCAGATTTTCAATTACTTCAATCTGTATTTGTTCTGGCAATCAATTCACATGCTTTATAAATGCTTGTATTATATTGTCCAGGTTGCATAAATTCACCCTTGAGGTCTGACAAAACTGCAACCCTAACTCACCAATTTGTAGATGAACCAAAACTGAAAAAGACAATAAGAGACCAGATGTTGGTTATTGTTATTGTCCAAGTTAAAACAGAACTCCTATACAGAAAAGTAAGAAATCCTCATTTAAGGTCTTCTGTGCATCACAGACTTTTTCTTTTCACCTTCAGGGGCCAGCTCTTGGATGCCTCTCCTCCTAATTCACAGTCACAACATAACATCCTCTTTGAGATAACTACCATGCATACTTACAGGAAAAAAAGTGTTATGGGAGCAAAACTGAGCTCCAATTCAATCCCTATGTAGTCACCAAAAAGAGGAAGTTCATCTCCAGCCATCTCATACAGCACAAGGGGAGTACTGATGAGAGTAGATTGGAATGATCTGATTTGGATGTAATAGGTTCAGTAATCGCTCTTTTACATGCAGTCTTTCTGAGGTAGAACTTTCTCCATTCACTGGAGTTAATCTTTTGCTGTCTGTCCTGACTCTGATGTCTCATGCTGATCTCTCATTTTTTTTTTTCTTCTTGAAATTTGATCCCACTTGAATTTTTGCCAAAGATATACCAACAAAAGGATGAAGCAACAAAACAGAACAAAACCAAAATAAAGTGGAAGCTAGGTTTTCAAAACAGAAACACAAAGATGGACAAAATTTACTGGCAACGAGAAGACCTGTCTAAAGTGGGGGCGCTCTAGCAGTAACCACTGATGACATTAACCTTTTCACAATTACAACAGAATACATTTTGTGGAGTATTGGGAAATGCTCTGCAGATCGTGCAGACACAGGTTGTCAGCTATATGAAATGCAGCACAATCTACAGGATAATGCACTGCTAATTCTCTTTCTAAACTCCAGACCTGGATGTTCTCCTTATTCAAACATTCCTACAGTGCAAGCTTTGGATCTCTGTCTCATGACTCCCATTATTTTCTGGGGGTCCCTAGTTCCTAAATTTTTTCTTATAGCCCTGTATCTACCTTTTTCTTTCCTTCCCCTTCATCATCCTTCTACATATCTCTGTCTCTTTAGAGCATTGCACTTTAGTCTCTGCAGGACATTCCATGCAGCCAGGGTGAAGAAGAAACACTCCCCTTGGAGTACAGACTCACCAGCTGGGGAAAAGGAGAAAGCTAACAGACACAGTGCTGTAAGGGTTGCAAAGGTCTTCATCCCTGTGGAGAGGAGGAGAAAGGGGTCAGAAAAAAATTAAAATGTGAGCAGAGATACTCTCCCTTGTAGCCCAGAAATTTTGCTTGCTGCCTCCATTTCCACCTCAAGACCATTTGTTCTTTCCAGCCTCTCTCCCACCTGTCTCCCTTCCAATCTGACCAGTTCTCCAGACATTTCTGAAACATTTTGGACTGAATGTAAAACTCCATCTGCCTTTTCCCTATTTCCACCTTGTTTCAGCTTCCATCCCTTTTCTTATTCAGGTCGCTAAGCCCCCTCCGCATGCAACCCCAACATGCAAAGAAGTTATCTTCTTCCTCCACTCTCTCCCACTTTAACATTGTTTTGAGGTGAATTGAGAGAATACATAGGATTCCCATCACTTACTGCTGCCCTTGATCTCCGCTTGTTTCAGCAGCAGATGCTCTCTTTCTCCTTTAGCAGTTCCCCCCACTTTGGCTATTGGGAAAATCAAATGCAACCACACCCAGAACATGCTCTACTTTTGATTGTCTTCAAAATACAATTTCGAGGGAGGAAAAAAAAAAAAAAAAAAAAAAAAGGAAGAAAGAAAGAAAGAAAAAGGAGAAGCCAGTGAGATGCTGGGATGTGGTGTCATCATGCAGCTGGAATGAGAAGGGGGGTAGCGTGGAGCAGCAGCCCACACCCTCATTCCAGACTTTATTATACTCCAAAGGAAAACTGCTCCTCCCATTCCCCCAGGATGGCCCAGCACCAGAGACGGATTCTTGTGCAGACGTTAAACATTCCCATTTTGCTTTGTTCCTTTCATGCAGTGCTTTCGCTGTCCCTTCTCTCTTCTACACGAAGTCCCATTTTCCCACTCAGCTGTTCCCTCGATCCTCTTTTTTGACCGTTTCTCTGTCTCGCTTTTGTACACCAACAGTATGCAGTATGCATATATTTTCCGAAACAACATGCTCGGCTCGCTACGGTGACAGGATGGATTCTAGTCTTCCCCCATGTTCCCCAGCATTGTAGTATTCCAGACAGACGGCCCTATCAGGCATGCGCCGCAAATGATGCTGGCCAGGAGAAATCCGAAACCGTTTAGCCAGCGGGACCAGAAGCCAGAGCGGCGGACGGTCGGCGCACTGCGGCACGAGAGCAGGGCGGATAGGGACGGAGAGACGGGTGGCTGGACGGGAAAGGATATTCCCACTGTGGCGAGGAGGGGTGCAGAATGACGGCGAGCACAGGGCGGCCCCGGCCGCGTGATAGGGGGCAGCGCTTGCACAGGCGAAGGCGCAGTGCCACCATCCCCCCCCCATCCCCCGCCCTCCGCGCAGATAGCAGCCTGGCCGTCAACCAAACAGCTGGCAGAAGCAGTGATGACATCAATCGCCGCCCCGCGCCAGGGCGGGAGGAGTGTTCCTGTTCCCAGTTCTCGGCAGCCGAACGGGGGCGGGAGTTGGGAATTGGATGGAGGTGCAAATGTGATAGGGACGGGGACGGGAGCAGAGATAGAGAATGAAACGGTGAAAGGGGTGGAGATGAGGATGGGGCGGCGATGAAGAAGTAGTAGGGAAGGGGATGGGCACAGAGGTGGGATGGGAGTACCCCAGGGTGTGTAGGGATGTAGATGGGAATAGGGTGGGAAATAAGGATGGGATTACCCCAGTGTGTGTAGGGATGTGGATGGGAATAGGGTGGGAAATAAGGATGGGCACGGGGAGGGGAAGGGGATTGGGATGGACATAGGGATGGGATGGGGAAGGGGATGAGGAAAGAAACGGGTAGGATGGGGATAGGGTTGGAGAGAGGTATAGGGTTGAGAAAATGGGTGAGGATGGGGATAGGAATCACGAAAGGGAACAGGGTGGGAATGGTGATGGGATAGGGGATGAGGATAGGAGTAGGAATGGGAATGTAGATGGGGTGGCAGTGGAGATGGATATGGGAAAGGGGATGGTAGTTGTGCTGTCAGTGTGGCTTGTCCTGTTCTGGAGTTGTGTGCAAGGGGGACAGGGATAAGGTGCGGGGCAGGAGTCAGCTCTGCAGTACCACTGCTGTTCTGGCCAGTCTGGGAAGGATGGGGAGCATGGAAACTGTGTGCAAAGGGAAAAAGTGGCAAAATGGGAGAGACATAAAAAAACTGCAAAAAGAAAAGTGAGGAAGGAGGTGTAAGCCTCACTGATGCCATCCTTCAGAGTTCGTTTTGCTGCTGCACCTCCAAGGACACTGCACTTTACAAATGAAGGGAGCAAAACAGGTAATCTGCACTGCAGTTCCCACAACTCTCTCAGCCCTTCCAGCAGCCCTGGCAGCTCCTGCCTCCGGCTGCCTTCCCAGGATAGGGGATGGCCCAAGCTCCCTTCCTTTACAACAATGGAGGACATGAACTTTGCACAGGAAAGATGCAGCCTGTAAGGCTTACCCTTGTTCCCAACAGAAAACTAGGAACAGTGTGTAATTGGGAAAGGAAATCCTTAGTATGTCCTAGCTGCCACAAGGGGCCCAAAGTGTTACCTCATGCAACAGAACTGAAGCCAGCACCTCTTACCTCACAGCAGCTGAGCAGTGCTTGTGGCAGTGCTTGCAAGGACATCAACTACCTGTTTGCTTATTCCAGGTCGTGCTAGGTCTCAGATGAAAAACACTAGTCAGCACTGCCTAGCAGCAGCAGGACATGGGTAGGGAGAATGGGGAAAACTGGACATTTATTACCCTGCTCAGCAGGGCAGTTCTAAAGTGAATCTAGATACTGTTTCACTGGATCTAGATACCACCTGTCCCACTTGCAGGGACTGGCCAAAACTTAGTACACTGGAGATTCCAAAAGGTGATTGAACAAACAAAATAAACTGCTGGAAGCTCTAATAGCTCACTGGTTAAAGGAATCCTCTCAGATCCAAATAGCAGTATGTTTGGTCTATAACTTTCCACACAGCTTTACTGTTTGTTTCTCTCTGTGCCTCTTTCAGAGTAGCATGGATGATTAAAATCTGAGAGCTGCTTCAAAAATAATGCCTCCTATTTTATTATTTTATTATGGCCCACAACATCAGAGGTGAATGCTGATGGTGTGGCTGTAAAGGTTGAACCTTCCCACCAATCTTCTGCTACATTTTGTTGCTGTGTGGCAGATGGCAGCAGAGGGGCATTCCGACAGAATAGCATCTGACATGGAAGTGCATGTGAAACAAAATTGTGTAACTGATTTCCTCCTTGTTGGAAGAAACTGCCCCCACTAATATTCACTGACACTTGCTGAATGTTTCTGGAGACTGAACAGTGGATGTTAAAACAATGAGATGGTGGTGGTGCATTTCAGCAGTGACGACAGTGACATGAAAGACAAGGCACGTTCCAGAAGATCATGTAGATGATTTTTATGAGTGTGTCATACAAGTTCATCACTGATAGAAATGCATAGCTAATGATAGAGACTATGTAGAAAAACAGTGTTTTGTAGCTGAGAATTTCTCTATCAAACAGTGTTATTGCAATCTTTGTATCTGTTGGAGTCTCTGTGGAAATAAATAGGAGGCATTGCTTTCGGTGTGACCTACTTTTTGCAGATGAAGACTGTGTGAGTTCTGAAACCCATTTATTTGAAAACTTTCACTGATGTCATAGTCTAGCAGGTACTGATGTATCACTATATACCACAGATTGCAGAATTCAGCTCGGGTCCTAAGGAAGGCTTCTTCAGATTACTTTTGAGCTTTAAGCCTTTTTTCATACTGGAGGATTGTGTTCTCTCTAGGCTGATCAGTGTATGTTAAGGGGACTGCTTTTAGCACTTGCTGCGGATTGGTGGGTGCTCACGGTGTCGGAATGGATGGCTGTGAAGCAGCTCAGTATCTTACACACCGGACAGACGGCAGTGAAGATAAATGGATGCATCCCACTGTATTTGCTTTCTCCGTACACTGGAGGGAGCTGCAGCATACCAGCTTGGCAAGCCACATTTTTTCTCTTGCAGTCTAAGCACGTTCTTGGGAAGTGGCTCAGTGTCTGCAGGCCCTTGGCTGGCATGAATGGTCTTCTTTTAGCTCTCCCATTTTCCTCTGCATTGGACCCACAACTCTTCAACCGTTTTGATGTAGGGGCTAGACAGCCCTCAATGTTTGTGGATAAGAATAATTAACATAATCCTAAATCTTCCCTTCTAATCCACTTTCCTATCTAATTCTTTTCATGCAGCTGTCCTTCTCCAAAAGAAGTACCCTGGGGACGTTTGCAGCAATTTGGCAGGTGACTCAACATTCTTCCCTCTGAAAAGTCAGACCTCAGTGTCACAACATGATGTGAAAGAGACCTGTGTTGCAGTAAACTGATACCTTAAATCAGTCCATCAGGAAACTAAGACTCAAACTGGAGTGTTAGAAAGCAGATGTTCTTTAATATCAGTGCTGGATGCATAGGGGCTGTCCTCCTATCATGCATGGCTTACACAAAAGATCTTAAGCTTATATACATTATATGTTTTACATATGCTGATGTTTCCCAGAAGTATGTTATATGTTCAGTGACATAATTCCAATCAGGACCTCCTATTTTCTCCTCAGAGATTCAGCAGAACTTCCTTATCTCCTTGGTTCAGAGACATAGCTCCTTCTGAAATCTAAACAAATTGCAGGGCAGGGGTTTTAAACACTGAACACTAGCAAACTTAACAAAATTGTATCAAACAGCATAAAGGAAATGTGTCCACATCCATAACATGTGCCCTAAGCTGAGCTAACCCCAGCACCTGTATGTGCTTACCTAAGAAGAGATGCAGTGACAGTGATTCAGCAAGAAGTTCTCTTCTTTTCAAGTACTTATGGCACAAGGATGTTATAGCAATGGTAGCACGAAACTTTGGATAAGACACAAAATCAGCCTTCCCAAAAATGAAAATCACCTCCTGGTGTATTTCACCCTCAGAGATGACTGCATCTCAGCAGACAGGTGCACATCATTTGCAAAGGTCCTGGAGAGGCATTTAAATGCCAGATGAATTCACTCTGTATGTCTCTGGTCTTTGCATATCCTCACAGTAAGTTACATCTGAGTAATAATAAATTAACGGACTGCTCTAAGATGTTTGAGTGTATCATTCAATAATGTAGTATTTGGTGGTTACTTGAATTGGGGCTGGTGAAGTGAGTTTTCTTGGAATGTATATTGATGACTTCTTGTTTCTGATGGGCTCCACATCTGAGGTCTGAAACTATCCTGCAGCTGTCTCACTGATGTAGCTGAGGTCATCAGTGGGGAGGAGGAATGAGCTCAAAGCCTGATCCATCTGTCCCCAGTTTTGGGGGATTCTGACTTCAAATCCAGTTCACTGTAGAAGAGGAATACTACACCTCTTGTTGAGTGATAATCATACTTTATGCTGTTTGTGTCTCCAAGGATAAGGGATTCACCCCTTTATTTCCAAATAAGCAGGTTTGCCTTGTGATGTCTTACAGTCACATAATACCCTAAGGGAGTCCATGAAACTAATTAATACATGCTCATCTCCTCCGAATCATTTCAACACTTGTGAAGAATGAGAACAGGCAATCAGTGAGCTCTGAGCTGTTCAGTGAGTTGGCCTTGTTATTTAGGCTTTTCATGTCCAACAAGCCTGCAGTGAGAAGTTGCCAGGATGTTCCTTCTTCCTTGCTGTGCTTCGGCATTCCATTTTCTGCTTTTTCTGTAGTTCCTACTACCAGAAAGCCCTTTTCTTTATGGTCCCTTATACCATCTCAAGGCCAATGTTCTCCTGGCTACTTCACACGTCCTTTGGGAATTCTCCTTTCTTCAAGCAGCTGAGCTTAAAAGTCCTTTCCTTTCAGGGTCCTTTCTCCAAGACTGTTCTCCCAGGAAGAAATATAACACTGCCAGTTTTAATTACAGATTTACTATGGCCACAAGTTAAATGACAATAGCAGTTTTAGACATTGATTCCTCCTCTCTTTCTCCTATCTCACAGCCTGGAGCAAAGTTAGCAGGATGAATCCTCCCATCAGAGAGCAGTAATTAGAGCTGGCTAAAGAAGTCACTGCCCTGTTCACACCTCATCCGCAACCAGCTGCCTTTGCAGCTCCAGGAAAAAAGGACCTTCTCTTGAAATGTCTCCTGAACTGTTACTGTAATCTAACACATATGTGTGCTCCGGACTCAAGACTGTAAGTGGTTATTCTGGTTCTGCTCAACAACCAATCTAGTACCGAGGTTGCAAAACCATCATCTGGCTGCAAGCGAAGCAAATCTTAGAAAGTAGGAATGTTTTAAACTCAGAAAGTTCACCTGGTGGTGATTAGGTCACATCTGAGCTTTCTCGGCATTACTTGAGGCCTTAATTGAGGCTGACACTTTTCTACCATTTTACTGTCATTTAATAGTCCTAGTTCAGTAGCAGATGGGACAAGTTTTGGCACTTTAACTTCCTCTAGCAGGCCAAAGCCAGGAGCTGGCCCAGCCCTCTCCTCAAGCAAAACAGCTTCAGAAATCACACACTCAGCAGGCCACCCTGGTGTTCAGATGCAATGGCGCTGAGATGTGTATGGGATCCTCATGCAGTCTCCTGATTCCAGTAGTGGAAATCTGGGAAGGCTCTGACTGCTACAAGATGCAGTGAATGCAGGATAGTCAGAAATGTCCAGATTAAGCACTTCTGAGTCAAAAATTAAGGGGGGGGGGAGGGGGAGGGAAGAAAGATACTCCTATAAGCTCTTTAAATCAGAGATAGGGACAAGTGTTATGGTTTTTGTAACATTTAGAAAAATATCTACTGTAACAGGCTTTCAAAAAAATCCATCCACATTCAAAATACGCAAACTGTTGAAGTCCTTTTTGGTGCCAGTGATGACAGCATTTACCCTGCTGCTGGAAGGAGGTAAGAAAGGAGAACAGCAATTGGACTGTGTAGAAGAAATGCAAATTATGCTACCTGCCAGCAGATAAACTGATAGAAGTTTATTTTATGAGAAATTAGGAACCACCACCTTTCAGGTTTCCCATCCCTCCACAGGGACTGTAAAGGCTGATTTTAAATCCTTTTTAAATCCTCAGTTATGTTTTATTCCACAACTGACATTATGGGAATTTAAGCAAATGAAGATTTTAGACATTACTGCAACTACAATAAACACAAACTGCTGTCTCTTGTATAGGTACAGTGGGGTTTGACCAGGTTACTCAGATTTTCTCTGTCCTTTCCCATGTGTAGTCACTTCTGATTTGATAGCGGACTAGGCATACAATGTTAATGAAAATGTCCTAATGTGATATGCATGCATTTAAAAGGAAAGGAACTGCACTAATTTAACCAATCTCAGCTAAAACAGCACCTAAAGTAGACCATTCTGTATCAATATAAACAAGATATCTGTAAAAAGAAAACAACACAGGTGAATAACCCATAGCAATTTGGTAATATTTACTGCTTTTCTCTGCTGAGGCAGCTGCCCTAATATCTACTTTGTAATTAGAAAATAATTCAACTATTCATTTATTATTTCCTCATTTGTAATTGTTCTCAGAATAAAATCGTACTGGAATTTCAGTTGCATGCAGCTGTACAGAATATTTGCACTGAAATCAAAACACATTTGGTTTGCCTGTTGAAGTATATAAATGCTATTTCTTTGTAACAACCTAACCTGTTTAGCAAGCCTACTATACCCTTAGTTCTACTTCTTCATCTGTCATCTCAGATACTCTTCCCAATTTCATCCTTTTTTCCTCCTACTTTTAAAAATTTTTTCCTATATTTTTTATATTAATATTTTTTCTTCCCATCTTTATCTTCATATTTCTTCCTTTATCTCCTCTTCTGTGCATGTCTTTTTTTTTCTTCCTCTTTTCTATTTTTTTTCCACCTGTGCTTTCTCTCAGTTTTTCTGTCTGAGCTTTTACAACCCTGCTTTCTCTGTCTCCCTGGTTTCTGTTCATTACCTTCACTGAAATGCTGGCAGAAATATTTTTTGTCTTTGAGGCTAAATATGTAACTGAATAAATAGCTAGAAGTAGACAGGAGGTTTCAGTTGCAGAATCTTTTGTGTTTTCATGGCATTTCTTCCTCAGCAAAGGAGATAGTCATGCTCCTGCCCACACCAGCCCTGCACAGGGACCTTGGCTGAGAGTGATGTATCACACTGCAGCAAGGGCTGGGAGTACTGCAGGGAGAGGAGGGGAGGTGTAGGGAGTGAAGGGAGAAGACAGTTTGCCAGTATCAGGATGGAAGGGGAGAATGGGGAGTGGTGGAGAGAGAGGAAAGAGAGTGCAGTATGGGGAAGGGAGGGTATGTCTAGGAAGGTGTGTTTCTGCAGGCTGCACCATTCTGGCTCTGGTTGAGCAGCCTGGAGAGACAACATCTGAAGGGAGGCTGAGCCAATGATGGCAAAAAGCAGCACAGACAAGGCTGTCATAGGGCAGTAGGGAAACAGGCAGAAAACAGAAAAGCAATGGGAAAAGGAAAAGGAGGGAGAAAGGGGTAGAGGGGGAAAAAAGTAAGGCTTGGTTTGCACAGCAATTGTAGAAGAACACAGCTCTTAGAATTTGAAGCTGTAACAGGGGAGGTAACACTGAAATGCAGAAAAATTTAAAAGGTCAATCAAACAAGGTGAACTGCAAACCTCATTGAAGCTCCCTTCTGTTGTGCTCCAAAGGGTGCTTTTGGGCAGCAGTGAGGTACATTAGTATCTCTAAGACTACTGGTGATGGTAAGCTGCCAGCATCTGGCTTCAGCAGATTTGTTGCCATGTGGATTTTTGCAAGGAGGGTGTGCCATTTTTGTTGGGAATGCAATCAGCATCTCCACAGCACCAACTACAAGTACTGAAACGTTACTCATCATTCTTGCCTTGTGTTTCTCCTCTTCCTCTTTCATTTTCTCTCTATGCTTCTCCATATGCTCATTATTTGCTGGCCAAATTTTTCTGTTTCCACACAGCTTCCCTTCTTCCCTTAGTATTTTTCTCTCCATCACTCTCCGTCCTCTCTCTTTTGGTAGACTTCTTCCTGCTGCTCCCAGACCCAGCTCAGCGTGAGGGCAGTGTCAGGTCTGTTCTTGCCCAGACTGGGGATTGCAGGGCTGTGGTGCAGCATTTTCAAAGGGAGTGGGGCTGACACGCATCAGAGCTACAGCTCAGGACAAGAGTGCCTGTCTAGCTGCAGGAGGCTGTTCTTTTACAACCCGCCAGAGGAACTCCCCTCCAACATGAAGCCCTCTCCCGTGCTTGCCCCTTTGGCTCCTGCTGTCTGCCTCTCCAATCACCTCCCCCATCCCTCATCCAGCATCATGCTGTACCAGCTGCCATTTTCAGCCATGCTGACCCAGTTCTGCCCCCCTGCAGGACTATTCCATTCCCATAATGCCAGCTGCAAAGAGAGCAGGGAAAGGGGATCCTGCACTATGGGGAGCTCCGGGGCACTATGTCTGCCATGGTGCACCCCCTGCCAAGGGGAGAGAGCGAGAGCTGAGGTACTTATGCCCGCTGCCCTTCATCTACTCCACGGGCTTGCTGCAGAGCACACGAGTTAGATGAAGCAGTTGCTCTTCACAAATGGGAGAAGAAAAACATTTCCTCTAACACTGACTCATCAGTTATGGACACAGAATTGCTGGACACTGAAGGAAAACACCAAAATGGCTGGGAGAAACAGCATGCTCTTAAGACTGATAAACATGTCTCCTTCAGGCTAAATGTAACAAAATGCCTGCAAGGTATAGCCACCCTGTGGCTGCATTATAACCTTCCCAACAGGCACTGAAATTGCAAGTCATCACTGCAACAGCATTCATCAAAAGAAAATGGGAACATAGAAAAGGAAGAAAAGGGCAGAACAGGGATGAAAAAGGGGGAAATGATCTGGAAATGAACAAAGGAAGAAAGAAAGGGAAAAACAAAACAAAACAAAACAAAACAAAAAAAAAAACTTCCTCAAGTTGTTAGAGGAAAAATGGATAGAATGAGAAAAATAGGTGGGGAAGAAGAGCAAGGTAGACAAATACAAGAGATAGAAGGGAGAGAAGAAACATTTTCCTTCTGAATTACCACATCCCTCAAGGATTACCTTTTCCCCTTTGTCCAGCTCCTCAGTTCTGTTCCCTGTTTCTATGCAGTGTAACTGCACTTAGCAAGATGTACTGCTCTCTTTTAGAGCTGGTTATGCAGCAGGGCTCGAAGCCTACCAGCTGTTATTCATCCGCTCCTTTGTTTCCGTGTATAGCTGCCTGAGCTGCTTTGTGTTTTCCTGTACAGACCATGCCCAGAAGGAGGGCATCAGCAGCCCCTGCCTTTTCCATTACCCATCACTGTGATGCGCGCTTTCCCCCGCCAGCTCCGGGAGGCGCTTTCTTAACGGGAGCCCCGCCGCCCCCTCAGCACTGCTCTTCGGGCTTCTCCAGTCCTGGTTTCAGGCACTGGGACACGACGGGGTTTCCACTCCTCCTTCAGGAAGAATTGTTCCACGCCTTCAGTCCATCTCTTGCCCTTTATTTCGCCTCAGCGTTCACACCACAGGAATTATTTCCCCGCCTGATCAGCTTGCTGGCTCCCTCGCTACCGCTAAGTGAGGAAATAGATAAAGCGTAAGAAACGGGAACAAACGAGTAACTCCTACACACCGGTCTCAACCCGTAACGCGCCTCTGCCGCGTAAGCATTTTCTGAGCTCAGACAGCGATCCCTCACGCGATGGGGAAATGGAGCGGAGCAGGAGACCGCAGACCGACCTCCGCTGCTGGTTACAGCCGGCTGCTACCGCCAGCGGAGCAGGCTAACAACGGAGAGACCGCTCGCAGGGGCGGTCCGCAGTCGCACGCAACTACACGCCTCCACTCACTCGCGCCTTGCCGAGTACGAGCGCGCGTGCTCCGCTGACGGCAGGGTGTGTGCCGCATACGCCGTCTCGAGGCCCGTCGAGCTGTGGCTGCCTGCAATCCGGTGCGCGCATATCGCGGCTCTTCCCATCGGCACCTCGGTCTTTGTGGCCTGCTGTCAGCCCTTTACTCGCATGCCGCGACTGCGGCTACTGCGGGAAGAAATGCTGCTCACTCGCTGGGAGCACTGCGCGCAACGAGGTGTGGTGCGGCCAATGGGGAAAGGGCAACCAGTTGGGAGTGTGGGCCTCGGTGTGGGGCTGCGGACGGGACGTGTTGGGAGGCAGCAGTGGGTTTGGTGTAATGAGGGTAGGTTATGTGTGGTGTGGGTCAGTGCGCAAATCTAGATGCTCTACCCTTCAAGGGGATGTGCGGTGCTGTTTGTCCCCGAGGTTGGAGCTGGAAGCGGCTGGCTGCATCAGGAACCTGGAGATGAGCATACTCATCTCACTGTGAATCTGCTCCCCTGGCTGCAATCTCTGTTTCTGCTGTCGTACAGTAGCTTATTCAGAGCAAGAACTAATATAACACAGTTGGAACCAAAGAGAAGCTGTGGTTTTGTGAAATTCAAGATCATTTTGCATTATTTTGTGTAGTTCTTATCTTACCTGGTGTAAAACAAGAATGATATAGCTATTTTCTCATTGAAAGACAATCCAAAAATTGTTTCCCTCCACGGGAGCATCTGAGTCCACATATGAACCCAAGCACTCACGTGTGAACAAAGGCATTTTTACCATGCCTTATATTTTTTATTTATTACATAGCCACCCAAGTGGGAAGCAGAAACATCACTGCAAGATTTGGCCAAATTTGTAGCCGGTGCAGACACTGGTGACATGCAGCAAATTGATGTAAATAATAAGGTTTTGCAAATTTTTCGCGCTAGATTTTTTTTTTTTTACCATTTTTCTCATCACAATCTCATGCACTTAGAGACAGTATATGGAACTTTCTGATGTCAGTAGGGGAATTATGCTCTGCAGACTTTGGCTTCAGAACTAAACAGCTGTTTTGCATTTTCAGTAAACCCAATGACAAAATATGTTTCATGGAATCAACAGTAAAATCAGATTTTGCATACATTAAGGCTTTGTACTAGTCCTCCATTTCAGAGAGCATGGGAAAAATCTCAAAAGAAGGGTG
This sequence comes from Tympanuchus pallidicinctus, assembly GCF_026119805.1. Taxonomy (NCBI): domain Eukaryota; kingdom Metazoa; phylum Chordata; class Aves; order Galliformes; family Phasianidae; genus Tympanuchus; species Tympanuchus pallidicinctus. Next base: position 770,927 of record NW_026294759.1, read on the forward strand.
TCAGCAATGCTTAGTGTGTGGCGGCATCCATTCTTTGCTGATAATACAGTTTAGTTTGTGTAGGGTAAAACTAGGCAGTCTTCTGGTCCATTGACATTGAGGGCACAAGCAGATGTTTTCCTTCCGCTATCAAACAGTGAGAACTTTGTCCTAAGAACAGATTTGTGGGTAATTAGGGACCTCATGTTCATTGAAAAAAAAAAAATTCTACCTACAACTCAGCTGCAGTAACAATTGTTTAGAAAAAATATCTCAAAAACTTCTGCACCAGTGGGCATTTTTTTGGTGAGAATATTCTGAACAGTAAATTGGTGCTTTCATCTGTTTTGTGCTTGAAAAAAATAGCAAAAGAATTTGAGGACTCCCTGTAGAATGACTTAAGATTCTAGAGGATGGGAAATTATTCTAGAGAGGTGTTAACCAATCTCCTTTTTCAATTGACTCCATCAAACTCAAAAGTTTGTGCCTGCGTTCCAAGTGCTAGAACTTCAGCAGCTCAACAAAAAATAGTAAAGGTAATCAATGACTGCATTTTGCGTGCAGGAGAGCTGAGAAGGTAAATGTTAGTTGGTGGAATAAATTCTTGCTAATAATCCTTAGATCCATATGAAATATCTGAACAGTTTGAGATATGTTTTAGTATGAGCAAGCTGTGTGTCTTTCATGTACTTGTGGAACACCTTTCTTTAAGATGTGTTATAACCAAATACATATTTCTATGTTCTAAAATCTACATTACAGAATTTCCCAGCTGTGCAGTTCTTTCTATGAGCTGCTAATTATATCTGGGATGCAGAGGCACCTGCCTTAAAGCTTGTCTGCTTATGGGAATATGAAAGAAAAAAAATCTGCTATGTATCTGCTGTACATCACCATAGTTATAGCTATGTAAATCCTAACGTGCACATTCTTTTCTTGCTTTATATTGTTTTTAAAACAGCAAACATTAATATAGAAGAATTCTTATTCTGCCTGCTAAATGTGTCTTGGTTACACATATTTTCAGTATAGTAGTAATACCACAGTAGATTTCTGTTAGTAAATTCTATGTGTAGACAAACCTTTGCACCTCACAACATGAAACTGGAGCTTTTGAAAATGTGAACTTGAAGTATGTGTGAACTCTAATCCACAAAGCCTAGAATTCAGTTATTCTGCCAAAGAATATGTTGTTTTGCTAATATAAAAGTAAAAAAAAAAAAACAACTGTCCAGCATTTTTGTGTTTTATTTATCCCAGGAGGAGTTGCCTACAATTGCCTCCTTCTCAAAGTTTTCTTTGGCATTTAAATGAGCAGTAGTGTGTTCTTCCTGTGCAGTCAGGCAGATGGGAACCTGGAATCCAGAAGTGATCTCTGGCTTGCAGAAACTATTAAGGAACCAAAAATATTGGCAAGGCACTTAAGTATAGAGGAAGGCAGTGCATCTGGTGATGTTCTGAGTAAATGGGGATGCTGACCACCAGTGTCCTCCATGATGTAGCCTTTTCCATAGCTTACTTACTAGGCAAAAAGTTTTCAGAATAGCTGCCTGAATCATGCCTGAAGTTCGGGGACTAGAACTAGCATGTTTGCAGAACAAAATGAACAAAAGTAAACATAGTCTTAAAAATGCTCAGTGGTGTTTGTGTTGATGAGTTTTAAGTATCAGCTGTAACACTGCAGCAGGTGTAACAAAACAGAAATGCATGATATTATGGTACATCATTATGCAATATGACTGAATGAGCATTGTATCAGATTTTAGGACATTCTCTAATAGGGATGTATACATCAGTACTGTGGAAATCAATCCCACTGTGTCAGTTAAATATAAAGGGCACTGCATAAGAGATTTGGATGGCACATCTTTGTTCTGCAACTGCAGGTTTTACAGCCTGTCTGAAACAGTTCTGGATGCATCAAGTGCAAACAAATTACACTGGGGAAACATGGAGTATGTAAGTGTCTGCCTTTCAGTTGGTGAAATTAAGGTGGTTAGGGTTAATTCTTGGAAGGCAGACGAGAGCAGGTTGTTTACTTGCTAGATTATTGGAATGAGTGTTAGGGACCATCACATTTGACCAAGTAGGTATATCCCGTATTTGAAAAGTTGAGAGTGTAACACAGTGTTCAGCAATATATGTATATATATATGCTGTTTTCCTTAGACACAGATGTTGTGTGTTTTATCCAAAGATTAATAAGTTAGATGAGTAAGAATTTCCTACAGGATAGGGTCAGGACATTAAGTTGAATATGTCTTGATTTTGTGTTGAAGCCTAGTGATGCTGCATCTTGGGATCCTCAGTATGAGAGACGTGGACATAATCAACAGGTCCAGCAAAGGGTCCTCTTAAGATATGGTGGATAAGAACTTGGAGCATTTCATACATACAGATTCTGCAAAACTGGAGAAGGAGGCTCAGGGGACGGAGTGAATACATGAAGGGATGGAGTGAAGGTGAAAGCAGAGTGTTCAGTGGTACTTATTGAGCAGTCTATTCATTGTGCACAAACTGAAATACAAGAAACTCCATTTAAAAGTTTTGGGTTTTTTTTTCATTATTTTTAATGTGAGGGTGGTCAAATCCTAGAAATTGTGGAGCATTCATTCTTGGAGATGCTTAAAACGCAACTGGGCGTGACAATCAGCTCTGGCTGACCCTGATGGGGGTAAAGGGTTGCACTCAGCAGCTTCCAGAGATGGGAAAGTGTCATTGATGCATCAGGTATGCATCAGGTAACAAAGTGTGACTGGCATGGATTTTTGGAGCAGCATGCCATTACCATGAAACATACCTAATATGTGCTAATATGTGTCTTGTAGTGTGGTACGGGGGAAGTTGAGTAGGTGTGCTACAGAAACTGATACACATGGTGTTGGTTAACACACTGAATGTGTCATACTAATTTGTTGCCAGTAGTTATTATTTTAGACAAATGATAGCAATATGGGATGATGCAGCCCAGGTGGCATACTGGTTATGTCAAACATAATGATGTATGGCAAGTAGCGTGTGGGATATGTCACACGCTTATCTGCCATACGAAGGACAAAGGTTTTGGCTCTAGGTACCACGTGAAGCAGCAGCCGCGAAAAGCACGATAGTTATCATACGTTTTGTCATGCCACCTGACGTTAACCTGCAGCGTGCTGCCCGTACCCCGCAGTGCTAGGGTACAACTGGCACGTCCGCCCTGAGAGCAAGCAGCTGGAGCCGTGGAACACAGTAGCCTGGCTAGAAGTACCTCACATAGCTGCGGGAGAGGCTGGGCAGAGCCGCGCCACTACTGCCGGAGCCCTTTTTGTCTCGGCCCTGGTCTGGGCTGCAACGCTGCGAGCGCGCTTAGACCGCATTTCTGGCCTGGGGTAGACGTAAGCGTATCGAAGGGGAAGCCGCTTGCCGGAGGTGGTCGTCGCCGGGCCGCGGAAGCCGGGGGGCGGTGCGAATCGCCACAGGCGTGCCTGCCGGCGGGGCGGGGCGAGGGCCCCGCCGTGCGGGTGCGGCAACCGCAGTGGCGGCCGTTGCGCCTGTGGGGTGCGCGCGTGGCGATCGGCGGGAGCGCGCGGCCTGCGTTCCTGCCTCGCCCGCCTCCTCGCGGCGCCCCGCCTCACCCTTCTCTGTGCTCGTCCCGGCCGTACGCGGCCGTTAGCGCCGCCGCCGCTTCAATTTATCCGTCAGTCGGGCGGCGGGAGAGAGCGCGAGAGGCGCTGGCGCCCGCTCTTTGGCTGAAGCGGCGACCGCGGGGGCGGAGGTGCGGGGGATAGCCGGTCCGGGCCGTCCTCTCTCCCCAGCCGCGGGGAGGAGGGAGGCCGAGGAGGGAGAAGGCGGAGGCTGAGCCCACTCCCCTTTAGGTCCGCTCCTCTGAGTGACTGCTGTCCGCGAGGAGGGGGAGGAAGGGGCGAGTCTCTCTGCAGCCCTCATCGAGCCGCCGCCTGCCCAGGCCTCTGATCGGCCCTGCGGGCGGCGCTGAAGCGGGCGTCGGCGGGGCGCGCGGGCCGCGTGAGCCCGGGCTCTGCAGCACACGGGGTGGGTGAGATGTCGGGCTGAGCGGATGTGAGCCCGGGGGTGGGGTCCTCTGTGTCTGGGGGGGTTGGGATCGTTCCGCCCGCCGCCTCGCGCAGCGCAGTGCCTGTGGTGATTGTGCATCCTGGGGCGCCGAAGCAGGCAGCGCTTCGATCTGCCCGCGCCTTCCAACCGCGCCCGTTGCGGGCAGGCCAGCCGAGGCACCGGCTCGGTGGCTTCACGGCAGGGTCTTTCTGTGCGAGGTGGGTGGTTGCACCTCGTGCTTCCCCAGCTGTAAGGCGGCGCGGGTCCCGTACACCGCGCTTTCTGTGGTCGGATCGTGCTCCGCATGTACGTGTTGGGGTAGGTCTGCTCTCGTCTTGCCTTCCTCTCCATGCTTGCACGCCCTTCTCTTGCACGCCTTGTGCGTGCACACACGCGCTGGTGTGTATAAAGCTGCCACTGAGATGGGGCAAAAATCGCTCCCGTATGCCCGAATGCGAAAACCTGCGTCTGTTGGGGACAGCTTTTCACGTGATTTAGGTGGGAGTGTGTGTCTGTCGTTGCGACTTAAAATGAAATCTTTACAACTAGGTTTCTTCTCTTTTTTTTTAATGTTTTCTTTTTCTTTTCCTCTTACGTTTAAAGAACTAATTTTATGTTGGTTTGACGGCTTAGGATCTACCAGCATATCCATCTTAAAAGTGTGCAACTGTTATGCTTTATTTCAGGAATTTAAACAGCTTATTTAACAGGATTATTCTTCTGCTCTGTAATGTACTTTTCTGCAGTCTTCATATTTGAATTCTAAATGATCTTCTGGGGGGTGGTGTTTAAAGATTCCCACAAATAAGCATGAATGTGTTTCTTAGATTGTAAAACAATTCTTCATGTTTTATGTGTAGATCCAGATTTATCTTTAAGTACACGTTCTTCAGTAAGTTAACAAACTGCTGAAGTTTAATAATTTTTTTTTCCTTTCCCATTAAAATGGGTGTGTGTGATATTGTATTTGTGGAAATTGTTTGAAGTTGCACATTTTGCCTAGGTGGTTAATCAGATCTTTTTCTTTTGATTCTGCTTGTTGCCTTGCATAATGCCTTCTCTTCCTTTGAAATTTGTTTACTGTATGTCTTTGTATGTTTATGTCTAATAGGGATCTTTCTCTTTCTTTCCTAGGTGTCTGTGTCTTCAGACTAATTTAAGATACAGTCCTGAGAAAGTTGAGACACAAGGAATTGCATACAGAACTACTACTTTCCGCCAGTATTCTTTTTCCTCTTTCCTATCCCTCTTCTTCCATAAGGGAGTACAGCTTAGGATTTTAGGTCCGTTCATCCCACAGAAATCTACCTTATTCTTTAAGGGATAGGCTAGACGTTGCCTGTTATAGTATCAGGAGAACGTTATTCGTTGCTTGCTGAGGGAGCTTTATTTGTATATTTGGAGTGCAGTGTAGAGAGGCATCCAGGAGGCTTCCTTGCCCTCCCTTTTTGAGTAATAGTGGATTCAGGAAAAAGGGTGCTTACGGAGACACGTGACCTCGTCAAAGGACCCAAGACTGAAGCAGCACTTGGCACACTGAAGGAAGCACCCGCTTATCTTTTGGCATCTTTTTTTGTCTGCTGCTGGTTCCTCACCAATTTCGGGTAAGTCTTTTCAGTCCATTCATTGATGCAGTGCATGTCTCCCTTCCCCCACCACAGGCACTAGGAGAAGCATGCACAGACTGAGAGTAGGGTGGGGGAAGGGAGGAGGGCGAACAGGCGTGCAAACACAGATCAGGAGGAGCAGAGTGTGCAGTACCACACTGCAGAGGAACCTGGACAGAGATGGAAGAACCTCTCTTTCAGAAAAACAGCTGATGTGGGAGGAAATGTTTTATTTGCACACAGTGGAGGGGGGTGAAAAATCTGTGAGCCTGTTGTAAACAAAAAAACCAAACAACTAAGGTTGAAGTGGAGAGAGAGCTGTTCTTGACCACTGTTGACCAGCTGATGTTGCCCTGTGTAGTATAGAGGGAAGAGGGCAGATTATTTCTTGGAGATTAGGACACTTGGGGTGTGTGAATGAAGAATGTTACCACCTACTTGCATGCTTGAACGTATGTGGGGAAAGGCTGGTGGTGTGGATGTCCACATTTTATAGGCAGTTGTGCCTAGAAGGATTGCTATGCTAGCATCTTTAACGTTACCCAGTGCAAAGGTAGGGAAGAGCAGGTGAGTGCCACCATAAGGACTGCATTTGCCAGTCACGGGGAGTGGGGGATTGTACTGAAAAAGAGTGAGAGTGATTAATACATTTCCATATCCCATGACTCTTGCAGTCTACAAATCTGGCACGGGAAGGGAGGTAAATATTAGGCTGTGCTTTCAGGGGTGTGTGTTTGGGATTTACCTGCTTGCAGTGACTTTAAATTCTAGGGCATGTTCAGAGGGTGGATGATAATGCATCAGGGCTTGGTGAGTTGTACTGCAGCTGCTCAATATTTTATGTAAAATGCATTTAAAAAAATATGCTAGCTTTTCAGATTTTTCACTTTTAAAAATCGGTTCTCTCCAAATATGCTCAAACAATTATGTGGCTTTTTTATGAAAACTAGTCTCTGGTAGGCAAAACAAGAATTTTTCTTGAGGTTGTCCTTAAGCATCACCATGGAGGAGCAGTGTCAGGAATGAATTGATTTACTTTGGGTTTATTTTTACAAAGCAATTTTAGAAGTGGTTTAAGATGTTAGTCTTCTCTCTATATTCAACCATAAATATTTCTTCCTAAAGTGTTTAGATATTTTAGATAATTGTTATTCTGATGTCTCTGTGGGTAACAGAATTAATTGTTCTTTATGCTTGAAAGAGATGTGAACCTGCTATCTCTATATGCTCTTTTCTCACTACAGTGAGATAGATGTTTATGACACATGTGCAGCATATGACCCATCATACAGTCCTTAGTTAACTAATTAACTGATCTATAAAGCTCACTCTGAAAGTAATGCCTCCTATTTATTTCCATGGAAACTCCAACAGATACAAAGAGCACAATAACATTATTTGATAGAGAAAATTCTTAGCTACAAAACACTTTTTCTACATCGCAATTAGCTGCATTTTCAGCAGCAATGAACAGGAGCCTGCATGTAGCACACGTAAAAATCTGCATCAGTGGAGGTTACCTGCTGTCACGACTGCTGAAGCACATTGCCCCGTGCCTCACTGTGCTGGCATCCACTCTCTGGTCTCCAGAAACATTCAGCAGGCAAAGAGTGTGTGTGTGTGTAATTTTTTCCACAAGGAAGAATTCAGTGACATACCTTTGCTTCATACATGTTTCCATGTCAGATGTCATTTTGACAGGCTGTCCCTCAGTTGCCATCTGTTGCACAGCAACAAAATATAATGGAATATTTGAGGGAAAATTCAGCCTCTACTGCCAATACCACCGCCGTCTGCCTCTGATATTGTGGGCCAACCTAATAAAATAAGAGGCATTACTTTCAAAATAGTCATAGGTGTATCTAACTTCTTCATTGTAATTGTACCTTGAGGTACCACCATTAATGTAACTTAGGAGTATCAATTGTTCTAATGCCTTCATCATCTTCAGGCGTAGCCTTCTAAACAGCATTCTAGAAACTGCTGTAATGGTAGAGAAAATTGGTTTATTGAAAGTATGTGCACAGTTTCAATTCTTAGCTTATTCATGATAAAAAAAAGTAAAGCAAAATTCCCTTTTCCAACTCAAATAATACCATTCTGTGGGGAAAAAAAAAAAAAAAAAAAGCAATGAGGTGTGTGCATTAACGATAAATGTGAGACTGCACTGTTGTTTGTGGTGAGATGAGTGCTTGGAGTTAATTTTTTCCTTTTTCTCTATTTCCCGTGGCAGCCATGGCAGCCATGACTGTCACTTTTTGCTCTTCTCATCTTCCTTAAGATTTTTATTATGATCTAAAATATAGGGATTAGGTGTGCCTAATGGTATGCTAAATCTAAGATTATGGGTTTCAGCAGTTAGAAAGGTGAAACCTAATCTGTTAGCTGAACAGTGCTGTGCTGTAGCTGAAGCCTAGAGTCTCAGACAAGGACTAAAAAAGAGGTGATTCTGGGAGGTGGTGGTGATAATAATTGTTCCAATAACTTGTTTCCCAGATCACTGTGTGCAATGGGAGAGAGCTATATCAGATAACAAGTTAAGTAGTTGAGATAGATAGTGCTAAATAGCATTGATTTCTAATGATACAAAACATTTGTAATTCCCAAAGGGAAGGAACAACCAAAGTTTATTAATATAGAAATGTATTGAGTATTTGTGTTTTAAATAGGAAGGACATAGAACAATCTTCTTGTTTAACTAGATACCTTGAACATCACACATTTATCAATAATGCATAAATGAATTAGTGTATCCTGACAATTGATTCCTTGTTTTACCTTTGGGGAAAAAAATGTCACGATCAAAAAGAAACTAGTACATTTTTTTTCTCCTTCAGCTTTTTGGTGTTGAAGGTAGCACAAGGACTAAATGGAACAGAGAGACCAAATCTCTAATTCCTGGAGACAGGTCTTAAGTATGTCTGTGTGAAGAAGAGACTCCTTCAAGGGAAAAAGAGTGGTTTTCAGTTTTCCAGCTCTGTTTGGACTGCTGATATGATTGGATGAATTCCTTACTATGTCAGTATGATATATTCTGCTATGATGCAAAGTAGAAAAGAAGCACGGTGACTGCTTTTGTCACAACAGCTGCAAAAGGTATATTACAGATTCAAGGAATGCAGGAGGAAGTACGTTTGCATGTGATGGGTAAAAGAAGAAACTGCTGTGTGAATGCCAGAATGAACTTCGCTTAAGCAGTGCAGCAATACTGCAGCTCAAAGTGGAGGTTCCATCAATTCTCTTCATAAATTGCTAAGAATCTGTTCCGCTCAGCATCTCTCTGAAGCAGATGCAGCAGTGACTGCTTGGCTAGTCTTAGACACAGTTTGCTTTCTACTGTAGAACTTAGATGCCGCTGTTTTATTTATAATCTGTTTTATGCAGTTAAGTCTATTTTTTTCTTGTTGCTTTTCATTTTCTAAATTTGTTAGTTACTGGAAGATAAAAGCATTTGAACTGTTCATCTTGTAGAAGACATTTAAACATCTGCTCTTCCCTTTATATATACTATGCTTACTTTGCAATTGATGTTTGCATGGATTAGAAAATATTTCATGTACACCCAACGTTGTATCAGGCTGTGGCTTTTAGATTGAGGTAGGTGAAGTTGGTTTTCGTGGAAAAAATAGTGGAGACCACATCCAGATCAAGAGCATAATTCTGTTGTGCATCTGACTATAAGGCCAGCTTTCTTCTTACAGACCGTTTTCTTAAAAAATGTGGGAGAGATTTTTAGGAGGTTTAACCCAGTAGTGTAAACTGAAGATTTTGTGTTCCATGAGACTGCTACGAATTCAAAGTAGAGATTATAAGGACAGGCTGAAATTGGTAGAGACCATTTATAGGAACACAAAGGTGAGGTAAGATGAGGATATTTATCCTAGTGGAAAAAAATTGGTGTTGGTTAAGAGGATTCTAAAGTTAGGATTACTTGTTTCTGCTTTGACTAGTCTTATAGCTCGCTGTAAAGTGAATTTCTTAGTCTTTATCTGCAGGCTTAAGGTTGCTTCCTACCTGCCTTATGATGAAATAGGAGACTTAATATGTACATTTATTAAACTTCATAAGATTCACAAGAAGTGAGATGAAGTGTTAGGAGAGCGGTAAATACACATCAAGGCATTTTGGATTGGCTTGCTTGTTTTAACAGGATAGTTAAGATACCTGGACAAGTCTTCCTGATGCTGTAGCTCCTCAAAAAAATACTTGTAGGAAAGACAGGCATATGCTGCTTTTTGTTTCATTCCCACCTTTCCTTACCCTCCCGCCCTCCCTCCTGCTATTCCTTGAGCTCTCTCCCTTGTGGCTTCTTTCTCCCTTGCTTCCTCATTCCCTTGGTTCTGTCTTCCCTCACTCACTTTCTCCCTTTCCCCCCATTTGCCCTTGCTTCCTCTGTGTTGTTACTTCCCTCCCTCTCAGTTTGTCTCTTTCTCTCTCCCTCCCTTGCCCCCTCCTTTCCTCACCCACTTTCCCTTGCCATCTCTCTCTCCCTCCCTCCCCCCCCTTGTGTTTTGTCTCTCTTCCTTGCTCCCTCATGTTTCTTGTCTCACTCTTCCTTGCTCCCTCCATTCCTCTCCCTCCTTCTCCTTTGCTCCTGCTGTTCCTTTCTCTCGCTCTCTCATGTTTTTTCTCTTCCTCCTGCCCTCAATTTTTTTTGCCATTGAGCTTTTCCTCCCTCTCCCTGTTCCCCTCCCTCCCACTATCCCCTTTTTTTCTCCATCCCTCTCTCCATGTTCTCCTTCCTCCCTCCAGCTCTCCTTTTTTTTCCTCCCTTGTTTTCACCCGCCCACCCCTTTTTGCTCGCCCACCTGCCTTCTCCTTTTTTCTTCTCTCCCTCCTGTCTGCCTTCTCCTTTTTACCTCTCCCTGCCGCTCTCCCTGTTTTCCACTCTCATCCACCCTCCCTCCCACCTTCCATGTTTTTTGCTCTTGTCCAGCCTTCCTCCCTTTTTCCTCCCCAGTCTCCCTCCCGCACCCCCAATTTCCTTCCTCTCTACCTCCTTCTCTTTTTTCCTCTTTTCCTCTCCTTCCCACTCTCATTTTTCCTTTCTCTCTCTCTCCCCCTACCACTTCTTTTTTTCTCTTTCCCTCCTGTCTGCCCTCCATTTTCCATTCTTGCCTGCTGTCACCCTGTTCCTTTCTCACCCACCCTACACATTCCTTGATTTCTAGTCTCGCCTCCCCTTTCTCCTCCCCAGCTTCCTTCCCTAGTTCATTTATTTCCCTCCTTCCTTCCCTCCATTTTCCTCTCTCCCTCCCTCCCTCTTCTTCCATCCCTCTCAGTTTTCCTCTCCCTTTGTTTTCCCCTCCCTGATTTCTCCTCTCCCTCCCTTGCTGTCTTCCTGATTTTCCCCTCTCCCTCCCTTGCTCCCTCCCTCCTTTACCCCTCTGCCTTCCTCTCCCTTTTCCCTTTCCTCACCTTCCTTTGTTTTCCTCTGTCCCCCCTCCCTCTCTCCATCCTTTCCTTCTCCCCTCATTTTTCTTTATCTCCCACAGTCTCATCCATCCTTCCTTTTCTGCCCTCCTTTCCCTCTCTTTTTTTCCCCGCGCCCTTCCTTCACACTTTCTGCTCTTACCTCCTCACCCTCTCCCCCCTGGATTTCCCCGTCCTTCCATCACCCTCCTCCTCTCCCATTTTGCCTCTTTCTCCCTCTCTCCATTTCCCCCACCCACCTCCGCGCTTTTGACCCTCTCTCATTTTTTTTTTTTTTAACCCTTCTCTGTTGTTTTTTTTTTTTTTAAAGAAGGCATTGAAATGGTAGCCAGAGAGAGGTGATGGCGCTGTCTGTGTAGATTTTAGGACATACAGGTGTGGCCATGTATGAGAGAGACTTAAGAAAAATGAGAGGAGGTCTGTGTTGGCAAAGAAATCAAGGCTTAATAGCAAGTGAAAATAGGGAGAACATTGTGGTTGAGAAAACACTTAGCAATTTTAGTATCAGTACCAAGAGGAAAAAGAGAAAGGGGAAAAAACATACCGACCAATAGACTTGATGATCTGTTATGGCTTCTGTTTTTGTTTTTTTTTGGATTTTTTTTTGTTTTTTTAAATAATCAGAAAATCTATCTAGTGTGTTTTCTATGTTCTCTCTGTTCTGTAGATTTTTTTCATGATGAGTTGTGCTATCCTGCTAGATACTGCTGCTTTTCAAAACAGAGATGGTAGGTTGTGCTGTTTTGTCTTGCCAGTTGTTGATGCAAAAATGAAATAAGGGTAGAAACCTTCTGAACTGTGTAGTAATGGTGCAGTTTTTGAAAAATATATCTTCTCCAAATTCTTACCTAACGATGTAGTAGTGCCAGAAAGTTTTCTGTGAACTACCATACTTAGAAAGCCAAAAAATGAGGCAGGATCTGTCAGTTATCTCCTGCTGCTAGCCCAAGACCCATCTTGCCTTTTTCACTTTCAGCTGCTTTGAAGGAAAAAAATACCAAACAACTGTGATACAAAAGGTATGCTTTACAGACTATTCCCCCTTGTGCTCTTTTCCTTGGGAGGACCAAATACTCCTTATCCTGCTGTCATTTGAGCATCTTGCTTGCTCTCAAGGGCTGGTCTGCATTTGTGATTGCTTTTGTCTAGCTTCTGCTTTCTTTCAGTCTATTAGTAGGAAGAGCTTTTTTTTCCTTGGCTTTATTTTTGTTTCTAGTTCAGCAAAGCTGTGGAAAACTAGTTGTGTAGTATGCAGAGATTGCTTTTTGCCATTGTGATTCTTGGTACTAGGAATAAAAGTGACCACTTAAAACTTTTTTTTTTCTTCATTGTTGTTTAAGAAATAGGTTTGCTAATAGAGAAGAAGAATGTATTTTTGAATTTAAAAATGAATCTCTTCTTGTGATTGTAGAAATGACCCTTTTGCCTCAATACCTGCTGCAGAAGCTTCATGTGTGAACAACAGAAAAAATACCTACTAGAAATTCTTTGAAATACTAAGTGAAGGTAGTTGTATACCTGAGGTCTTGTCTGTGCTTGTATCTTCTGATACCATGTCCTGTCATTAGGACTACCAGGAAATTACCTGTTTTGGTCTCACAGTTCAATTCTGTTTAAAAATCAGGTAAAACGTATTGGTGAAAAAAGTGTTTTTTCTCTCTTCATTTAACAGGAAGATTTAAAATATGTGGCAGAAAACAGCTCTGGTTTTCTCCAGAATTCTTTTTCTCTATGCCATGCTGCTTCCTGGTTGTTGTTTTGTTGCTTGTTTCCTTGCTTAATGCAAACATTTGGGTTTTTTTGGGTCCGTTAATATACCTTTAGTTGTTTTACAGCTCTTAAAATATTTTCAAATATAATAAAAAAAAGCAACACAAATCCTCGATTCAAATCAAGGGACACGCCACCGTGCAGTTTATCATTTCTAACATAATTCAAGTTCTCTAATTTGAAGCATGCTTTGTATATTTGTAAGTGCTGTTTATTTGTAAAGGTTGTTTTCCCTTTTGTGGATACAATCTTTAATTTTGCTTTTGGGTATGTATATTAGTGTTTAATATTCTTATAATTATATTGATGCTCCTTGTTCCATTGGCTCTCCAGTAATGTTCTGACTAACATCAAATGTATTTCTCAGTAGATGTGAAATATTTGTAAGAGTGAATCCATCTTGAAATAATACCGTGGAAGTTACTGTTTTAATGCACTTTTGTCTGGGATATTTTCCTATTATAAAGATTTGGTGTAATCTGTCTTCTGTATACTGTGAAAGGATGTATCAGTTCTGCCACAGGTGTTTTAATGGTAATTAGGGAAGCACTGAGCTATTTACAGTTGTAGGGAATTACTCTAAAAGGTGGAATTCTTGCCTTCAAAGATGGCCATTCAAAATGTTTTCATGCCTCAGTACTGTCAGGAAAGAAGAATGGCACTGCTGCTACCAGTAATTGTCAAAATGTGTATTTACTGTGGATGGAACTAGGGTAGGAGCTGAGGTTAGCATTTAGTAAGTAGCACTGAATGTAAATGGATTTATTTCTGTTGTTACTTCAATTACAGATTAGGCATAGGCATTTTTTCCCACTTGGAGGTTGTAAGTCTTTTGAAAAGGACTGACTTGTACAAAAATGATAGAACTCAGGACAGTGGGGAACATGGGGAATAGGAACCTATGTACTCTAACAGTCTCATCTTCTCCACCATCTAGAAGTTCCATTGAAAAGAAACCTTGAAGGTTGCAAGAAAAATCCAAGATGTGCAGTTCAGTTGCTCCCAGATTGTGGTTCTTAACAGACCGTCGCATCAGAGAAGATTACCCTCAGCAGGAGATCCTGAGAGCGTTGAAGGCCAAGTGCTGTGAAGAAGAGCTGGATTTCCGGGCCTTGCTGATGGATGAAGTGGTGCTGACAGTCGAGGATGGAAATCTTGGTGAGGATAAGCTAAGGCTGGGAATGTGCTGAACGGGTGCTTACAAAAAGATTTAATATGGAACGTGTACTTTTTGATAATGAATTCTGTGTGTGCCAGGCTACCTATATGTTATCTAAATAACGCAGATACACAGGATACCATATTCTTCAGCATTAACTGTGATAGTCAAATATATTAACTTTGCCTGTTTGCTTTAGAAGTGCATTTGCTTTCCCTTTTTAGAACAGAGAAAAGGTTTGCTTTAGCTGATTAATTCCTGGATAAGGACTATAAAGTTTTCAAACTGAGACAAAATTACTGAGTTTTATTTTTGTGTGGATACTTTTAATTTCATTGATCATACTTTAAGAGGTTTAGGTAACTTTTTTTTCTTTGGTTTATGTTCTGGCTCCAAGTTACCAATCACATTTGAAATAAAAGGGATTTTCAGCGGACAGTACAAATTGTTAGGGAACTGGAAGTAGTAATTTGATATAACCAAGCATTGCTACTTTGCGGGTGTGTATTTAGAAAAGGACACTGAAATAGACAGTATGTGCCTCAGAATAGTTGGAACCATTATTTCGACTTACAGTTTTAAGCTGAATTATAACACTTCTATTTTACTATTAGCTTGTTTCTTCTGAGGTAATTAAAAATGAAAAGCAAAACATCAAGGTGTGTTAAAAGTGTTTAAGTAATCTGATTTTTTTTTAGCTTATGAATTTATGTTATAGGTAGAAAAATAATGCCATTGTCAAACTGTGTAATGCTGTATTTTTACAGCTTTTTAGTTTGGATTTCCAATAGGAAGGAGAATGCAATGTTCTTGCATCCATACCTTTTCCATTCCTCTTCACTGTATATCACTCAAGGGAGAGAGGAAGGACTTACATTCCTGCAGGTTGTGTTAGGATTCTGTGTAGGAAGAAAATATGCAGGTATTCAGCAGTGAAGAAGAGGTTGCTACATTACTGTATGCCTTGTTCCTTGTTGAGGAATTTTTATAGGAGGGAAATCTTGAATTGGCTTTGGGAAAGAACTTTGGTCAGCATTTGTACTGTAACGTGAATCAGTCGAGCATAAAACAGAAATGCTTGAGGAAATGGGATTTTTAATTCTTCCATTACTAAAGATTCATTTTGTTACTTTGAATGTTGCTATTTTTGTTAATTTATCTATTACTGTGAAATGTCTGTGATTTTTTTTATTGGAGACTTGAAATTCTGCAGGATGTCTACAAATCAGAGAAACTTCTTGTCAGAAAGTCTGAACATTTTTTTGCCTAGAGTATGCTGTTGATTGGACAGTATGTTCTGTTAAGGCAGTCATCCAGAAATGTGGCTGCAGTCTTTTAAAACTCATGGTAGATCCTTCAGCTTTTCAGTATTGTTTTTTATTTCCTGTCCTCTGCCTGTATTGGGAGAATTAAATATGTCAAGCATGAACTGTGGGCCTTTCTGCTCTCTTCCATGTAATGTTTCAAGAAGAAAAGATAAAGTATGCAAGCTGGAGTTGCTGAGAAACATATAGTACAAGAATGGGAAAAATTAAAGAAATGACTTGAGAGAGAATGCAGAAAAAGGAAATTATTTTCATTCAAAGTGTTCATTCAAAACTGTGTAAGTAACTAAATTTTTTCAAAAGGAGTGAGATAAAAATGCAGAAAAACTGTGGATAGAAATTTCCTTATGTTTGATCTGGCCTGGCTTACTGTGGAGTTGGTTTTTTTTTTTTTTTTTGTTTTTTCCTTCCTGCTTGGGAGAGATGAAAAATTGTGCCCCTTAATTTTCCAGTTTTCTTTTTCCCAATGTTTGTCCATAATTATAGCTACAGATTTCTGCTTGAGGACACATGCAGATGTTTTGTTTCATTTTCTTCATAATAAACTGGTCTGTTGGCCTAGAATAAAAGGTGCCTTATAACAAAGTTGAGGAGGTAATGCATTCTGCACCCTTTTTTTGATCCCTTTTTTGAGGGATCCAGGTTGCTTGAAAGTTTATGTAACACAAACAACCTCGTGAGAAGCCTGTATCTTCAGTGGATAATACCTGCTTTTTCTCTAAGTTTTCTTGTTATTTATGTTAAAAGTTTGGCAGTAGATGGCTTGGACTTAGAGGATAATACATGCAGAAGAAGTCCTCTATACTCTGCCCTTGTGAGGCCCCATCTGGAGTACTGTGTCAAGATCTGAGGCCACCAATACAGGAAAGATGTGGAGCTGTTGGAGAGGGTCCAGAGGAAGGACATGAAGATGATCAGAGGGCTGGAGCATCTCCCTATGAAGACAGGCTGAGGGAGCTGGGTTTTTTTCAGCCAGGAGAAGAGAAGGCTGTAAGGGGATGTCATTGCCCTTTCCAGTATTTGAAAGGGGATTATAAACAGACAAGGAATCAACATTTTACTGAATGGTTTTAAGGTAAAAAAGGGAAGGTTTAGATTGGATATTATGGAGAAGTTCTTTACTGAGAGATCAGTGAGGTGCTGGAACAGGCTGCCCAAAGAGGTTGCGGATGCTCTGTTCCTGGAGGTGCTCAAGACCAGATTGGATGGGGCCCTGGGCAGCCTGGTCTAATACCAGATCTGCAGATTGGTGGCCCTGCCTTTGTTAGGAGGGTTGGAACTTGATGATCCTTGGAGTCCCTTCCAACCCAAGTCATTCTATGTTTCTGTGATTCTATGAAGTAATAGATTTTTACATACTCAGATCTGTGATTTGGACCTTTAGAATCTAGACAATTTCTTAATTGTTAAAAGAATATGAACTTTGCAAAGACAAGTTGAAAAAGAAAGTTTGCTATTTAAAACTTCAGCATGTGGTATTTTGTATGAAATATCACCAGTGATATTTTTGTGTAGTCTTGCTGATTGTTGGGATAATGGATAAAAAGGCCAAAAATTCAGCATAGTGCTTTAATAAGCTTGAAATCATTTGCTTCATAGAGGGATTGTGGTAAATATACTTCTTAACTTACGAAGTGTTAGTAGAACAGTGGGACATGTGCTGAGACTAAAGACTTGTATTAATTAGGTAGCATATGCCTTGGCAGTAGAGATTGTTGAGGTAAATATCACTGGAGCCCAGAGACAAAAGTCTGTAAAACTTCAGCAACTCTGTGACTCTTCCAGAATCTGCATATGTCAGAAAATGATAATATTTACCAGGTATTCAATCCAGTAAGCAATCACAGCAGTAGTGACTCAGTCACTGCCTTACAGTGTTGTATGGCTGGATACCCAAGTAGGTCAGCATTGCATGTCTAGCATGCTCTGCAGGTTCCTTCTGCAGATAAAAGCTGGGATTTCCCAGCATCTCTAGCAACTCCCTGTTCTACTGGCTACATTATGAACCTTTAACACCAGAGTCCCTGTGAGTCTTCTGGTGATCTGTGTGCAGCTTCAGATCTGCATATTAGGAGCCTCAGTACTGCAGGAATCCAGAAATGATTGTAAATGCAAGTTAGGAAGCGTAGAATTAGTTTCTCCTTCGTGTTCAGAAGGAAACACTTAAATGTTACCAAAAAGGTAGTGTAATTGAGCTTAAGTTAAATAAGACAAAAGCCATAGACACTTTCAAAAGTGATCCTAGTAAGTGCTTCTTCTTGCTAGCTTACTCAAGTTGTGCAGTCTTACTTCCTTTCCATATCTCTAAGGCAGGAACTCAGTGGAAAATTCCAGCTGCATAAAAGAATGAATGTTTTTATTTGGTGGGCTGAACCTGCTGAAATGGGTACTGACTCAAATACACAGCACTGATACGCAGGAAGGGGGCAAAAGTAGATGAATGGGTAGAACAGGAGGATGGTATTGCAGCTGATTTGATTTAGACAGGCTCAGAATATGTCTCCTAAGAACCAAATTCTAAGCTAGTGTAATGATAATTCTACTGTTCACTGGAGTGGTTTCTTTCAGCCTTGGTCGTGCTGCTCGTCTTTGGGCTTCCTTTCACGCCTTGCATGAACTCATCTAACACAAAAAAAAAGGTTGACCTAATACTCTACTCTTTTTTAGGATCTGGCATTTGTGGAAGTTGAATGGACTAGTGCAGTCAAACACTATCAACTCTGCTCAACTGATTAACAGGTTTCTGCTGGAATAGCTCTGTGCATTTTGTAGTAACAGAATTGCTACCTCTAATGCTCAGAGCAGAGAACAAGTCTCTTCTTTTAGCCAATGTCTCATATTTAGGTGAATATAAGTAAACATTCAAAGCGTGCTTTAAAGCACAAATTCTCTTATGGGCAGGATATTTGATAGCATCAATTTAATTTTGTTTTGTTTTTGTTTGGTGTGTTCCTTTGAAGCATTTGCTGTTTGCTGCTGTAAGGAAAACACTAAGTTATTAAATTAGATTGCTTGTACTCTAGTCTAGTTTAGCAGTTCCTGTATTAATTTGAAAAAAGTAGTAGTAGGCAATTTATCAAATTTAGTGTGACATTTTCAGACACACATCTTAAATCCTGTTAAAATGTGTAATTTTGAAATTCATATTTGTTTGCTAGCGTAGTGGTACCCACAGTCTTGGGGAATTCAGATCTAGAAGGACCAAAGCTTGTGAAGAGTAGTATGTGGTAAATGTGTTAAATCCAGCTGGCGCCCAGTCACAAATGGAGCTCACCGGGGGTCAGTATTTGGGCCTTCCTGTTTCATATTCTTGTTGATGACCTGTACCCTCAGTAATTTTGCAGATGACAGTAAACTGGGAGGAAGAATTGATCTGCCTGGGGGTAGGAATGTCATCCAGAGGGATCTGGACACTCTGGATTGCTGGGCTGAGGTGATGGTATCAAAAATGGTGTTGCTAGTGGGAGCAGGGAAGTGATCATCCCCCTGTGCTTAGCTCTGATGAGGCTGCATGTTGAGTACTGTATTCAGTTTGGAGCCTATCACTGCAAGAAAGACACCAAGGCGATGGTGTCCAGAGAAGCACAACAAAATGGGTTAGGGGTCTGGAGAGCAAGTCTTATGAGGAGTGGCTGAGAGAACTGGGATTGTTCAGTCTGGAGAAGAAAAGGCTCAGGGGGAATGCTTATTGCTCTAACTACCTGAATGGAGATTGTGGTGAGGTGGCCTCAATAGACAAAGATGATCGGCCTTTTCTCCTGCATAACTAGTGGTAGGACTAGAGGGAATGGCCTCAGGTTGCACCAGGAGAGGTTCCGGTTGCATATTAGGAAAAATTTATTCTCCAAAAGAGTAGTCGAGCACTGGAATACCAGTGTCCAGGGAGATGGTGGAGTCACCATCCCTGGAGATACTCAAGAAATGTTTAGATGCACTGAGGGACCTAGTTTAGTGGGAAATACTGGTCTTAGGTGGATGTTTGATTTAGATTTTGGAGGTCTCTTGCAACCTTGGTGATTCTATAAGTGAATTGGAGTGGAGGAAACCTATAGAGAATAAGCATGGATGTTACTGGGAAAGAGACAAAATTGATTCAGTGGTTGTCTTCTCTTTCTGAGTAGAATGCTCTTTCTCTTGTCACTCGTGGGACTTGGCTGAAATGTTCTCCACAGACATACCTTATCTGAAGAGAAGCAGATTTTAAGAACTGATGGCTGATGAAGTACTGCCTAGGTAACATTTTTCCTTCATAAAAATATATAAAACATCTTCACTAAAATTCTTTGCTACCTGAATATAGCTAAACTAGCAGAATTTAAGACAACTGAAATAACAACAATTCCTTTGTCGTAGTTGTTTAGAATCACCATGTTTTTTTGATACTGTGCCGTGAAGGACAATAGTTGAGAGGAAAGTGCTTGTGTGAACTTCTAACTAGGAAAGATACTGGGTTTTGTTGAAGAGTCCTACACCATAAAACAAAGTGTGAACTTTTCTCAAGAACTTTGTGATGTTTCTTTGGGGAATATAAAAGCAAGTGATCAAGATACGTGCTTAAACAACAATATGTAGAAGGCACATTATTTTAACCGTACAAAAGTTACTGGTGTGCTTATTCAGGTATTTGGATTTCCGATGTGGACCTGAAATCTGCAATATTAGTTAACCATGTAGCTTAAGTCTTTAATATTGCATAATCTGTTTTTCGTTTAGTGCCATCTATCTTTCATTTCTAATTTGATCTAAACTAGTAACAAACCATTGTAGTTTTTGAATTTTTTTTTCCACACTGGGTTAGATAGCACTGAAAAACAAGCGTGGATTAATAGGGATATTTGTAAGATTTCTGTGAAGTACATACATAATAGAAAGCTGAGGAAAGAAGAGTAAAGTTAATAAGTATCTGAGTTCTTGATGTAACAGTAAGAGTAGCATTCAGTCAGCTAGATCAATGATGATGGCATTCATATCTACAAAATAGTTCTTATAGTAAGGTATCAAGAGTCTTAATATTTATGAATCATCTTTAAGTCACTTTGAAGATTGTCTTCTATCACACAGTAGGGAACATAATCACCTCTTCTTCCTTCTGTCTGTTTCAGCAGTCCCTTGGCACTTGATAGTCCAGAAGTGTACCTTACTGTAGGAGTGTTTCCTGCACTGTGCAGCAAATTGCTCTGGGAGTGATGCAGCAGAGGCAAGTGGCCTTGGCAAGGTGCCTTGTTGAGCACTGCAGAGTTGGCCTGTTTCCTGCTACGAACAACAGCCACAGCAACCATTACTTCCACTGCAGACTTGAAAAATTGGTTTGTAACCAGAGGAGGGCCACAAAAATGATCCAAGGAATGAAACACCTCTCCTGTGAGGACAGGCTGAGAGAACTGGGGCTGTTCAGCCTGGAAAAGAGAAGGCTCTGAGGTGACCTGATAGCAGGCTTTGAGTACCTAAAGGAGAGCTATAAGAAAAGAGGGAAACAGACTCTTTATCATGATCTGTTGTGACAGGACAAAGAGAAATGGTTTCAAACTAAAATGAAAGAATTAGATTGGATGTAAGGAAAGGGAACCGCTGGA
This sequence comes from Tympanuchus pallidicinctus, assembly GCF_026119805.1. Classification (NCBI taxonomy): domain Eukaryota; kingdom Metazoa; phylum Chordata; class Aves; order Galliformes; family Phasianidae; genus Tympanuchus; species Tympanuchus pallidicinctus. The sequence continues at coordinate 791,826 of NW_026294759.1, forward strand.
ACAGATTGCTCAGAGATGTGGTGGACGCCCTGTCCTTGGAGGCATTCAAGATCAAGCTGGACAGGGCTCTGAGCAACCTGATCTAGCTGTAGATGACCTTGTTTATTGTAGGGAAGTTGGCCTAGATGACCCTTAAGGGTCCCTTCCAACTCAAATGATTCTAAGTTTCTATGATTATTCCATTACAAGAGTAATTTTTCTTTTTTTTTTTTTGGTTCTTTCAATAGAATAGATTTCAGTGCTCTCAAGTATTTCACATTTTATGAGGTGCCATGCAGTCCGTATTTCACTGTAAAGAGCATCCTCAGCTAAGTGCTTGTGTGTTTGTGTGCTTTTGTATATTTTTATATATTTTTATATATATACAAGCATGCGCAGGCTGGCATGCTCAGCTGTCACACCACAGAATGAAGAGCATCTTGATCTGCTTCATCATGTGAATCAAAATATTATGACCAGAGAACTTGTACAGAGCTGAATACGAGCCTCAGTGCATTAGAAACAATGGTGGCAACATTGGAATATTGCAGTTTGTGCCAGGTGGGTCCCACAGATATTCATGTAGGAAAAGAAAAAAAACAGTGTATGCAAGTTTGTCAGGACCAATATGAGGCTAAGGGTGACTGTTTTCCAGATCACACCATTACTGGTGATGAGATGTGCGGCCACCACTATGAGCTGGAATCAAAACTGCAGTCCATGGAGTGGTGACATGTGAATTCCTCATTGAATAAAGAAGTTCAAGACGTACTATGATGTGCACTGTCGTTTGGGATGAGAAAGAGGTGATCTTTCCAGACTTCCTGGAACCTGGACAGACTGTCAACTGTGACCTCGACATCATGATGCTGACTAAGCCGAAGGCTCCAACTTCCAGAGTCAGTCCAGAGAAGAAAACATGAGAGCTCCAGTGCCCATACCATTTTGAAGACTGTAGACACATTGTGAATCTTGGCCGGACTGCCCTACCATACTCATCACGTAGTCCAGATTTAGTGCCTTCTGACTTCCATCTGTTTGGGCTGATGAAAGATGGACTGCATCACCAACATTTTACTAACAGTGATGCCTTTGTAGCAGCTGTGAAACAGTAGGTCACCTCCACTAGTGCATATTTTTGAATGTTGCGTGCAGGCTCTTGTTCACGGCTGGGGGAAATACATAGATACTGGCAGTGACTATGTTGGAAAACAGTATTTTGAAGCTGAGAATATGCTCTGTGAGATAGTGTTATTGTGCTTTTACATCTGCTGTGGTTCCTTGGAAATAAACAGGAGGCATTACTTTGAGAGTGATGTGTGTGTCCATGTGTGCATTACTTTGCGATACCTGTATTGGACAGTCTGTTCCTGGATGAGGAACAGATAAGACAGATCCGCAGGATGAGCGACTTATTTCTATGGCAAGTCAGGAGGTTGTGCTTTGAGTGGAATTGTTTTTTTTTAATATGAAGCAGAAAGAGATCGCTAGTGCAATTAAGACCAACAAGTTACATGCAGTCAGTTTTTACGGTCTTGAACTTTATTTTTCCAGAAGTTCCAGGATTTTCTGCACCAAGCATATGTGTCTTTCAGATCACTTATAGGAAGTACTTATAGGAAGCTATCCAAATCAGATTGTGCTATGCTTAATGTTGCTGAAGGGTGCATTTCATTCCTATAGCATGCCTTTACCTTTTCAGCAAAGAAAGTTAATAGCAGAAGACTCCATATCACGTTCTCCTGCTTGCATTGCTGAGTGTTGTTTCCCTGACAGAGGTGTTATTTCTAGATATATTCTATACTGGGATTAAAATTTTAAATATCATTTACATGGATTGTCTGTTGCTGTGTCTGCTTATTCCTAGTGAGACAGACTGTGGTACTTCAGCTTAAAAATTCATTAAAAAGTTGAAGTAGCTCTTTCTCCACAAAACCAGACTCGAACTCAACTCAGGACCTAAAAGAGACTAATATTTGTACCAGTGACAGTGTCTTGTATTTATTTGCATGTTTCTTTGATGGAGAATGTTGTTGGATGGCTGTTTATGCTGGGAAGAAGGAATATAATGGTGAGATTACTTGGGTTTTTTTTCTTTCTACTTCTTTATAGCTTAACAATATAAGTTTCACTTTTTTTTTTTTTCTCTTCCCTTTTGAATTCCAGGCAGAGTGTACTTGTACTTATGACTGAATTTCTTAAATTGCTTTCTAAATTTCACTGTGGTCAGGAAATCAGGCTATGTGTTTTATCCCCTAACATCATCCCAGTAAAGGGGAGGCACTTTCAGCTTGGAGAACTTTTTCATAGATATTGGATTGGAAGAAAGGACATTTCCCATTGTACCTACAATTGAACTGTGGATGAGTGCATTGTGGATTCTATGCCCTGTTCTTTCAGCCACCTAAAAGCTCAGGCAAATCATGGGGGAATGCCACAGAATAATATGTGTATATATATAACCATAGAATAATATAGATTTTAACTGAAAAATTTGTACCAATCTGTTGCAGAAACAAAGATCAATTTGAAAGTTAAATACAGCTTTGACATTTGATTAGACTCTTCAGAGCATATCCAGACAGCTTTAGAAAATCTCCAGAAATGAAGTCACCGTAGGCTCTCTGGCAATCTGCTCCAATTTTTGACCATCCTCAGGAGGAAAAAAGTGGTGTAGTATGTATGCAGCCACAAGCGTGTTTGCGGGTTGCATCTGTTCTGTAATGCAGACCAAAGCTGTATGTGTGTGATATGCTTCTTTGTGTGGAGAACTTCCTCCTCACTTTCACAGCCTGTCTTTCTGCGAGAGTGTTTATCCATTCACTTCAGCACTCCAGACGTGCAAACTATTCAATCATATTTCTGTACTTCCTAGTGAGATTGTACCTTTTCCTCTGCATGTGGCCTTCCTCTTTTTGCCCTCACTGAACAAATGCATGAACCAGTGCCTAAGATGATCTGCTTGCATTGCTTTTACAGGGACAGTGTGCTCTTGGGTATCATGCTCTTGGGTATACTTTTCCACAGCCCTGTGACCGGTTTTCTTTAAACTGGTCACTCTTGCACTGTGAAACTGGTTTAAGTCCCTCCTCGTTATCGGCGTAGAATCTATTGGTATAGATAGTCTGGCTCTGCTTTGTCAGATTTTCTCTCTTCAGCAGTCTCCATTCTTCAGAAAGGATCTTGGGATGGTAAATGCCATACCATTTCGTGTGGCAGCAGTTGTGAAACCAGATGTTGCTCAGGAGGATGTTTCTTCTGCTCAAGCCTTTCCCCTTGTGGACAAGGTGAAAGAGTGCAGTTACCTGTGTTCTTGTGCAGCTCATGTAGCATATAATTATGCTATATATCTAACTATGTGTTTCAGTGCTTTTGCTTGTTTGTTGTACTTGAATGAGGCTGGCTTCTGGGCCTTAGTAGCAATTTCGCTGCCGATTTTTTCTTACCTAACACTGTGGGAGTCATCAGGGATTGTATTGTTAATTTAGGACAGGAGAACAAGAAGACAATTGGAAAGAGAGAAATCTGGCTGATGAACTTCTTTTTACAAAGTTGGAAGGAGGGATAATGATCACGGAGCTATAAATGCAGATAGAACAAAAAACCATGCTGCAGACAATTCTACAGTCTCAGAATGGCAGTATGCTAATATTTTAAGCTGTTTAGATGATTGCTGTTGTTGCTATGATCCAGGCTTGTTTGTTGCACTGACGTTTATATTGATCGCTTCCTATAGTGAGCTCATTATGCAGTACCTGCAAAAATCAAATTGAATGAAGGAACAGAATAGTTTTGTTGCTGATATAGGATGTTTGCCAGCTCACCAGTGGGTGCAGCGAGTGCTAGTGAATGATTTGCATGGATTACATAGGGCTGGAGAATTGTACTTGCTACAGCAGCAGTTTAGAGTGACTTCTCTTTGTCTTTCAACTACAGTATTACCTGACTGTCCAGCAGCCTTTTCTCATGGTGATTTCTAAAAACGTGTTCATTTCTCCTCTATTTTTGCTTGAGCCTAAGGTATGTAATGCACAGTCAACTATTTAACTTTTCAGAACTTTTGATCTTTTTAAATAATTAAAATAAATTTAATAATTTTATTTAAATTAATAATTTAAATAAAAAGAGGCAGAGTTTAAGAGAGAATGTAAATGACAGTTCTATTTCTGAGAATGAATTAAAGGTAGCATTTGGAGTTGAGATTTTTCTGATTGTATTCCTAAAAGCAGAGGAAAACGTAATCAAATATTTGAAGGAGTTTCTTAGAGGAATCTGTGCAATATTGATTTGAGTCTTGTAATACTAACTGCTTGTAAAAAGCTTTGGTTTCTTGTCATTTTTTTTGTGGTCAGATCAACAACCCTTCAGTACTTTTTGTCTCTTTAAGTTAGGCAGATGCTAATTTCCAAACAGGTAAGACAAAGACCTTATGAGCTTGTAGTGCAAAGAAAAAGTAGGTAAAGGCATTTATGAATTTATATGGATTGATAGACTTAGCACTACATTTGAAGTCTAAAGATTACTAAGATTGGTAAGACTTCCTAAATGTATTGATTTCAAAGGTCAAAATAAGCTGACAGTTGGGGATATCCCTTCTGTTGTCTTTCAGTTCAATACTACTATTGCCTGCTTTTCTTTATTTGTCTGGTCTGGTTGGAAGGACTGTTTATCTGTGTAATTTTGAGGGACATTTTCTTGTTAAGGTAGTTATAGGTTGTGTGGACTGTCTTAATTAGGGAGCATACTAAGCAGATGTCTTAATTAGTTAACACAGTCTTGGTACTAGGTGGAAGCTTCTGCATCCACAACATGTGAGAAACCAAGGCGTGATCTGGTGGGTAGCAACTCTGTCCGTGGCAGAAAGGTTGAAATTGAATGGTTGAGATCCCTTCCAACACCAACCATTCTATGATTGTATTTGTATTTTCATTACAATACTGTCACGAACCTTGTGTGCAGTTACTGCAGTGTCATTTTAACCCTGTAAAGCTGGGAAGAGGAAAGAACCCCAGTAAGCTTATAGAGGAATTAGGAAAATTGAATCCTTCCATCTCCAGTTTTGCTTTCTCTGTATTTTTTTTTTTATTAAAAAAAAAAAAGTCTGTCAAAACTAGGAAATTTTGGATTATATCTTTGTGTTTACGACAATTCCATTTATTTATTTAGTATTTATTTACTTATATGTTTATTTATATATTTATGTTGTACTTCTCTTATGAAGAGACCCCAAACTGTCATATAGCATATATAAATTAAATATTTCTCTACCATACACACAAAAACACTAAACATTACGATACAAAATATCAGCAGAGATGAGAGCTGATGTTATCACTGCAAGCTTTGAAAGTCAATTTTAACCCAGCCTTTGAGACAAGTATCATTATTCAGTTACTGCTCTTAAGAAGATCACATTTGTCTCCAAAACAAATGACTCATAAAGCTAATGTAATGTTGTTTAGATGGTTCTTAAACTGGAATTACAGGTCAAAAGAATATTGTTAGGGAACTTTCATGTTCCCCAAAATTCAGGCTCAAAAAACACATTTAGGAACACTTGGAAAGACATATAGTTGGATGTTATTTATTAAAAGTTTCTGATAGTGTAAGAACTTCTGGATGTCTTACTTGATGTGGGAGACAGATATGAAGGATACATGTCTCTGTTAGAAGTGGAAGACTCCTTTGGGATACTTCTCCACTGAGTGACTTGCTTTTAATAATAAAAGGATGAGTTGCTGAGATAAAAGAGGATGGTTTTTGGTGCCAGAGAGAGATGAGGTGCTTAAATTTTGGACATTACAAGAAAAATCTTAGATTCATCTCAGGTGCAAGGAGATGTCTGCCATGATGGATTGCTTGAATTTTTCCTCTGGATTTATGTCTGGTTTTGGAAAGACCTTTGTGATTACCCATTTTTGGGGGGGCGTGTGCTCTTAATTCTTCATCTGCTATTTATTTCTAAGGCTCTTGATGTTGATGAGCTCTAGATAGATAATAAAAAGTGACAGATATCTGCCACAGTTCTGTCACTTGAGAGTGCTTTGTACTTTTAAAGCCTTAAGAGCATACTTGACCTAAGAAATGTACTGAGATGTCCTAGTGGAGAAAATTGTGTGAAAATCTTGAGCAGATATACAAGAATACTCATCTATAGTGATGTAGAAACTAAGAGATCGTGTCTCTTTTATAAGCAAAATGCTCTTTTTGCTTCTGAGGTATGGTGTATGCTGAGCAGTGGTTTTAGGCAGCAGTTCCATTAGGCAGGCTTACTAACCTCAGCTCCAGGCATCTGAAACACTGGGGGGATTGCCTTTGGTCCCTCTCTCACCCCTGTTCCCAGTTATGCCATTATTTCTCAGTTGTGCAGGCACTTTTTCTTACTTTCTAATCACAAGTCAGTGTAGCTCAGTAAGTTTCCCTCTCACCAAGTCATTTTTTCTGTCATTCAGGCTTTTTTAGCCTATGGTGCAGCCATTTGAGTACCAAAGCTGCCTGTGAGTAGCAGTAGGGAGATAGGTGTAGGAATACCTTATGTTCACGACAGGGAGGCTATTATTTTTAGACCTTCCAAGAAACCATGTCTTAGAGCTCACGTTCGTAGGACAGTTCAGCTGCTGCTATCAAGAGAAAGAACATTCTCTTGTTTTGTTAGCTGTATGTTCTGACTGCTACTGAGCTTCTCTAAATTAGTAGTTAGATTAGGTCCCTGCTGTTTTGTCAGGTAAAGCAGGTCAGAAAAGCAGTAGTCACATATACCCAAGATTTTGAGGGAAAAGAGAAAGAGGGGGAGAGGGCAGTTCTTTATTGAGGTCTCAAATAAGCATTCTTGAGTGTCGTGGCGGTGGTGATGCCTACCTCATCTCAGACAGTGAGTACAGGCACCAAAGAGGAATGTCAGCTGCTGGCAAAGGCTGCTTGTCCAGATCTAGAGCTTAAGGGCTGAGTCTGTTATTCCTCTGCGTACACTGGAGCACTGGGCAATTGGCAATGGCATGAAGTTCAGTAAGGGTAAATGGCCGGTGAAGGACCTGTGGTAGAGTAATACTGGAAACAGCCTGGGAGGCAAGTGACTGGAGAAGCACCCCTGCAAAGAGAGATCTGGGGGTATTAGTGACTGCAGACTCAGCATGAGCCAGGAATGTGCCCTGGCAGCCAGGGAACAAACTGCATTTTTGAGTGCATTGTACACAGCACAGCTAGTGGCAATTCTCTTGCTGCATTTGATAGTGATGCAGTTTCATATGGAGTGTTATGTGCAGTTCTGGGTTCCAGATTATAAAAAAGATGTTAAGGTTCTTGAAAGCTTCCAGAGGAGGGCAACCAAGCTGGTAACAGATTTGGAAGCCATCTCTGGAAGTTTGCTGCAGTGAGGTCTCTTCTCCCTCTGAGGAAAGGAAACAGAAGATGATGCTGGACTCTGCTCCTGTCAGACTAGGCACGAGGAAAAATCAGATGAGTGGGTGATAAACACTGAACTTCCTAGTGAGGTGGTTGATGCCCCGTGCATGTCAGTGGTCAAAGACACATTTGGATAATACCCTTAATAAATTGCTTTAACTTTTGTTAAGCCCTCATGTGTTCAGGCAGCTGGACTATCTAGTCTTAGCAGGTCTGACTGAAATATTCTAAATTCTAATTCTATCCTGCTCTATCCCATGCTGTGCATTAGTTACTGAGCTGTAGATGGTCTGTTCCTATCACATCTCAGTTTTCTAGATAGATTACGTTCCCTTTCTTTCTCTTCCCCACTTTTTTCTTACACCTGCATCATGGTGCTTTGAAATATTAATGATAATGTTGCTTTATTTGGGAGTACTAATCAGTGTTTTCAAGAGTATTCATTGATTAACATTAAGTTTTAAGTTCATTAGAATTGTATACAAATTATTTATCCTAAGTACCAGTTTTATAATGGCTTTAATGATATTTTAAAATGTCTTTGACATTTTGAACTAGTTCAGTTTTCGGTGCATGTTTAGGGTTTTTCCCGTAAGGTCTGTATTGCATGTCAATAATGGACATGAGAGGTATGTCAACACATTTCTGATTCACACAGTGTTCAATTACTATGTAGGTTGATTCAGTAGTAATGTCTCCTATTTATTTTCATGGAAATTCGAAGGATGCAAAGAGCAAAATAACCTTTTCTTTCATAGAAGAAACTATTAGTTAAATATGTATCAACATATACTAAATGCTTTTGATTTGTGATTTTTTTTTTTTTTTAAACTTTCTCCTTAGGTTAGACTACTTTGTTTCAGTGAGATTCATTCAAAAGAGCTGAAGATACTTTAAGAACGCTGCAACAAGCTTGGCAGTAGCAATAGCTGTAGCAGTTCATTAGTGATCCAAATAATGAACATTATTTGCTAATCCAAATAATAATGCCTGAAATCCTGATCTACTTCAGAAGTAATCTGAAAAATGTGAAGGTGCAGAAAACTGTAAGATGACACTGCCACTAAAGGAAACAAGTGAAAAAAACGCTACTTTTAACTACTTATTTTCTGCCTCTGCACTGCCTTCTTTTTCCTTTGAATTCAAGTTGTTGTGTGGGTATGTTACTTTTGCAAGTAATATAGAGAAACCCTGTGAGATTTGGAACCAGCAGCCGCAACAGTAAAAGAGCAGAGCTTGTCCATGATTGGACAATGTCCAAGATTATCCATGCATATGTTAGCTCTGACTTAAATCAGATAAGCAAAACTGATCATAAGACCCAAGGTTTTCTGTTTGTTTTTGCACATATACATACACATGTATAAAAATTGGAGTACCTTTTTGCAATATTAAAATAAATAACATCTCCCTTGCTCTCACAGTTAATAACTGTGAGAATATTGTCTTCAGTATAATCAAGATACTTCTAAACTCTGCTCAGTTTTTAATTTCAGAATATTCAAATTTATCTCACTGTGTATTTTTTTTCTTTGAGTTTTTTCTATGGAAAATATTTTAAATTCTTCAAACTTCGTTCAGGAACAAATCATAAAAGCAGATGCATAATGAGAACTTTAAAAAAGCAACCGAGCAAAAAACCTGACCTCACTTGGAAAGTCAGAAATTAACTTTTCAAGGTGTTTAAAATCATGTATTTTCTTAACTGTTTTGTTCTTTGTTTCATAATTTAATCTTTTGATTCCTCTTTTTTTGAAGTTTTCCTTACAACGCTCCATTAAAAAATGCATCTTGACAGTTATATCACTAAAACTTCCCTGTATGGGAGTACGGCTGAAATACTGTGAAGATCCTTTTTGCCTTGCTTAAATATTTTTTGAGTAATTTCTGAAAATACTATCTTTTGAAATTTTTTTTAATTATGTGATTGTTTGTGTATATACAAAACTGTAGCTGGTGCTTTACCATGATTTCAGTATAGTTTCTGTTTATATTCCCACCATTAAAAAAAAAAAAAATTCAAAGCATGATGGTAACCTAGAATGAATCTATGTTTATAAAATACTTTTCACAGTATATGTCTTTATGTTTGGGTCCAATCATTTCACATTTATTCGTGACTCTGAAGTGCTTGTGATTTGGGATTCTAAGCAGTGTATTGTGAATAGAAATGTAGCTCAGAAAAACAGATATAGCCATCAAGTCTAGTTAATATTAATTAACTATACATACAGCTGGCTGGCCTGTTTTCCATTGTTTGGAAAAGAATGCCTTATCCAGAATAGCTATAATTGTTTTGAGCGTCATCTGTCTCTCCAAGTTTTTCACTATCTTCATTAGTACAAGCATTTGTAAGAATGGTTCTGTATTGTTTCTTGGGAAATTAAGAGGTACTTCGAGTCAAGGAAGGGACATAAAGTACAACTGATTCAGTTGAAGTCCCCACTTTCTGTTTGTAGTTGTAGCAGTGCTCTGCAGTTTAGAGTCTTGTTTAAATAAAATTGCATTTGAAGTGCTATACTATGAAATGTCACCTGATTTGTGGTCACTTACTTACAATCATTTTATAAGATAGACTTGTCGATGTATTAAAACAGACTTTTGATTTATACAGTTGCATTTTTTAAATGTATTCTGCTTTTGTTAATTAATCCTAAATACTTCCGTGGCAGTATTAATGTTCAAAGTATTTGATGTTTTAAAAATTGTAAAAATGTAGTTTCATTTGTAGAGGTTAGTGAGGAAACGTATTTTGTTACTGCCAGTAAACCACTACTAGTAATAAAGTTTGAGGTATTTTCCTTTAGAGCTTTTTTATGGCAATTAGGATTTAATTATCTTCAAGTAAGCTGTAGATAGTTATTAAACACATTAAGAGTTCAACACATGTTATGCAGCATCTTCTGCCTGATGGATACTGGAAGGGTGAACAAACCAGAAATAGTAATGCATTGCTTTGAGAACAAGAGTGAGTCAAGAATTGTAAGCAATTCAGTGATTCTTGTTACAATAGCTGATTAGTTGGGAAAAACCTGTTAGCAGAATGAGATGTCCTCGAATTGTGAGTAACGTTTTTGCGCTGAGAGGCTAGTCTCTTTTACCCAGCTGAAGAAATTGAATTTGTACTAGCCTACTTACTCAAAGTCTGTTCATTTGGGAAGTGTTAGCAAATCCAAAGTGGTTAGACTGATAAATTGGTATAGTGAAGTCGAGAGAGCTGGAGACCTTCAGGATAGCATACTGATATCTGAGGTGAAGTCTGAAATTTTTTGGGGGGTGTGAGAATTTCTTATTCCTTCTTAGTTCCTTTTAAGAATGTGCTAGAAGCTGGTATATGTTTAGTGTTTTTGAAAATGTAATTCAAGTTTTATATTTCAGAATGCTGTGTGCATAGTAGATGTATATTATTCTATTTGTACACTGCTGATATTAGAAACGTGTTCCATGTTCTTGAAATGTACTGTGTACTGAAACAGTTTTTTCTGCTTTCTTGAATTATGAGTTTGATTATGGAAACATGTTTACTGGCTCTTTTTTAACATATGTAAAAGTACTAGCTAATACAGCATTTCTCCCTGAGAAAGTTTCTTTTTCCTTTCTCTTGTGCTTATGCTTTTTGGGTTTCTTACTCAAGCCGTAACTTCTGACGTTTCCAACTACTTTCATATTTTCATCTATTATAGAGTATCTATTAATACCGATTATTCAAATTGTGTAAGAATAGAATCAGTATCAGTATTTTGATATCAGTAATTAGATTTACTGCTGCCTGAGCAGTTCTCCTAGTACTTGTGCATTTAAACATTTAACTTTGTATTGCACCATTTCATTAAATAAGTTAACCAAGCTGTGGTTCATATGATTGTGCTGTACTTGAAGACCTGAATTTGAGTCCTAGGTAATCCATGGTCTTATTGAGTTAGTTTTGTTTTTTCTTTTAATTGTTTACCAAAATAGTATTTTGGAGTGAAAGTAGTTTTATCAATTTAATTATTACTGAGATTTATATTTTAAGTTAATTCGTGTTTGGTTACAGTTGTCATTGCAAAAAACTTTTGCACTTTATTCTTAATACTGTGGTATTTCCTGTTTAATGTTAAAGGTCTGCCATATTCCATTTTGTAGACTTACATCTCATGGGGGAATGCCAAAGAAAATTGAGTGAAAGAACAGATCTTGCTTGAGTGCAGGATTTACATGTATTTTTGTGATAGTGATATAGTGATAGATGTAGTGTGATATTCCAGCTCAGGTGTCTTCTACCTCATAGGGCCAAAGAATACCCAAATGTTTTGTAACTTCAGACTTTTTTTCCGAACAGCAGTGAAATGAATGTTGAAGTTCATAATATTGGATTATCAGTGCAATTTACCTTTCTTTCCTACTGATTCTGATACTACAAAAGATATTACAGTTATCTGTTTTCCATGCCTGCGATGTCATGGGCATCATTTGAGGAGGTCAACAAATGGACCAAGTTGCTATTGTTTGAGATACTTGCACATGGTCTGAATTTCTGCCTCCTGCTTTTTTTTTTTTTTTGTGAGATCTGTTCATTGTCTGCAGAAAACCATGAATGTAACTCACTGTTACTGTTGTCGGACTGGAACACTGCCATTACTGTAAAGGAAATAGACCCCAGTTTTCAAAAAACATTTGATTAGCTCTTAACCCCACTATAGTGTACCTCTTCCTAATTTATTTTTTAATTTTTAGATTTTATTTATTTTTTATCTTTATTTTTATTTTCCTCTCCTTTGCATTCATGAATTGTTTCTCTGGAAGAGAAATTATTTGTGTGTATTAATATGTTCTGTGTTACTGTTTTCAGTGCATCATAGTGAATAAAGCATTGCTTTATCAACCCACTCATCAATAATGACCATTAACTGCTGGGTGTCAGATGGAATGTTGAATACAAGCTTGTTCTTCAAAGTGGCAGAATCTGACTCCTTTTTGCTGTAATAAAGTTGCTTCTGTTTGAGGCACTGTGTTGCTGGGAAACTGCTGCTAATTTTATGCCATATGTCAGTAGTGGTGACTCAAGTTGTACATGTCATTGAGTAGCTCTGCTCCTTGTTAGTAAACTCTCTTCTGTTAGGAGAGGGAGAAAAAAAATGTTCTGCAGGGAAGAGTATCCAAAGAAGAGAAAAAATTTGAATTGGGAACAAAAGCTCAGATTGTTCTGTTGATAATGTCACTTTACTTCCAGTCACTGAAGGGGAGAGGTTGCTTGTCTGAATTTACACCAATCTCTTAGACAAGTCTAACAGAAGAACCCTACATTTCTACTGCTTTCTTCTTTGAATTCCAGTTTCCAGTGTGGAGAACTTCAGTATGTGATACGACTGAAAAGAAGAATAACAAATTAGACTCTCAAGAGTTTATGAATTAGGAAACTGAAGTTTTGGTTCACAGCAGTGGTGTACAGTGGCAATTTTGGAAGACTGTAGAAAATACAGTACTTTGTAAAATGAGTTGCTTCACAGCCTGCACGTGAATCAGAACATGCATACAATTACAGTTCTAAAAAGTGAATGTACCTGAGCATAAACTTTAATATATTTTCTAGATGCGTAAATGGAATAAATGGAATCCGACTGTCAAGTTACAGTATTTTCTTAAATCTGCCCTCTTTTGCTGATTAAAGGAGATAATCCATTTCCTGATATTCACATTCAACTCAGTTTTTTATCAGTCTTTGTTTTTAATCTTACTTGGGATGCTTCTGTAAGACTGTGTGTGTGTGTGTGTGTGTGTGTGTGTGTGTGTGTGTGTGTGTGTGTCTGAAGCCTGCTTATTTAAACACACAAATCATGTCAGCTGCAATGCGGCAGTGCTTGGTGCTAATGAGGTTAACATCCAGATTATCCGTCTGTTTGTTTTCTGATCTCTGTGCAATTCTGGCAATGGGAACTGGGGATGAGGGGAAGATATTTTGATTGGATATGGCTTTGTTTTGGCTCAATGCCCTCCTGGTGGCTGGGCAATATATTTCTACCTCCATTTAGGGAGCTCAGTGTTTATTTCATTATTTTTGGTTCAAGCTCTAAGATATAACGTGGTTGGAAAGAGAAAGCTGGAAGTACACGTAGGATCCTTTGTCCCCAAAGAGTTGCTTCAAATGTACTTTTAAATGAAAATAAAAAGAAAACATACTTCCTGACAGTATGCATGTCTACAGATTGGGTATGTGCATGTCTGTGTTTGAAAAGTAATGACTTTGAAATAGAGCTAATCAGGTAATTATTTGGGGCTAAGTCTAGATAGTTGGACAGGCCTTTCATAGGTACAGAAATGCAGATGAGTTATGATTTCTGAGCTCATTTTTTCTCATTTTTAACCCTTCAGTTCCTGACAGCAGTGTGAACTGTGTATTTTACATTCAAATCAGTTGGTCTTAAAGGCAAATAAAGTGAATATAAAATACTTGTCTTTTCCCATTTTCAGCTGTCAGACTGTCTTCATCAAGCTTGATGTCTTCCCAACTGATCCTGTCGTATTTCTGTGCTTGCAACTTTCTTTCCATGTTTTTTTCTTTTTTTCAGAGACACTGTAAAACTGTAGGTCATGAGAAAGTGATGGCACTGGTCTTGGTGATGGAGTTGACTTTCCTTACAGTTCCTTCCTCAATGTTAACTAGTGCTATCCTGCTAGCTGATAACATTGAATATTTATTTATTGCATGTCAGGTTTTTAAGTGATGTGTTAAAAATGTTGCTTTTTTAAGTATCTATTTAACTTCAGTTACTTTGGTGATTATGTAACATGGTTTCACAAGCAGAGGAATCAATACAAGTGGGCCTGAGAAAGGTAGAAACTGTATCATGTAGGCAAGACATATATGAGAGAGGCAGGCATTTTCTGAGTTATTGTTACTACTCTTGTCACTGTAGTGCACAGCTAACCTGCAGAGGAAGGTTGGCAATTCAACGTAGCACGAAGTTTTTCATCCTGGGAAATGGACTAAGATTATGTGCCCTAATACAATCTAAGAGTAGCATATGAAGCTGTATGACTGAGAAGATGAATGCTGTTCTAATGCTCGCTATTGGAATGGTTTTGTTTTCCTTCTTTAGGTCTTCGGGTGAACGGGGAGCTTATTACTGCTTACCCCCAGGTGGTGGTAGTCCGAGTACCAACACCTTGGGTCCAAAGTGACAGTGATATCACAGTCCTTCGCCATCTAGAGAAGATGGGCTGTCGGTTAATGAATCGTCCCCAGGCCATCCTCAACTGTGTCAATAAGTTCTGGACGTTTCAAGAACTTGCTGGTCATGGTGTGCCCCTGCCAGATACCTTTTCTTATGGTAAGCCTTTGGAATCAAATAATGAAATAATTGCCTGCAGAATTTATGCTTTTATAGCGAGTCGAGTTTTGGAAATCCTTAGAATTAAGTAGGGAGAGGCTGATTCCACAAATAAGTGATCAGTAACTAGAAAAAGTATGGTAGTCACATGCTGGCTTTGGCTTTGTTGGTTAGCTGTGATATCTTATGAAGAGTGGTGTAATTATGGCTCTACCTCCCAGCAATTAACTGTGCTGATTACTTCTAAAACACCTTGAGCTCTTCCAGTTGCCTAAAACAACAGACAGAATCTCAGGGAATGGAATGTTACAGGATATTGAAGATCTGAAGTTTAGTAAAATCTGAAAATATGTCAAACTTCTATATAAATAAAAACATCTGTAAATGTATTGGTTGTTATGAAAGGCCAGAAGTAGCACAAGCTCACATGTTCAAGTACTTATGAACAGTTCTTTCAGGTTTGGTATCCCTCTGGAGTTCCCTCCTTCAGTTAATTACTGATGCTCCTTGTTCCTGCCTCTGGAGTCTTTGGTTCGTTACAGAGTGCCAGATTAGGAGAACCATTTGTTTGAGCTACCATAGTTTTTTTTGCTTTAATTAAAATACATTAAAAAATGGAATGCACCTCTCACCCTTCCTTTCTTTTTTGGGAAGCGTTAGTGCCTTCCTCTCCTTCATACGGTTACACTGATAGGCTTTTCTAACGAAAACTTAGCAAAAACACAAACATCAGTCAACTATTTCTATCAATACTATGAAAACGCATTTGAGAAGAAATATCCATTCTTTATAGATACAATTGCTCTAGCTCTTTCAGAAAGGGATGAGTTTTTAGTTCACTGTGGGGAAAGGGAAACTAAGAATGACGGAATAGTTGGAGAACATCTCTGTTTCTTCCTAACTCCCTGCCTGTCTTTTAGTTCTTTTAATGCCTGTCTCTGGAATTTGACAGAAGTGTTACCTTTCTTTTTTACACTAGTATGAAGTTATCAAGGAGAGTCAGCTTTGCCAAGAAAAGCAGAATGTATTGAACTACACTTTATTCTGTGACATGCGTTAAAATCTGTGGTGGAGTAGTGCTAGATGCTTCTGGCTTTCTGAACAGTGTCCTGGCTTCTGTGCTTTACTGCACATGGTTTAAGAGGAGTCTCAGCCCTTCATCTGCTGGCTTATCTTATTTCTTGTGCTGTAGTCAGCCTCCTGTAAATCAAAGAACTCAAATAAAATTAAAGCATTCATCATAAATGTTAAATGTTACTCTCTAAGATTCTTGCAGATTCAATGCAGCAAGAAGATCAAAGTAGTAATTCAAGAAATAGGGAGAAAGAGATGCAAGAGACTTAAGTCTTAGAAAAGGGGAAATAGGTCACAAGATTTGAATTGCTATTGCTGTCAGGATTACGCCTTTGAAAAGCCATGCTGTTTTTCTGGCTTGTAGTTTGGATGGAACTGTTTCTGGTGTTATGTCGGTGGTATTTTCCTGTTAGAAAATTTGGATGATGAAGTACAAGGGCTAAACTGGAACAAGATGGTGGAATCAGGCATTCAAATTTGAATTTGGGGTTGTGATCAATCACCACTATCATTATTAAACATTTGTTAATCTAAAAGAGATTTAAGTTAGATGTTATAATTAAATTCTTAACTCAGAGAGTGGTGAGACACTGGCATAGGCTGCCCAGGGGAGCCTTGGAGGCATTCAAGGCCAGGTTGGATGGGGCCTCGGGCAGCCTGATCTAGGAGTTGGCAACCCTGTCCACAGCAGGTGGGCTGGAACTGAATCTTTAATGTCTCTTTCAACCTAAGCCATTCTATGATAGTCAGCTTGTGTCTTACATTCCAAAGGAAGTAGAAATTGGTAAGGCACAGATTACAAAATTCTTAACTGTTATTTTTTTTTCTCTGCATTATCTAAGTTGGAAGAGTGAGAGGAATGTGTCACAATTAAATCCCCAGTTTGGCTACACCAGGCTGGTGGCATATAATATTATTGGTTTTCTTTTACCAGGTGGTCATGAGAATTTTGCCAAAATGATTGATGAGGCGGAAGTGCTGGAGTTCCCTATGGTGGTGAAGAACACGCGGGGTCACCGAGGTGGGTCTGAGGTCAGAGGTGAAGGCAGGGAGTATTCTGAGCAGTACCAGAGATTTTGTGTTGTCAAAGAGTAATAGTTAAGAAGGTTTTCTATTAGGTGTTGAATTTTTTTTGCAAGTACTTCTAAATTCTTCTAGCCTCCAAATTCTGAATGTTGAGTAGGCTGCAATACTGGGCAGCAGTTTTAATAGAATATGATCTTGAAATACCAGGGAAGGTAAGGGTTCAGAATTAACAGTATATTAGTGACTTTTGCAAGGAGTGCTTTGAACTGGAATAATGGAAGGCCTAGCTCCAGGGATATGGAGAAGTGCCTTCCTGGACTTTAGGGATGTTTCTAAACAGGCATAATAAATAAAACTTTAGTTCAATAAACCTTATTATTATTATTATTTTTTTTTCTAAGTGACTTTTTCTGTAGTTAGGATTCTGATTTGTATATAATCTCATCTGCAGTTTGCCAAATGGAATCTTTCTTTTTTTGGGGGGGGGAATCTCTGACAGCACTGGTGATAGTGCAGCAGGTTCATGTGAAATTTTTCTGTTATCATTCTTTTGATTTAAGGGTTGGATCTAAAATACTACATCAAGTCATTTTAATGATAGATAGTGATCTACTAAAGTAAAAAGGTTTGGAATCAATTTTAGAGGTTATTTATATAGGAGATCACACTGTTTTTAATCCACTTTGAAAAATACAAGAGTAATAAAGAGTCTGAAGTTGATGCTTAAGCACATAAACCAGGAATTACTATAAACTAATAGAAACATACCCACATGACACCACTTCTTCCTTCTTATTGCACCTGTTTATTCCCACACGATTGTTCTGGTACATCTCTTCTGAAACATGATGGTTTCTGTAAACATTCAATAAATGATTCAGGAATAATTATTAGCTTAATCTAGACTAGTTATGTTTATTTGGATTAGTTCCTAGCTCGAATTACCATGTATTTTCACAGACTCTGCACTGATGTGGTGGAACATTAAGAGCAAGAGGCTGTGGCAGTAGAATATTTTGGCAGTAATACCTATTTGTATGGTCTTATAGTGTTTGCAGACCTTTACAATCTGTGATGTTGGAATTTGACTTTTCAGCAAGCTGAATTTGACAAATGTGGAGTAACTGAGGGACTGGATTGGGTTTGCCTTGACATTGCTTCTTGTTAAGATTTAGAAATAATTGTAGAGTTTGTAGCTATTGACTTTCTTTTCAAATTTTTAGCTAGAATTCATATGAATCTCTGCTTAAGGCTAGTGTATCCTGGGCTGCGTTAGGCAAAGTATTGCCAGCAGGTAGAGGGAAGTGACCCTTCCTATCTGCTCAGCAGTGGAAAAGCCACACCTGGAGAGCTGAATCCAGTGCTGGGCTCTCAGAACAAGAGGGATATGAAGCTGAGGTTCAGCAAAGGGCCATGAAGATGATCAAGGAATTGGAGCACCTGTTCTATGAGGGTTCTATGTTCTATGAGGGACCATTGAGCCTAGAGAAGAGAAGGCTCAGAGGGATTTTACCAAGTCTACAATTATTTAAAGGGGAAGTGTCCAGGGGATAGAGCTAGGCTCTTTTCAGTTGTGCCCAATGCCAGGCTGTGTACACAAGCTAGAACACAGGACGTTCCCTATAAATGCCAGGAAGTACTTCCATGGTATGTGTATGACTGAGCACTAGCACAGGTTGGCCAGTTTGGTTGTGGAGTCTTTTTCAAGAAGATGCTCAAAAAAGCATCTGGACATGGTCCTGGGCAGCCTGCTGTAGGTGCTCCTACTTGAGTAAGTGTTGGGACCAGATGACCTCCAGAGGGTCCTAAAGCATCAATTAATTCTGTAATTTTGTTTATGAATCTTACATACTTCATATACTGTACATTCTAATGCAAATTTATCACAGTGCCTGCACTTTCACATTAAGAGAGTTGGGGAAACTTCTTCAAATTAATTTAAGATGGGCCAATTTCAAATGGTATTTATAATTGAGACAAATGTTCACAGGAGTCATTTAATGAATAAAAGTCATGCTCACCTAAGCCAATTTTCTGCAGTTTGCTGCTGCTGCAAATGTGCCATTTTTATTTTGCCAAGATTTTGTGGTGATCCATAATCACAACAAACTAAGTAGTTCTCCTTCAAAGCATCGTTCATTCTGTCCAGTTCTAGGAATACATTAGGAGTAGCTGCCATTGGGAGTGCTAAACTTGGGCATGGGAGAGATCATGTGGAAGATTTTGCTTTTTTGTCTACTTTTAAGTCTAGGTTCTGCTACTGTGATTCTTATAAGAAATTATGTGTTCCTCAAGCAGCATTTTGTGCTATGAAGGACTTAAACCCTGAGAAAGCAGAGACTTCTCCAGTTGAGCACTTGCTAGAATTCTTAGCACATTGTTTCTGCTAGGTCTGCTACAGTTGCAATTCTGTTTTCTTAGAATAGGCAGTTTATAAATCCATTTTTGCATTTTCTTAGTATTGCAGCATAACTCAGTGATAATTGTGCCATAAAAAATAAGTGTAGCCTTATCGCAAAACATACATTTAATATGACATGAATGAGTCATTAACAAAATGAGAGAGGAATTGGGAGAAGTAGCTAAAGATGGAAATGGATGACTTTTTGTAAGACTAGAAAAGAGATGGAAGTGATGGAGTCTTCCTCAAATGCTTTTCATTTGTACTAGTAAAATTGGATGAGAACAGAGAAGTCTTTTGATGTGCTTTAGAAGTGAAGGAGAATGAAATGACATGTTTGAACTTAAAACAAATCTTTCCTAAGTTTGCTGGCAGAAAAGCCAGTAATTCCTGAAGAGCTAAAGAGGTTTTTTTCAAAGTTACAGTACATGCCATTTATGTTTTTGGAATGTTCAGCTAAATTTATCTTGGATACTTTGGAGTGTAGTATTTTGTTCTGAACTAAGTTGTTTCACAGCTAAGCCTCATTCTGGAATTCTGAGTTCTTAGAAGTACTGGGAAGAGAAGCTTTCAGCAACTTCCTGGTAGTGAAGCAGCTTTGCAATAACACACTAGTCGCTTAAGAGCTCCTAGCAACCTGTTGTTTAGCAGTTTCATGTGATTAGTTCTTGCCGTATCAAACATGTAGGCTGTGGGTCTAATTAAATGTCTACTGCTTTTGTAGTATTTCTTCCCTTTTTCTCTCATTAAGGACTTGTTAACTTTACCACCCCAAAACAGACTGAAATTGCAAAAACACCTCCATTATCTACAGCTTCTTGGTTTTATTTGTTTACTTTTATTTTTAATTTATTTTTATACTCTTCTCATGGCTCCTCTATTCTTTCAGTACTTGAATGCTTAGAAGTACTGAAGCACTGGAATGCTAATGTGCACAGAAGAATTTGTAAATGCATATATACACAGATAGCGCATGTAAGAATGAGCAACATAGTGGTCAAAGGTTTCACTTCTCTGTGTTGAATCACTGACTCAGCACAAATTAGTAGCTTCTTTCAATCCTACAATGCATCCTTTCCTTATACAGGCAAAGCTGTGTTCCTGGCACGAGACAAGCACCATCTGGCAGACCTGAGCCATTTGATCCGTCATGACGCCCCATACTTATTTCAAAAATATGTTAAAGAGTCCCATGGCAAGGATGTACGTGTCATCGTAGTAGGAGGCCGTGTGGTGGGCACCATGCTCCGTTGCTCTACAGATGGGAGAATGCAGAGTAACTGCTCACTTGGTAGGAAAAACTTTGTTCATAGTTTTGATCAAAATATTTGAATTCAGAAAAAGGACAAACACAGTTGCGATAAACTGAAAGTTTTATTTTGTGTTATTTGTGTTTACCTTTAGATGTTCACGGAGGAAACGTGAGAGCGAGAACTAAGTGAAATATGCATCACACAAACCTACAATCAGAAACTATCTCTGCCCCTAGATGAATAGGATAGATAGAAGGGGTGGGAATTTCTAAGAGCACAAACAGAGTGTATGGTGCAATGGACTAGAAAAACAAAAGGTAGTGGGAGACCAGAGAAAATATGAGACCACCAATTTGGAAAAGAGTAGAGTACTAAGAGAGAAAATGGTTTAAGGAAGTCAACAGCCAAGTTGCATTTTACAGCTGCTTGTGCTGCCTTAAGTATGTCAGTCTCCTCCCTGCAACATTTTTTCCCTAAAAACCATGTCTGTGAGGAAGTTTACTACACTGATTGTTGTATGCTTAGATCTGTATTTCTGCATCACTTTTTGTAGGCTAGGAGAGGGTGAAGGGAAAAAAGAGGGTTGGGGTTCCTGGCTAGTAAATTCACTGAAATAACTGAAACTGATCTGAGCAGGGATTGGAAGAAATGTCTTCATGTACAGTACAGTTTTAGTAAGTCAAAATGCACTACTTCTCAATGCTGGGGAAATGCAGCCTGGAAGATTTTTCTACTAAATATTTTAAGTGTTGTTTTATATTTTTAAACTTGAGTGATATGTTAAATGAATTTTGTGTCATTTAGTACTTAGATGATGGTCTGTGTAGTAGACGAGTCGAGGTACAGACAGTGTTCCAGAATTCTTTCTTTAGAGACAGTAACTTATGACAGCAAACTGTGAGGGATACAAGCAAATAAAAATGTCCTAACCCTCTTCCCCCACAATTCTGTCTGGTAGATCTGTATTCTTATCAAGAACATTTGGTTCTTGGATAATTTATTGTGATTACTTACAAATACATATAGCAAGCCTCTATCTTAAGGGAGGAAACAAGGGTATGTACAGAAAGCTTCTATCTTAGAGATAGAAACAGAAATGATTTGTTCAGTCATTTTTTTAATTCCCCGAAGATAGCAAAAATATATAACTACATATTTCTTCACTGTTTTTATTACTGTTTTTTTAAACAAGTCATAGTTTTGATCTGCCTTTTGCAGAATCTTTTGAAGTCCTGCTAGGTTTCAAGTTATTAGCAGTTGTTGTGGCAAGGTGGTTGCTTTCTGAGTTGTTATCATCTCTATGCTTGCAGGCTTTCTTTGATCTTCAACTGAACTGCACCAGCCAGGCAAGAAGTATGTTGGTCACCTGTGTCCAGAATAGACACTGAGTTTTTTTTCACTTTTTTTCCAGGTGGTGTAGGGATGATGTGCTCACTGAGTGAACAAGGCAAGCAACTGGCAATCCAAGTGTCCAACATCCTGGGGATGGACGTGTGTGGCATTGACCTACTGATGAAGGACGACGGTTCATTCTACGTCTGTGAGGCCAATGCAAATGTAGGTTTCATTGCCTTTGACAAGGCTTGTAATCTAGATGTAGCTGGTATCATAGCGGACTATGCCACTTCTCTCCTAACCCCCGGTCGCTTGACGCGGCGCATGTCCTTACTCTCTGTGGTGTCCACGGCAAGCGAGACTAGCGAGCCAGAGCTGGGCCCTCCAGCTAGTGCCGTTGTCGACAATATGAGTGCTAGCTCCAGCTCTGTCGACAGCGACCCTGAGACCACGGAGAGAGAGTTGCTCACCAAGCTCCCGGGGGCTCTATTCAACATGAACCAGCTATTAGCCAATGAGATCAAACTTCTTGTGGAGTGATGCCACATGTAAATAGATGACCAACAGAACTCTCTTGTAAAATTTTCTTTGAAACCAACTTGCAGTGCTGTTTATTAGAGAAACTCAGAGAAATGAGGAAAGGAGAGTCAGTCAAGAGAGCAAGATTAAAAGGCATGTGTTCTGTGACAGCTGCCTCTATTTTTTTGCAGAACATAATATTGCGATAATTCTTCAGCACTATTGTTGTAATGAAGATGTTTAATTTACAGCCTAAATGGGAGTTTTATTTGGATGCTGCTTTGATTCTGCAATTTGATATTGCAGTGCATGGGTGTTCGCAGGAAAGCATTGAAATATGATTAACTGGAAAATTTTCAGAAAGTTCTGGTATCTCTCTAGAAACTTTTGTGAGTTAATGCAGCAGTTAACTCTTGTGCTCTCTAAGGCTTGATCTTGTAAACTGCTGACTGCCTTTAATTGTCAGTGAGAGTTGAGGGTGTTAAATGCCAGGTGTTTAAAACTCCTGGATACCTACTGTTCCCACTCTTGTGGTAAATTCAGCATAGTTTTGAAATCATCTCTTTCAGACCTTACAGGATATGGCCATTCAAATGTTGAGACAGAGAGGAGTGTCAGTTGCCCTAATGTGAGCTTCTGTACAAGTCTCAAATTGGTGCCATCTTGATATTAACAGGCAGATTTGTGTCTGTTTTTCTTTATAAGGCATTTGAAAGAGGATTTCTAGTACCTCAGATTTTTTCACTTCAAATCCTGAGTTTGAGAGGTATGCAGGGGAATGGGTCATATTATATTGTGGTAGAAGTGGCACATTTTAACTATTTTTTGCATGATTGGAGGAGTTAAACAGCACTGTAATGTTTGGTATACAAAATAATGTTTAACCCAATGTGAAAAGAAATTACACTAGTTTAAAAAAAAAAAAAATGTGCATTGGCTTGTATTTGTTAGTGTTTTAGTCATTTTGAGAGAGATCTGCAATGTTAATGTTCCTTTTTTTTTTTTTTTGTTTTTGTTTTGTTTTTTTTTAAATACATGCTAGTCCAACACTCCCTTCTCTATGCCTTCATCTTTAACAGTGGCCAAAGTGAAAACACTGCAGACTACTTGCTAAGAAAACACTGAGTTAAAGTCTGTACTATGTTTTTTTTGTTTGTTTGTTTTGGTGGGTTTTTTTTTGTTTTTCTGGTTTTTTTTTTGAGTGGGAGGGGTATTTTTTGCTTTTTATGGGGGAGAAATGTGATAAGGTGTGGAGAAGTGAAAAGTTGGTGAAAAGTGATTAGAAATCTAGAGATACACTAGAATAAAGTTGCAGTTCATACAACACTTAGAAGGCTTACTTTTTCCCATTGAGAGTACTTAAAAGCTGATGTTATCAGAAATCCAAAGTGCATAACAGAAGTTCTTAATTCTTTGGCAAACATGCAACAAATTAAACTAAAAAAAAAAAAAAAAAAAAAAAAAAAAAAAAGGAAAAATAAAAAAAAAAGGGAAGAGAGCTCAGCCAGAATAATAAAAATTTTAAAAAAGTAGAACCTAGGTCCGTAAACATTTAACAAATTGATTCTGTACTCTTATGTGTATGTGGTGTGAATGCACACATTTGTGTGTGTTTGTGAACGCACATTTGCTTTGCTTCATTTCTTTTTGAGTTTTGTCTATTTAGATTCTATTTTTTTTCTAGACTGCCTGATCTTTCTTTGTTGTTCTGGCTGTGCATTTTCTCATTAGCCTTGAACTGTTTTGGGTAACACATAACCAGAACGGAGATATTGAGTCAGTTATTCAGTCCCTATTTTCCCCACCTCCTTTTCTTCCACTTTCTCCTCCCTCTGTTCTCATTCCATTCCCAGTTTTCTGTGATCATAAATCCCTGCAACTATATATATATTTATATATATATATATATATGTATGTGTATATATATATATATATATATATATAAAGATAAGCCTCTTTTTTTAAATACACAAAGTAAAGCGTTTACAATTGAAAAACAATTTTGTGAAAGTAGGGTTTGTTTGGAGGGGGGTTGTGTGTGTGCAATGCTGCTGTTTCCTGGATACTTTAATGAAGCATGTCCCATGTACCCTCTGAGGCTCTGCACTGCCCACTTCTGCGGCCCCTCTTCACCTCTTTGCTGCTCTGCTGTTTTATCTTCACTTGGACCTTAAACACAACTTATGGACACTATGCAGAGAGTCTTCAAGAGGCAATAAACAGAACAGTATTAACCTGCTTTTGTGGAGATTTGATCATGCTTCTTTGTACAGTTCTTTTTTTTTTTTTTTTTTTAATTTAAAAAGGAATGTAATAAAATGGTTTCTTTTTTTTTTGGTAGAATTAAATATTATTATTAAAATCAAGTGTAAGGTTGACTTGTGGTATTAAGCAGGAGAAGTGGACTAGCTGGTCCAGCAACAAAAGGGGGTTCAGCGGCCTGGATATTGCCAAGTCTTTTCTTCCTAAACCCTCAAGTGCACAGGTTGTATCTGAAGAATATAACGGTCTTTAATTTCCATGAAGAGCTGCAGAAGCACAGAACTAAAAGGAAGCTGATTTTCTGGTCACTGAGCAGTACGCTGTTCTTCAGAAACTCTTCTCCCCTTGTGTGTTTATCTAAGGGGAATTTGGATGTTGTTTCTTTTCTTTGGTTTTTCTTTTCCTTTTTATTGGTAGATGCTTGCACTCATTGAGTAGCTGATGGGTCAACCTTCACCTTTTCAGCTGTGGCTCTCATAAAGCCAGTGTGGAATAGAAACGGAGTCAGCTGGTATAGTAGGATCTCTGTACTTCTGTCACAATAATGTCTCTAAGGCAAAAGAACAGGCAACTGAACATTCTGGGCTGTTTTTCAAGGCTCCATTCTATTTTGTGGAGAAATGTTATGTTACACAGTAACTTTACATTTCTCTCACCCTTTCAGAATATCCAGATAACATTTTACCATAATAAAATAGGTGTAGTAAATAGCCATGAGATTTTTTGACAAACAGTGGGTTGAGAAACTTGCTGTTTGGTTCCTTTGTGATAAGATACTCCTCTGTGGTTGGTGCTTCCAAGCAATTTTGGAGATAAGTCTGCGTAGTGATCAGGAAAGGAGGCAATATTTGAAACAACATATATGTTTGTTTATATGTAGGTTATTGACGTTACATATGAAAACGCTACTTGAAGATTTACTGGTACAAATGGTACTTGTCTGATGTATTTACTCACTATTTATCCATTGCTTCTGAAATAGTGAAATGTACAAAATGATATGGGATGCAGAGTAAGGTTCTTGCTTTTAAGTAAAAACCAAACAAACAAACAAACAAAGAGTATCCAAGTATGACCTGTTGTAATCAGGCCAGTCAGGCCAGTATTTCCCATTGAAGGTGAACTTCACAGACCTCAGCTTTATATGCTGTATTTCCTTCATTTCCATATGCTGAAAAAACACATGCTAAACTTTCATATAGTTGCACTAAAACTACCTGCATATTTGAGTTTGGAATTTTATGCTGAAGAAGTAATCAATATACAGCTGGATATAATATCTTACAGTGATAGAAATATTTCTGTATTTCTGAATTTTGAAAAAGCCACTTAGAAACTCTCTTACAACAATGTTTCTTAAACTACACCTGATTATTATTATTATTATTATTATTATTATTATTATTATTATTATTTTGTAACAGTGGAGACTTTCTTCTGTTCAATTTAACATGTTTCTAATTGATGTCTTGCTATGTCAATGTATGGATTGTATCTTAAGCTTTGTATTTAATGCTTTAGTGTGTTTTATAAAAAATTGTAATTCAATGTTACACCACATCATTCATAATGCAATAATAGAAGGTCAATGCTTGATGAGTATGTGGACTGTTAAAGCTTCTTATTCTGAACTAGTGGTCACTATTTGTGCATTTCCTTCTACTTTGTGAGCTATCTTTCATGTGAGATACTTATTCAGGAAATATTCTCTGGAGCACCAGTGTACTTCAGATGCAAAGGATACTTCTTAAGATATTATATTGGACTTCAAAATTCAACACGTGACACCAGTGACATTTGTGAAATCTTTTCTCCCTCTTGTGAATATCTGTCAGTTAAATACCTAAGTGACCCTAGGGGCTTAGAAAGACTTCATGAAAACAATTTGCATGTACAATATCTTTCTCACACCTCACTCTTTTTGAGAAGGTTTATGGGCATTATGGCTGGTGCAAGATAAACGACCCACTTCTCTCTGTGGAATTGTAGGTGCTCAGACAGGTAACTTCTGTTGCTACTGTCTTTTTTTAATTTTTAAATTTTTCACTGTTCTAGAAGCTGTTTTAAAATGAACACTGCAGGTTTCATAAATCTTCGTAAAGTACTATACACTGCAGTATTTATAAACCTTTCTTTGTTTTGAGGGTCTTTTTGGAGTATTCTTGTGGTGGATCTTGCTGGCCTCTCATATTTCTGTTTTTAGTTGAAAAGATTTTATTTATTCATTTAAATTGATGGCAGAAATTTGATGCATGAATTTTGGATGGGTTTTGTTGTTGTTGCTCTATTCTGTGTGACTTACTCTCCCTCTTTTTTTTTTTCTTTTTTTTTTTTTTTAAACAAATATTTTCTAACAGTGTGCACTTTCTTACTGTTCTCTGCAAAACTTTTCAGGAACCAAAAAAGTCAAACAAGTCAGAGAAAACTTTTCCTTCTCTCCTTTCTGATGACAAGAATGAGAACTTATGAAAAGTCCTTGAGAATGTTCCTTCCTAAACTTTTCCTCACAGTAATGCAAGCGGGTAAAATGGTAAACGCTGCAGTTTGGTGACGTCTAAAACCACCCTGTTGTCAGGTAAATTGACTTTTTCTGTTCTAATTGTAACCTTCATAAGTTTGGTAACTTGTCTGCTTTCCTCTCTTCCCATTTTCGCTATTGGTCCATTTTGGTCAAACTTCCTTGAATGATTTATTTAGCAGTGTAATTTAGATAAAATTATACTTCTTTATTTCCTCTTGTTCTACAGGTTGACCTTTTAAGAAATCTGTCAGTGTCCTTTGCTTTACTCAGATGAGACAAAAATGAGGACAGGATTAAAATCCTCTCATGTAGATACGTGTAAATACCTTAATTCCAAAATTCAGTAGAGCAAAATCCAGTGAAGAAGGCAGATGGGGGGGCTGATTCTTTTTGTTTGTGAAAGATGAGGAATGCACTTCATGTTGTCTTCACTGATAGATCTAAGAACTTGTACACTTTATCCTTCTCTGTTAACTCCCTTCCTTATTCTCAAACCACGTTAAAGATGATAAGAATTTCAAGGTTTTTTACTTAATGTGTAGAGGAGAATGTGTACTTTATACACAGAGATAAATATCACACAATTGGAATACATGACTTCATACAGGTTCCCAAATTTGCTGTTGTGGTATTTTGTTTCCTATGACGTGTAAAGATTTAGAACTCATTTCAGATGTTTTTTCAACATAGGTTGTTCTGAAAGGAATGCCTCCTCTTTATATCCAAGGAAACCACAGATGTAAAGAGCACAATAACAGTAACTCATAGAGCAAATTCTCAGCTTCAAAATGCTGTTTTTCAACCTAGTCATCATCAGTAGTCTGTCTAGGTTCCAGGAAAACTGGAAAGATCACCTCTTTCTTAACCCAAAAGACAGTGCACATCGCAGTGCATCTTGAACTTCTTTGTTCGATGAGGAATTCACATGTCACCAGTCCATGAACTGCAGATTGATTATGTGAATGCCAAACAAGAAATTCTTCCATATACCCTTCTACTGCAGCAGAATGATAAGTGTTAGGTGGCAGTAACAGCAGCAGAAGAAACTCATGTGACTGTGGTGTGAGACATCTACGGTGTTAGGAAAAATGGATTGCAAAATATTAACTGGAGTAAGGGGAGTGGGGGACATATACAGAGTCTGTGAGTCGTCCCTTTTAATGCTGAGCCTAATTTACTGAATTAAAATAATTAAAAGACTAGGTGTAATACAGTAGAAACACAGGTCTGTCTAATTTGGTATTTGATTACCTGATGTCCTTGTTGTGGTCTTTGATTCCATGCTCCACATTCTAGTTTCTCCATTGTTTCTCTAGGCTACAGTACTTCCTTTAAAAAATTAAATTTACCTGAAATTGCCAAATCTTTAGTGCACTGAAAAGTAAGTCTGGAAGGAATTAATCTAGTCCAGTAATCTGTCTGCTCTGTAGGAAGATAAGTGCAAGTTATGTATGCTGTTGATGACATGTTGATGACATGTTTGTTTTAACCTATTTTTAAAACCAAAAAATCAATGAGGATAATTCTGCAGGCTTTATTTATGGATTTTTATTTTATGAGAGGAAAAAGGTATTCTTACTCCCAGCCAGAGGTTAACCCTGTGGGCTGACAGCCAATCTACTGTTTAGATAGTTCCTTTTTTTACCCATCTGGGAATGCTGCCTTTTGGGTGATTCTTTTATGTACTTCATATTCTTACAAATCTTCTTGTTCTTCATTTGTTTATCACAATATTACTTGGTGGTAGCTGACACTATATATGTGTATATAGAACATTTCACATCAAATGTTGTTTTCTACTCATCTCAAGCCTGAAGTCATCTGAACACGAAGATCTTACAACCTGGTATTGCCCATATTCGTTCTTTCTGTGCAAGAAGCATAGCTTACAAATCTAAATAATAAGCAGGCAGCTTCATATTGTAGTGACACTTTAGGAAATCAAGATTTTCTTGTAGTACGTGATGGTCAGTTGAGATTTAAGGACAGCTGCAGGGATTCACTTGTAACAAATGAATAATCTTGGCTCTAAGTCTAATCTTTCCCCACCGTTTCTGAATCTTGACCTCTTTTTGGTTATTTTAACTAGTCATTTCAATAATTCCAAACTGGTAAGTAAAGAAGGAAATTCCTTTTTAGGTGGGTATACCAGCCATTAGCCAGTTACAACATACATAAGTTCAAAAACAATGTAGTTGCCAGGCCAGTATCTTCCGCCATATGTCTTGTCAGATAAGTTCATTTCTTCTTGCATAATTCTGGGTGCAGATGTATGTTTTACAATCCTTACTGTTGGTCATCCCCTTAACTCCCCACTGTGATTTACCCAGGGGAGGAGACACATGAATTAACACACCATGCAGACTCTCCTTTTATCTCTCCAGAATGTGCATGCCCTATTCTTTAACAACAGGCAGAAATTTACCTTGGTTATGACTTCTGAGGTATACCCCTTTGGTACAACATTCTATTTTGCAAAAACTATGCCATCTCCCACAACTCCCCCTTTCTTTTATTTATAGTTACTGCTATTTGAATTATCTATTCAGCCAAGGTTCGTAGGTGACTTCCAGCCTTGACATCGTGATGTCACACTTCTCTTCTGCATACATGTCCACCTGATCACCACTTTCTTCTCTTAACATTAACATTTTGTCTGAATACAGTGGTGGCCCTACTGACATCTGCTTAGATAGGGCAGTTTCAATTAGCTGCTGGACCAATCCTCTTAGCGCACAGGAAAATACAACAGCCAATTGCTATTAAAACTCCTGCTACCACAATTAAAGATGTGAGTATGGATGCTACCACTCCTTTCCATTTACCAAACCAAGACTCCAACCGTCTTGCAATTGAAGTGTCCGTTCCTGAATTCTCTACGAGTTCATTGGCCAAAGTAGTGAGTCCTTGCAGTGCTCTAGTTGTGGTGCCATGTGGGGCTGCTTCCTTGGGAATAAGGGTGCAACACTGACTGCCTGGCATCACACACACTCAATCACACATACTCCTCTTTTTAACCAATATCGTATCTAATGGTATCCCCATGGTATCCCCATGCCATGCTACTAGTGATGTCTAATTAATTGTTCTGCAATCCATTTTATAGCATTTCTTGTATATTTTATGAACCTCTGCTGATTGTAGTAAAAAACATAGATCCAATCTATAATTTTATTAATAGTTACCCACCATAACAGTGAAGACTCAAACCCTGCTGCAAGTTGGCTCCTTGCTTTATGTTTGTCAGGGACACCCATGGGTACCCCAATAGTGTGTGTATGTATATGTATATGTATATGTGTGTATATATATATACATATATGTATATATATATATATACATATCATATATATATCATATACATATATATATATATATATATATATATATCCTATCAGTAAATGATAACTCTAGACTTCTTTTGCTTCTTTTTTGTATTTAAGATACCAGGGTGAATGGTATAGCCAATTGTATAAGGGCACATGTATCTCTCCAGTTAGAAGGCAAGGTGGACCACTGGATTTTCCCTCCACAATACTACCAGAGATCTGCCCTGGGAACTATTTGAGAGCCAAGTAGTTCCTCACTACATTTTCTGCAATTTTTAGGGTCTCAGTGGACAGAGTGAATTCTCCCAAGAACGTGGTAGCATTACCACCCTGCTGTGAGGGATAGGCTGTATATTTGCCAACTGTAGATAACATGGGAAGATTTCTGGTGTCCTCACTGTGGAGAGGGGGGAACAAAAGAGAGAGAGAAACTTACAGGTTTCAATTCCCCAGGCAGTCTTCTCCTGGTAGAGTGTGATCATACACACTGTTCCCTGGACATTGTTTGTCCACCTCAATGGAAAGGCGGCCACCTGGGCAACTGGTCGCCCTGAAGCACAAGCATAACAATTGCTATGTTTGAGAATTTGGACATATATATTTTACCCATTCTACCCAGGCATTCACATCCTCATATTCTTTTTCTACCTCAAATGCATGTTGGAGTTCCTTTATTTCCTTAACAGTTATAATGGGGTTATTGAGATAGTGCCCCTCTCCTTTTACAGATTCTCTCTCTTCTTGGGTATGGTTAGTAACATTGGGCTGTGGTTTCCATACAGCTATCTTGAATCTGGCCACTGGGTCTTTCCCTGTCACATCCACTCCAAAACCATAAGTACGGTTTATAATTTTATCTGCCTTTCTAATCATTATCACAATCAGATTGCACTGCAGGGGCTGGCAATTTGGCTGAGCAATCCCTTTAAATATGCTGATTTGATTTTTTGAAGTCCTAATGGAATTGGATGAACTCAGTGAATAAGTCCATCCATTACAGTTGGTTGTTGACCACACATTACTCCATCCTATGTATCTGTTCCTGACCCTGGGGGAGGGCAGTGCTATTTGTTCTCACTAGTTAGTTGTTGAGCCTCCATGTCTCCACAGGCTAACACCTGACTAAATGGTCTGGGGAACCTTGGTCTTGGTTACATTTACCCATAATTTCACAGAGTAGCCTGTTTCCCCTCTCCATTTATCACTGTCCTCCCAATCTATACTCTCAAATCCTTTGAGAGGGGTCATTATTACCACCAGTATTGCAATTTAGCTCTTTTTTAACTTAGCAGTGTTTGGGGCTAGGAGTCAGAGGAGGGCTTTCTTAGAATGATCCATAGGGGATCATCTGAACCCACCAGTCCTCACAGTCTGAGGCTAGATTGGTGAGTCCTTTAACTCATGTACGAGTCCAACATTTTTTCAGTGGTTTGAACAGCTGTCTCTGTGATCAGCAGAACTTGGAAGGGTCTGTCCCACTAGGGCTGAAGTTTAGCTTCCATCCAAGACTGGATCAATATCCAGTCTCCTGGTTGGAACTTGTGGATGGCAAACTCTAGTGACATAGTCTGGGCCAATGGTCCTTCATGTGTGAGAGAAGATAAAGGCAACCCAAGTATGTAGTTTTTGAAAAAGACATCTTTAGTTTCAAACTGAAGAACTCCATCCCCTTTCCCAGGTAGGGTAATCCAAAAAGTATCTCGTAAGGTGAGATTCCAACATCTTTTCATGGAGCAGTTCTGATTCTTAGCAGTGCCAGGGGTAAGCATTTAGTCCATGGGAGCTTAGTTTCCAAACCCACTTTTGGCAGATGTTTCTTTAATGTCTGATTCATCCATTTTGCCTTTCCAGGGGAGGAAGGATGCCATAGAGTATGAAACTCTCATCTTATCCCTAGGGTTTCCATTAGTAAGATATGTGAAGTAAGATGACTTCTTGGATCTGAGTCTGTATTTTCCACAATCCCATATCTGGGAATTATTTGTTCCAGAATTATTTTTGTTATTATGTTAGCTATTCTTGATACAGAAAGAGAAGCCTCTACCCATCTGACAAATGCTCAATTAATACTAGCATATATTTAAATCTTCCTACTTTGGGTAATTTAGTATAGTCTACTTAGATGCTCTGGAAATGTTGAAATCCTGCCTCTCGTCCATCCGAAGGTTGTTTCTGTAGAGCCTTATTTATTCATTGACATGTTATACAGCTTTTACGTATTTGTTTAGCTGTAGCGTACAGTTGTATACATACATACTTTTTTAATACAGCATCACACATTGCCTGGACCTCACAATGACTCTTTTGGTGTAGAACAGTTAAAATTTCTCTCATTACTTGTTTATTCATCGTTTCCCTACCGTCATAGAGAGTTAACTGTCCTCCTGACTCCTTTGCCTCTAATTCCTTGAAGGCTGCTATCTCTTCTTTCTTGAATGCTTGCTTTCCAGGAGGTTTTACTTCAGGCACAACATTAAGTTTCGTTTTCATTTTTGATTGATTCTGTAGCTTTGTTATCAGAGACTTTCTTTCCCCATTCTGCTAGAGAGTTTCCTTTTTGGTTTCTCTTTACATGTACTTTAGCGATTTCCTCAGGTAATAACAGGCTTTCCAAAAAACCTGTCTGATTAATTCCTCGTGGGCCAGTTCCTTCCCTTTACTGTTTATTAACACCCCTTTTTTCCCCAAATTTTTACAGAAGTGTGTACCACTCCATATGCATATCATGAGTCTGTAACAGTTTTAATGCCTGATTTAATGCATGTAACTCACAAGTTTGAGCTGACCAATTACCAGGCAAACTTCCAATTTCCTCAACATAAGGGAAATTATGTCCCTTTGATGATTTTATAGCTATTACATGGTCTTTGTTGTACCACTCTAGAGGAGCCATCTATAAACAGTATTTCCTCTTAATCTAAGGGTATATCTTGTCAGTCTGACCTTATCTTTGTTTTATAATTGATTAAACAATAACGTTCCACATTCACTGTATCTTTAGTTCCCTTTCATAAGAAGAAGGCAAGATTCAGGATAGAATCAATGACTATAGTTAAATAGTCTTTTTCAATTAATGTGGCTTCATATTTCAGTATCCTGGAGTCTGTTAGCCACCTTCTTGCCTTCTGAGTAAGGGTATTCCTTACTTGGTGTGGGGTAACAGCAATCAATCGCCCTCCAAAGGTTAATTTCCTGCTTTCTTTCACCAACAAGGCAGTTGCTGCTACTGCCTGAACACACTCTAGCAGCCCTGAGATACAGGGTCTAGTAATTTAGACAGGTATGCTGTGGGTTTTCTTTTATTTTCCCATTTCTGGGTTAAGACTTCCAAAGCAGCACCCTCACTTACTCATAAAAAGATGAAATGGCTTATTCAGGGTAGGAAGAGCCAGAATTAGTGCTGTAACAAAATCTTGTTTCAGTTTTTTCACCCTTTCTTTTTCTTCTTCTGTCCAATTTAACGTGTTGGGTTTTTTCCCTAATAGTTTGAATAGCTTGTTTCCTGAGCATATGCTTCTATATACAGTCTACGATACCCAGTTAAACCTAGGAATTTTCTTAATTCCTTCTTTGTTGTGAGGAGAGAGAGTTGCACAATTCCCTGAATCCTTTTAGGGTTTATCCTCTGTTGACCTTTAGAGATTAGATGTCCTAAGTATTTAGCTTCTTTTTCCATATACTGTATTTTATTTTTGGACACACTTAGTCCATGCTTTCCTAAGAAATTTGAGTTCATTTGTAGCCTCTTTTACCTTTAATTTTTCTATATATGTTAATATATATAATATATATATTAACAAGTCAGCTACATATTGTAAAAACACCACCCCTTCTTGAACCTAAAACTCTAAAATTGTATTCTGAAATTTTCTCCAATATGTGTCCAAACAAATTAGATGATTCAGTAAAACCCTTGGGGCAAAACAGTCCATCTGTGTTGTTGTTTATGACCTGATTCTGGGTCCTCCCATTCGAATGCAAAAATATCTCTACTATCTGGGTCCAAGGGGCAAGCCCAAAATACATCATTTAAATCTACAACACTAAACCATTTAGGTTCAAAAGGGATTTTGCTCAACAGGGTATCAGGGTTAGAAACCAGAGTGACGCTTTCTTACTATTTCATTAACTTTTCTCAAATTCTGTTTTAGTCAGTATGTCCCATTTGTTTTTCGTACTGGTAAAATTGGAGTGTTATATGGTGATGTACAAGGGTTCAGAAAACCATCTTTAATCAAGGGTTGCACAATTGGTTTCAAGTCTGTTGTTCCTTCAAGTGAAATAGGACGTTGTTGCTGTTTCACTATCTCACTCCCTTCTTGAAGAGTTATTTTCAAAGATTTTCAAAGGAGTCACAGTGAGCCCTCCTCGATTTCCCTCTCTTGCCTGAACTAATGCATTTATTTCTTCATCTTTCTTGCTTAATAAATTCATTGAAATGGTTATTCCCTTTTTCAGGTTTTCAACTCTAACCCTAACTTGATTATTAAATCTTTTTCCAATGAGTTTGTTCCTGCTTCATAATAATTGTCCACTGACTGTTTTAGTTCCCCAGTTTAACTTAGTGGTCTCACGAAGTGACCACTTCTACCCCCATTACTCTTACAGTAATCGAGTATTACTAGTCAAATTAAGTCCTGGTACTTTATAAGCTAAGTATGACCTGGCCCTATGTCTACTAAAAATACAACTTCTTTATTAGATCCCACCTCTATGTTTATCAAGGGCTCTTCGTGGGACCACTTTTTGCAGAGCCCCTGACTTGTCTATTTAAAACTTATAATTGTGAATATTTTGTCTTCCCTTTTTGCTTCAGGATATTTTCATTAGAGATGACCCATTTGTCCACATTTGAAACATTTTCTCTGTATCTGTTCTTGTTGTGGTTGGGAAGGGAGGAGTTTGCCACCTTAATTTTCCACTCCTGCTATCTCTTTCCTCACTGTTCCACCCCAAAATTTGTCTTCCTTAGAAACCCTTTTCCTGATGGGTTTCCATTCTCTGTCTCACCACTTGAGAGATCATTTTTTGCTTTTTGTTTCCTTTTCAACAATCACTTTCTGTGTCTCCCTCAAAAGGTTTTCTAATAGTTATACATTCCACCCTTCTACCTTCTAAAGCTTCCTTTGTATATCAGGCCAGGCTTTAGTCACAAAATTGACCTTTAAGAGCCCTTTAACTACAGGAATCATCAGGATCCATCCCTGAATTCCTTCGCTTCCTGTCTCCAAGTCTCTCCAGAAATTCACTCAGGGTTTCATGTTTACTTTGCTGAACGTCAAAAGCTTTAGTAAAGTTCTGAGTCTTGAGTACTGCTTCCTTAATTCCCACTATTATTGTATCTCACAAGTCCCTCATATTTATCCTGTGCTTTTTCTCCCACTCCTGCATGGTAGCCCACATTCTTCTCCACTGTAGAGCATGCATAGAATAGACATCATTTCCCTCCAGGAACAGTAATTAGGTCCCAAGAATTGATCAAACTGCTCCGCTAGTCCAATAGGATCCTCAATCAGAGACTTCATTTGCCTTTTAAAACTCCTCACTTCACCACTGGTAAGGAGAGGGTTTATGTATCCTATTTCTCCTTGTCCCATTGGGACTTCTCTAAGGGATACATATTATATTGGGAAAGGGGAAATTTTCTATTTCTTTTCTACACTGTTCTAACTCCTACCAAAGCCTGGAGTGCACTCTCCGTCTAGAGGTGGCTTCAGCTGCAGCTCTGGACTCAGGCTGGAAGGGAGGAGGGGTTTCCCCTACCTGGCACCAGCTCTTGTTTCTGCATTCTTCAGCTCTGTTCCTGAAACAGCTGCTGTTTTCATTAAAGCAACATTAGGGTTATAAGGAGAGGTCAAAGTTTCTAAGGGATCCTGTTTATGAGCTTTCTGCTTCTCTCCTTTTTCTTCTGAACTTTGACTCTTTCTTATGATAAATTCTTTTACTTCTTGCAATCAGAAAGTGACATAAGCCATTTCTTTGTCTGAGAAAGGAGTCTTATTGTTTGCTGACAAATTCAGCATCCAACATAGCCAATCTTTGTCAGACTGATATTTTGGCCAAAATACTGCAGCTCTTTTGATTGGTTCTTTTGTCCATGTAACTACATTTAATTATCTTTTTCTTATCTTTCACTTTTATTTGCAGACTATCCTTCCAATTTCTTATCATTCTTGCTAAAGGACTGTCAATAGGCACTGCTAGGGGTCTCTTCCTGTCCCATTTTTCCTAGTCAACTTTACTGCACTGCTGCAGAATTTTACTTCCTTCAGGGTACCACACATTGAAGTTCCAGCTCTAGAAAATGGAGGTGTGCTGCCATGCACATTATCGTGCTGGGTGTTGCACACCTAAGGGTTTTCCAGATTTCTGAGACTCTTCCTTTCTTTCTTAATCACATAATTTGTCTCTCTGGCCACGCTCCTTGTGGAACTATAGAACCACAGGTTGGGACTCCGCACTCACTTTATACATGAGTATGCCTCAGTCGCGCTTCACACAACAGTCTCATCTGACCCCCAATGTAATACTTAATTTTTCTTACTTAGGTCTGTGCATAGGGTTGCCGGGTCAGTTTCCCAAAACTGTACTGTCTACCATGCTTTCTTTCTCTCTACGTCATTGTTCATGGATCCTGCCTTTATAACCAGTTCTAGTATTTTTTTTTAATTTGTTTTGTTTTGTTTTTTATCAGCTCCCTGCAGAATTGCCACTATTGTAGCATATAGGACCACTGAAAATATAGTGGAGTGTCACAGCAGTGAGGACTCCCCACTGGGGTGATAGTATCTGGATGAGCCCCCATTTGCAAGAAACACTTGCAAGCGAACAGGTTAGGCCCAGGAAAGGATCTCAGTAAACAGTATTTTATTTCACGATTGCAGTAGCAGGCGTCCTGCAAGCAGAAGAGCCTGCTGTAAGAAAAAACAAGCTCTTATGTCTGCTGTATCCTGACACTGAGTCCATCCCCTGGTGCAGGTTCGCATTCTTTGTGTACACATCTTCTAGGTAGTTGACAAAGTTCCATCTCTCTGTTTTTCTCCAAGTAAGCAGAATCTGCAAAATAGTTGCCAGGCCAGTATCTTCAGGCCAGTATCTCTGGCCATATGTCTTGCCAGATAAGTTCATTTCTTCTTACATAGTTCTGGATGCAGATGTACGTTTTACAGTCCTTGCTGTTGGTCATCCCCTCAATCTCCCGTTGTGATTTCCCCAGGGGAGGAGAGACATGAATTAACACACCATACAGACTCTCCTTTTATCTCTCCAGAACGTGCACACGCTATTCTTTAACCACAGACAGAAACTTATCTTGTTTATGGATTTTGAGATATACCCCTTTGGTACAACATTCTATTATGCAAAAACTACATGTCATCTCTCACACCAGGACACCACATAGTTTCTAGAACATGTTAGGTATCATTTAGGAGTGTTGAACACTGGTGCGCTTTTCTTTGTAGCTTCTTATTTCTCGTAGAGTCTTTAAAAGTAATGTGTGGACCTCAGGCTGGAGATATCAGAACTGAGTTAATGCAGATGGGAAGTAGATCAAACGCAGAAAGTGGAAAATATTTTGGATAGATTGGAAAGTGTCTGGTTGAATAGTATGGTGAATGGAATCTGTGTGGCTGATGAAGTCCTAAGAGAAAGTTTTTAAATCCAGGCAGACAGCAGAGATGTGCAAGCTTCTTCCAGTGGCAGAAGCAAAGTCATCTGACTGTCAGTGTGTTGGTCTGTCATCAGAGATGGAGATGAGGCTGTAAAACAGCTTTTGCTGATCTTGAGCATTCCCAGCTTTTTGTTATAAGGAGGAATTTCACCAGACTTTTTCATACGTATCATAGGCATGCTAGCTTTTTGGGAATTGGATATCAAGAAAGAGAGCTGAATGTTGATACACAGCTGTTTATATGGAAATTAACTGTAGCACCTGCCTGCTAGAGTGGGTGATCATGTGAATTAGAGGCGTTACTGAACTGAGTTTAAATGACAGTAATTCTTGGTAAGAACAGTTGTCTGTCTAGGCCTGAGTTATAGAATAGCTTGGGTTGGAAGGGACCCCAAGGATCAAGTTCCAATCTTCCTAACAAAGGTAGGGCCACCAACCTCCAGATCTGGTACTAGACTCAGTTGCTCAGGGCCCCATTCAACCTGGTCTTGAACACCTCCAGGGACAAAGCACCCACGGCCTCTCCAGCACCTCTCCACTTTCTGTAAAGAACTTCCTCGACACCCAATCTGAACCTTCCCTCCTTAAAACCATTCCCCCTTGTCCTGTTGCTATCTACTGAGTTAAAAATTGATTCCTCTCCTGTTTATAATCTCCTTTTAAATACTGAAAAGCTGCAGTGAGGTCTCCTCACAGCCTTCTCGTCTCAGGCTGAACAAGCCCAGCTCCCTCAGCCTGTCTGCATAGGGGAAACCAGAACCTGTAAACTTTTGCTTCATAGCAGTTCTAGAAAACCATGGTATGGGCCTAGAAATGTATGCAAGATTTTTTTAATGAGCAGGAGACTGTCTTAGGTGAGTTAGTCAGCTATTCAGGAAATATTTTTGAGGGGATGTAAGACATGCAGGAATTTAAGAGCACTTTCACAGTTTTACACGTGATTCTTAATACATGATGGTATTTTTTTTTTCTACTACATAAACAGCAAAGCACTGCATTCTCTGCAACTCTCATCTGGTGTAGATTTGAAGAGGAGGCATGAACAGTATTTCCCGTTCTTATTCATAGACTTCCATGGGTAAGGAAGGCTTGGTATATACGTGAAGGGAGGAAAGGACAAGTTCCTCACTCTGGAGGAGAAATGGATTATGGCTTAGGTTGCTAGAAAATTTATCATTTACAATGAACTTAAGCAAGACCATTTTGGGGACATTTCTGCATTTCCCTTATGTGCCATTTAAGAAATGGTCTGAACGTTACTAGAATATACATTCTGGATAGTAGTATGTCAGCATACTAAACTCTGTCTAGGTTGTGGAGGAGAAAGGGCTCATGATATATAAATTTCTGCTTGTCTGCTTTATTATTTGGAGGCATTAGCTAGCTGCAGTTACATGTAGTAGTCTGTCTCAGCAATAGATTTGGGTTTTCATTTGGAAAGAAATGCATTTGGGGAGTTACATATGTCTTTCTGTTGTCCATTCCTATGGGAAGCAGAATTGTTAAGGAAAAGCAGTCAAAATACGTAGGAACTACAAGACTGTATTCAAAGTCAGGTCTCAGTTGAACACTTGTTGACGTTGCTGGGAGGAAGTGAAGAAAAGGGAACTTTGAAAGTAGTGCACACAAAGGAACCTTTTTTGTTGCTTTCAGAACTCTTTGAGGTTCTTCTGTATGCATAACTTACTAAAAGGAGTGCTGCTAAAATGGTTCTTAGAGCTGAGGTCGTTTGAATAGGAATGCTCTTTAATCTACAGTGTTTGTTGCTGAGAAGCTCAATGTGAGCCAGTGCAGCCCAGAAATCCAGTGTCTTTGGCTGCATCAAAAGCAGCATGGCTAGCAGAGCAAAGGAGGTGATGATTTGCCTATACACTGCCCGCATGAGGCATGGAGTAGGGCCTCTTAAGGTAAGAAGGACACAGACCTATCAGAATGGATCGAGAAAAGGGCAATTAAAATGATCAGAGAGCTGTGGTTTAACATGTACAACATGTACAAATTAAGGACTGATTTTTTGTTTTAGGCGGATTGCAATACAATTATATTTTAATGTAGGATTGGAACAGGAATGGAGTTTTGTTGGGGGTCATTGGAATTTTTGGGATTAAAGTATTGTAATCAGAAAAAAAAATATTGGTAATTTACTACATCAATAGTTTTTGGGGGATAGAATTATATATAAAGAATTATATAGATAATAATGTAGATAATAATATAGAATTATACATAAAGAATTAATGAAGATAATATCTCATGTACAAAATGGCACTTGTTGGAGACAAAAACAATAATCCAGTTATTGTTGCTCTTATGTCTGTGATGTGTATTTGCTATGTGTTTTTCTTATGTATGGTGGACTAAGCTTCCTTGATACTTCGTTTAATCAGTGTCATTGAATACTTACAACTTGGGGAGAAAGGAACTGGACAAGTGAATACTGCACAGAGTGTTACATGGATGGAACAGGAAGGTGCCATGAAGCAGGGAGAGAAAACTGAGCAGAAGTTATGTACAGGTTCTATATAGTGTATAGTGTATATCAACTCTGTCTAATCAGTGTAGTGGGAGTCCAGGAGTCGAGATGACTCAGTTATACCAAGATGATGAATGGGACTGTTGCATTGACTGTGCAGCTATAAATTTAAGAAGTGTGGTTTGCTCAAGGACACGTGTATAGTTTTTTTTTTCTTTTCCTTTTCCTCACTAATACTGTGCAAAGTACTGTCTGCTGGTAATTATTGTCTGGATTATGTCTGCTGAATGGCATTGTGTATTAAGCAAAAAAAAAAAAAAAAAAAAAAAAAAGTATTTTTTCAATGTCAAGAGAAAACTTTGAATGCTAGTGTTTATATTTTCCCATTAATCTAACAGTCAGAAGGCCAACAGTAACAACACAAGTATTTGTTGCTTTCCCCACCCATTCTAACAGCAACATATGGGAGGAGTAGTGCAACTGTAATATGTAGGAATTTTTGTGCATGCCTGAGTGGAAATGTTTGTTTACAAAATGACAAATATGAAAGTGTTATCTCATGAGATAGTAGACAGAAAAAGCTGCAGTTTTACTTTGCTAACCTTTTGCACATTTTTTCCTCCACATAGAATATTTCCACAGGAATGTAGCGCTTGTGAAAGATACTGGATCAACAGTTGCAGAGACTGAACTCCTCTACCTGCAAGAAAGGTAACAGTATCTAGATTCCAGCTTTAGAACACTGCATCTTGCTTCCTGATCTGGAAAGGCATTTCCCAAAGTCAGAAGATGAGTTTGGCACCCATTACTAAGTTTTCAGTGTGTCTATAATGCAAATATTAAGGAAGCTAGATAGATGTTAGTTGCAGAGATTTTTATTATGATGACTGCTTGAATTTCTGCTACTCAATTTTGGGAAAAAGCAACTAACATTTCAGTGATTTGTTTCTCTAGGTTGTTTTTTCTTTTTTTCACCAGTAAGAGACATATTCTCCCTCTTTTGGGGACACTTGTTTCTTGATAATGTCTCTTCCATAGTGGAAGAAAGAAAGGATTAACCAGCAGCAATGTAGAATGGGATGATGTCCAGGCTTGGACTAACAGTCATAATGAGCACCATCTTGCTAACTTCAAGATCTGAATAAAAGTTACGTGTTCTAATTCATGAGAGTGTCCAGTTCTTCATGTTATCTTCTGTGATAGCCTTTCTTCAAGTGCTGCTTAACTTCAGAAGTCTGTTAATCTTGCACTTTTTATTCAGCTGAGCCAGAACCTGTTGGATATTTGCCATTACCCTTACATTCTATTCCTTCAGAGAATTCCTAAGAATTCTGAAATCCTTTCTATTAGCAATTTTCCCAGATGCCTTGGAAGCCCTGGATCAGGCCTTTGATTTTATCAGTTGTATTGCTGAGAGTACAAGTCTTTTGTGAGTTTTTAAAGGAAAACCATTCTATCCTGATAACATTGGTGACTGCTAGGGAAAAACAGATCTGCACCTCTAACATATTAGAGATTCTTTGTTAAGGTAATGTATGTTTGGATTTGAGCTGTTTGGCAGTTATGGACATGAGCATGTAAATTAAAAATACTTTTTCTGAAATGAGCTAATCTTTAAAACTATGGGCTATAGATCTTGTATGTATCCCTTTACATTTGTTGTTAGTGAAACACTGTAAAGAATTAGACGTCTATCAATACTAGTTCTATAATGTAATTACTTGAAGCATGTATTTTAAAAAAAATCAATAAGTTCTTGGCTCCTGCAGTCATTTAATCTATCTCTTCAGTAAGAGGGATTTGTCTCCTTACAGTCCATCTCGTCATGTATCTTGGTTAAGAGCTCTCTTTAATAAGAGCAGTGGTCAAGAATGTGCGAATAACATGCTAAATTTTACTACTTTTTGTCTTTCCCTTGTTCCTTTGAATTATCAGTTGGACTTGTATACTAGATATCAATACCTTGATATTCATAATTTGTATATTACTTTTTTGAGTGTTAAACAGTACAGTGGAAACTGCATGTTAATATGTCTTTGATGTTAGCACTGACTTGTGCTGTGATTGTTAGGAAGAGCTGGTACTAACAGTTCACTTTGCACTTTTGTTGAATTTCCTCTTAAGTGGAATTGTGTTTTTGTGCTGGCTACAGAAATTGAACATTTGCAAAACTCTGATATGCTTAGGGTTATGAAGTTTTGTAGTGGCGTATGTTTGTATCAGTACCATGCAGGGAGAAAGGTTGTAAATTTGTTTGCTATAAGCCTTTGAAAACTTCTGTAACTTGAGCATTCTCAGTTGTGCAAGATTTAAGCTGACAGCTGTACTTTTATGACAATCTTTTGTATTTTCCTGGTCATTTCCTTTATTTTTTGTTTTATCACCTTGATTGCTTCTCCAATGCATACTTTCCACCTCTGTACAGCTTGGTTTATTACTCTGTTTATCTCTAGGTTATCTCAAGCTCTAGGTATCAGACTAGAACTACTCATCATCAAATCATCTTCCCTTCAACTTTCTCATCCCATGCAGACATCACTTCAACATTTTTCCAGACATACTACTTTGGAGGGCTTCCTCTGTTGAGGTGGTAATGACATTGAGAGAAGGAAGAGTGTGCAATACAGTGACAAAGCTGACTCAAAAATCTCAAAGGTGGAATCCATGGGCAAATAGACTGCTGTTCTCTACTTTCTCTGCACCTCCCCTGTTTAGCTGTTGGTGTACACGTATGTACATGTTGGTGTACAGTGTGAAATGTGAAATAGCCATTTGATTCCTTCTTGTTTTGCCCAGTCCT
The DNA here is from genome assembly GCF_026119805.1 of Tympanuchus pallidicinctus. Lineage (NCBI taxonomy): Eukaryota > Metazoa > Chordata > Aves > Galliformes > Phasianidae > Tympanuchus > Tympanuchus pallidicinctus. The sequence goes on from NW_026294759.1 coordinate 835,181, forward strand.
GTACTTCCTTGCATGAGAAATGGGAGTCACTGTCACTTTGGATGACATCAGGGGTAGATAAATTTTTAAACTCAGATGTTAATCCTCCAATTGTATTTTGCCTACGTGCTTTCTGATGCTTGGTTGCTACAAGGAAACCAGAAGCTATTTTCACTTCTGTAAGGTCATACCAATAGCCTGCTGAGGATATGACTGGTCCAGTGTTAGTCATGATTAGCCACGTAGACCATAACGTTTTCCCTCATGGATGTGTAGGGTTGGTGCCTTAGCAGGATGATTTGTTTGCAGTTTCAATCTACACTGGGGTCATTCTGTAAGAATAACTTCACAAGTTTTCCTGTTTATAGGTTTGCCTCTACTCTGTGCAGCTATGTGCTTCCTTACCTGTGTGACCTCCGTTCTGATGTAACCATTCTACCAACTGATTTCACTTAGGATCTAAGACAATTTTTCTAACTCTTGTTAACTCATCCACTGTTACATTCTATTTTGTGGCTGGCTGATTATCCTTAGCATGGGCTTTTACCTACCTAATATTAAAAGGTGTTTTCCTGGCCATGCCTAGTAATAATTGCCAATTCTTTTTCCTGCATACTAGGGATCTATTTACTTCCCAGTTCAGGGCTTCCCATTGACAGAGACACTATGTGTCACAAGCCCACATAGTATAAGAATCTACATGTATGATTTTTGCTCCATTGTGTGCTGCTTGGACAGCTGCTCTTATTTTTCCTATTTGTGTGCTACCTTCACATTCCTCTATTTCTTGCTTGCCAGTGGTAATATCCAATGCAGCAGCTTTATATTGCTGTTTGCCATTTTCCCTGTTGACTGAGGCCACGTGTTTTCTGTTGGTATGCCTCAGTAAGGTGCATTTCAATTGGTGAAGGCTTAAAGATAGCTGTAATGCTAAAGATAAGTGTTTATATGCATCTATCATTTGAAAACTTTACTGTATCTTTCAGCTAATTTCTGGATGGTATGTTTTTGTGCAATTCCTTTTCAGGGAGCAGTCCCCTTCAGGATTACTTCCATTCTGATTTGTACAGGCTGTTCCTTACATATTTTCTCAACTTGCTTAACTGCTCAGACTAAAGATGATAGAAATCTTTTTTTTTCCTGCTCAGAATATTGTTGTTCTGTTTTCTTTAAATGTGGTTGAACAAAACAGTCAAGATCTTTTTCACCCCCTGGGGCCAGTTTGGAACAGTAAGTAGCATGTTCAACAAAACTCCATTCAGCTATAGCAGTGTTGAAGGGTTGTATTGACCTAGTGACTGATATATTTTTAACTCTTTAGTTAGAGTTTTAACTGCCTCTCTATGTTCTAATTTCCACTCCCATGGCTTGCCTTTCTGTAGGGGTGAGTACAATGGATAGGAAATGATAGAAAATCCAGGTACGTTTCCTCTAATACCCTAAAGTTCCCATTAACTGTTGTAATTCCTTCCTTGATTGAGCTCTACAATTTTTCATAGAGTATCTGGAGGAATCACTGCATTATTATCAATCAAGTATCTTAAATTTTTACTTCTTTACTTGGTTCCTTACATTTTCCAGGTGGAATCTCAACTCCTGCTTTATCTAGTGTTTGCCATACTACTGCTGCCACTTTGAAGTCCCTTCTATTATAATATCATCTATATATCATTCTGAGGAAGTGAGATTGTCTATAGAAGTTCAGTGAGTCCAGCATGAGCAATTGTGGGAGAATGCTTGTACTCCCATGTGAGTCTGTAAAAGATATATTGTATTCCCTCCCAAGTGAAAACAAACTTTTATTAATCTTCTTCCTGCAAAGGAGCTGTAAAAAACATATTCTTTACATCAAAAGCTGTCATCCATGGTTGTGGTTGCAAAGTAGCTGTTAAGTTTGTGGTGTTTGAGATAGCAGCAGCTAGGAGGGCTGTATTAGCATTTAGGTGCCAATAATTGATTGTTAATCGCCCCCTCCCATCTGCTTTCTGGACTGGCCAGACAGACGAGTTATATGGGGAGGGAGTTCTGGAGGGAATTTGTCTTTTCTTCCAATCTGCTTTAACTTCAGAAACTGCATTTCATACTGCAGTAGAAATAAAGTATTGCAATCCATTAGTGATCTTAGATTCAGGGAGTGCAGGGGCTGTGTGAACTGTACACACTGCAGCACCCCTATCCCTTTGGTGTTCAAGATTGTTATTTGAACCAAAAGATGTACGCTGCCTTTTGGCTGGCATTAGATTCACCCATCGAGGACATCAAATCCTAAAATATTTTCATGATGGTTTTTAATTGCAAAGTGAGTAGGTGATGCACATTTCTCACCTGGGAGTTATAAGTTGACCCTAGTGGATTGACAACAGCACTCGTGCCATTCACGCCAGTAATCTTAACCCTTTGTTATCCAGATTACACTTCTTGGCATGTTGCTATGTTAGTATTGAAATTTGGACTCCCGTGTCTATTAGAAATGTCACCAATTGTCTTTGAGGACTGATTGGTCTCAATATGTATGAGCCATCATAGTTTATTCATTGATATGTCTCCACTTGTCAGACAAGCAGACCCAATTGCTAGCCGCCCATTACTTGTCTTTTTTTTCCTCATGCCCTTTGATTCTTCTTAGGGAATGAGGAGATTATCTCACTTTCTCTGAACCGGTGTTGAAGAAGCTGACATACATTCCTTTCTTTCACTACCACTCAATCTGTATCACTATGCCCGTGTCATTTCTGAAATGCTTCAGTCAGACCCAATATAATGCTAGTAGGCTCACTATGCGTTGCATCTCTGGTAATGCCCAGAGCTAATGCCCTTTTCCATAAGTCGGTTCTCTATCCTCAAGATCTTGTTAGCACATTTTCAAATTTATTTCCTTTTGGTTTACCCACTGTTCCTTGTTCCACAGATCCCACCTTATGATCTCCACCCCAGAACTTTAAACTTTGTCTGCCAGTTCATCCTCCCAGCCCATGACTGTAGTTAACTGTGCCATGCATTAATTCTTCCCATGTAGGGAGTTGATTAAAGGTATTGTATGCATTGTTATCTTGTACTGAATTATGTTCTGTGTCTCTTGATCACATTCTGTTTTGCAGCTAGATGGGATTTAAGGATAGCTGAGGCTCCTCTAATTAGTGATTTAAGCACTATTAAATCTAATGAACAGATAATGGCACGTCATGGGCCCCTCCTTCTTGTAATACTTTTTTGCAAGTTACTTTTGTGAAGACTGTGAGGAGCTCACTTAAGAGATTTAATGGGAATTACCAGGAGTTCACTTCACTCCATGGGGCCTATTCCCCCAGCCCTATAAGCTACATGGCTGGTGATAGGGTGAAGTGTATCTGCAGGCCCAGGTCTTAAATTTAAGAAAACTCATGGTGCGTAGTAGTTATTTGCTTCATTCAGACTCTTCGTAATATGGTCTCCATCACTTAAGCATACTTGCCACAAGTATTCTGTTTTTCTCTGCTATATCTCCATTGGAACTTTGTCAATTGTAATGGATCCTAGGGGCAGTTCTCATAGTATATTGTGGCTGACCACCTTGGGGTGATGTAGATTGGTTTGCTTAGCAACAGGGATTAGAACATTAGTTTAAGAACCAATATATTAGTTTAACAGAAGGAATTAGTAAATTGATAGTTCTGAAACTTTCCATTTCAGCTTTAGTGGGTGAACAGTCTTGTTTTTCCTAAATAATTTTGCACTGCGGACATAATAGAATATACGTTTATCTTCTGCCTCAATGATTTTGCCTCATGAGAAGTGCTGGAATCACAACAGAATACTTTTATTTTTTGCCTCAAAACGTGCAAGGGCATTTTGATTTTGTTCTACATAGATTGTTTAAAAAAGTGGCTCACTATGGCCTAATAAGCAATGGAAATTATTCAAACTGGGGATAAGTGCATGGAAATGAATCAAAGGTTTCAGTGATGAAGCTGGTGGTGGAAAAAAGTGGAAGTAGGTGGGCACTCGACTACTGTAAATACCACTGAGCATACCCAAAGGGACATGTGCACACATCTATGAGACCTTGAAAAAGAATGCATATGTGTTGCAGTGTACTGCTTGTGTATGTCTTAACTGTATAAATAGAACCTGAACTCTGAAAGGGTATGCTTGCTTGTCAAGTTGCCCAATGTGCATCATGAGGAATAAAAGGAATGTTGCTTTCTAACACCACATAGGAGTTAGAGAGTTTTCTTCCTGGATTTCGGATGACAATTTTAGCAACCCAGATGGGACAGTGAGACTGAAATCTCATGGACCAAAGGGGCCTCTGTTCAGCGCACATCCTGAGTGATTCTCTGGGAGATCCCGCAAATCCCAGCTCTGTCAGGACCAGCCACAAGTTCCCTGGAATAGGGTAAGGCATTCCTTTTTATTGCCTCGGGTAAAGCATGACAGGAGTCTGTATCACGTATGGAGAGCAAGGGTAAGGGGATCCCCAGGTAGGTACCCCACACACAAGCGGGGAGATCTCCCAAGTGTGTGACAGGTTCCGCGTTTCCTGGAAGTAACACAGTGAGGGGGAGCTTGAGACCAGCCCTCCAAGAGAAAGAGTCCAAGTCCCTGTTAAAGGGGGTACTTGAGAGATTCAAGACCCTCTGGGTTCTATGTTTCCTGGAAGTAACATGAAGAGGGGGTGCTTGAGACCAGCCCCCCAGTAGAAATGGGGTTTGAGTCCCTGTTAAAAGGGGTGCTTGAGAGATTCAAGACCCTTCGTGTTCTACATTTTCCTAAAAGTGGTTTATTGATAATTGCGTTGCATTACGGTTGCTGACATTGTGATTTTGTATGTGAACATGGGTATGTGAGTATTACTGTAGCAATGCCAAGCTTTTTATTTCTTTTCTCCATGGTGTGTGTATGTGGTGGATCTGCAGACTGTGTTAAGCTTTGCTTTTTACTTTCATAGCCGCAGCAATGTGTGTGTGTGTGTGTGTGTGTGTGTGTGTGTGTGTGTGTGTGTTAGAGTGTGTGAAGGCAATTTGCACATTCCGGACATTCCAGACATGGTGTAGTCGGTTGTGGAAATTGCAGAGGAAACTTGTTGAAAATTGTAATAATTGTTGGATTGGAGAAATGATTAAAATTACTCATGTAAATCTGGGGTCTGTGGAAAAATGACAAGTTCCCATCTTGCTGAAGGATATTGATCATGGCTCTCCCAGGAGGAATTCAGTGTACAACTATGCCTTGAGGGACTGGCAGACACAGTCACCTAGTAATTTGAGAAAGGACAATTGTCCAGAATAAAGTGTATTTATATTCAAGTGTATTTAGATTGTTGTGATTGGTTGCAGTTTGTGCTGGGCCAAAATAGATGAGTACTGGAACAAGAAACAACCTGCCAACCCCACCACGAGACTCGCATAGCGCTCTGAGAAAGAGCCAGGGGAGAAACACTTGCAAACTCTTGTTGTAAAATAGTATGTTACCTCAAGGATGGGGAGGAATACACTGGAAGTTGGAATGTCCTTATCTGCAGAAATCTAGGAAACCTCAGTGTTAGCACTGAAAATCTCCATGGCTGGAGATGAGACTGAAATAGAATATTTGGTAATCACAATTGGTTTCTGTATTCACAGAATATATGTTTTATACAGATATGTATTTTAAGGGTACCAAAGCCCTTAATTGGTCAAGACTGGTTGGAGGAATTAGAGGGGAAAATAAAATTTTAAAATTGGGTCTTTTATAAACAGGAGAGTTGCCTGGAAGATCAGAGGCAGTTTGTAATGAAAGTTTTGAGAGATTAAAAGAAAAGGAGGGGGGAGGGGGGGGAAAGAAAAAGAGAGACGGGAGAGGCATAGGCCATGGAAGGCGCAGGAGGGAACAGAGAGGAAATTGAGAAAGGAAAGAAAGGAGAAGGATAGAGACAGAAGATTATTGGCATTGATCGTAGTGCAGGGAACTGAAAGGGGGATGAAGAGGGGAAAAAAGGTGTAAGAGCAGTGCTAGAACCAAGAAGAGAGAATACAAGGCCAGAGATCAGAGTACTGATAGATGTAGAAAATGTTAGAGGTTTGGATTGTTAAAGCGATTGGATTGCCACAAAAAACAGCAGCAAAGATCCAGATCAAAACCGCTCACTCAAAAGCCACAGATATAATGGCAGTAAATACCGAATGAGGGGGACCAGGGGTGAGACCTCAGCCAAACCCCTAGTTACAATAAGGCTAGAGAATGAAGATGTAAAATTTCTTGTAGATGCTGTTGCAAAGTATTCAGTTATCAATACTTGTAAGGCACAGTTAAGCAATCAGACAACATCAATAATTGGAGCCACTGGGAAAGCTGGAGTGCAACCATTCTTCCATCAGTCAAAATTGGAAAATGTATACATATCAATTTCTATACATCCCTGATTGCCTGGTGCCATTAATGGGGAGAAATATCATAAACTTCAAGCCCAAACCATGTTTGGTAAAGGACAATTCATAATGCATACTTCAGAAAATAAAACTGTGGAGACTCAAGTTCTTATATTACAGAGATCATTCCCTACTGACCAGACAGTACCAAAGGACTTGGAAAATGCTGTAATACCATGGATCGAATCATCAGAGACACCCAGACAACCGAGATGAGCTGAACCAGCAACGGTAACTATCTAGCTGATGCCAGGAGCAGCACCGGTAAGATGAAATGTTTTCTTGCGAACTAAAGACCCTAGAGCCTTTGACAGAGTATTTTAACTTGCTAAACAGCTGCATGAAGACTTAAAAGGAGAAATGGAAAACCTAATGTGGACACTGGAATGTGGAAGTCCTTCAGAGTCCTTAAGTTAAAAAGCCCTTGTTTAGAAACTGTAGCAGCTACAATCTTGCTTGTACAGGAGGCCAGAAAATTGACCCTGGGAAACAGAATAACTTTGTATATTCCCTGTATGGTTACTGCAGTACTGAATCAATCTAAAGAAAATTTGTTGGCCATCTCTGAGCAGGATCATGAAGTACAAAGTGTTCCTGGTAGAATGAGAGGAAATGAGATTAAAGATATGAAAATGTTTGTTGATGATAGCAGTTTTGTGTGAGATGGCTTAGGAAGGCCAGGTATGCTGAAACAACCAGAGATAAAATAATAGGCTGGTTCTCTGGCACTACCACCTCAGCAGAGAAAGCAGAACTCGCAGCCTTGTTAAGAGCACTGGAGTTAGCAAAAGGGAATAAGTGCCAATATTTGGACAGACTTAAAATTTGCATTTGGGATTGTGCATATGGATGGTGCTATCTGGAAAGAACAGAGGCTATTAATCTCCCAAGGAATACCTGTAAAATATGGAGAAACAATAATAAAACTGTTAGACCAAAGGAAATAGCTATAAAACACTGCGAAGCCCACCAGTCAAACATCAGTTATATCAATATGGGCAACAGTAGTTCAGATACAGCTGCCAAAAATGCAGCAGAAGGAGCTTTCTTCCAACTCATAACCCTGAGATATCAAAGACTGATGAATGAACATCCGAAATACCAGACAGAAGTTGAAAAACTAGCTTTCTTGCTAAAAACTGAGAAAACAAAGCAGGATGGTGGGCAACTCCAAACAACCAAGTAATAGTTCCCCAACCAGTAAGGAGGAAAATAGTAGAGGATAATCAAACTATATGCTGGGCGTCAGATGCTATCATCAATAGTCTAAGACTCAAATTTTAAGTGTGTGAATGGGAGAAATTGTGAAAAGCATGGTGAGCAAAGTGTGAAGTATGCCTGAAATATAATCCACACAATACAAAAAGACCACCTCCTGGAGTTACAAGGAGAGGATGCAGCCCAGGAAACTATTGGCAGATAGACTATTCTGAGCTAACATGAAAAGCTGGCTACAGATACTTACTGGTATTGGTTGATACTTTTTCAGGACGACCAGAGGCTGATTGCTGTCACACCAATGAAGCAAGAGAAGTAGTAAAGGTTATGCTAAAAGATGTTATCTCTAATTTGGGGTACTAAAATGGATATCATCAGATAGAGGTTCATATTTTGTAGCTGAAATTGTTCAAAACCTAGGAAAAATCATTGGAATAGAATGAGGTTTGCATACTCTTTAAAGGCTGCAGTCTAGTGAAAAGATGGAAAAAATGAATAATAATATAAAAAAAAATTAGTAAAATCTGTTAAGAAACAGACTTGAAAAGGCCTGAGGCTCAACCTCTCACCTTACTATATGTTCTGATAAAACAGCATGCTGAAGAGAAAATTAGTCCTTACGAAATTATGTATGGAAGACCATTTCAGGTATTGGTGGCTAGTATTAATGTAAACCAATTAGGTGAACTAAAGCTAAGAGAATGTCATCTCTTTGGGAAAAGTCCTATCTTCTATCCACAGGTTTGTGGCTCCAGTGGCACCAGCACCTCTGGGAGTCATAGCACATCCATTCCAACTCGGTGAGTGGGTGTATCTATGGACTTGGAGCTCCGAACCACTACAGGAGAAGTGGAAAGGACCATATCAAATACTACTGGCAATGCACACTGCTGTCAAAGTGGCAGGAGTAGACTCTTGAATTCATTACAGAAAAACAGAAAGTGCACAACCCACAGTGGCAAGTAGAACAGACTGCACTGATGAAACTGAAATTTTCATGTATATGAATACAACTTGAAAAACGGGGAAATGAAAAATCATTTTATGAACTTGAATATAGTTATTGAGATACAGTTACTTTTAGAGTAACTAAATTGTTTGTCTTATATTGACTGCATTAATTGTTTGCTTATATTAATTGTTTGGGGAAAAAAACACCTCTTTTGCAATTCTTAAGGGATATATATTTTGTTTGTCTAAAACAATAATAATTTTTGCAATATGTACTTATTGCTTATCAATTGCATGCATGGGATCAAAATAAGCACATGAAATTGATGAAAAAGGGGGCTGACGCTAACAGTTCTGGTTCTTGTTGGATATGCTCAGAATTGCCAAAATATGAGACAAATCCATACCCATTGTGAGGATTACCACTACCAAAACTACCAAAACAGAGTTGGGACACAGTATTTGTTAACATCCATAGCGTACTTTGCAGATAGATATGAAGAATTACAAACATGGATTGTAGGAATTCAGCCTATGAATGATACCATTTGTCTGACAGATGCAGACTAGTCAAGTAGGGAAGGCTCCAGTAGGAAAATACCCACACTATAAATGCACTATAAATGATAAATAAGTATTTTGGGAAAAAAAAAAAAAAAAAAAAAAAACAACAACCAAAAACAGGAATAAATATTGGATCTCAGCTAAAAGGAAAGATACTGGCTATGTGGAGATCGAGCTTGGAGGGTATTAACTTCATGGTAAATCATGACTTGTACTCTAGGAATGGTAATACCATAGATGATAGTAGCAAATCAGTTATCTGGGGTAATACAGGCCTGAGTACTCTCCAAAGTCAAGAGAGAAGTCTTTAATCCGTTAATAGAAAAACCTAATAGTTTTCATTCATTCGTTAAGTGCTTTATTCCCTCTTTAGAAGTTGCAGAAAGGGCCATCAGCACATATCTATGAGAAAAATCTTTTCTTGAAAAAGAATGAATGTGTATGCCAATGTACTGCATTGTACTTCCAGGCCCCCCTACTTCTTCCTCAAGGGGATCTCTGGGTCTCGGGCCCTTTTCCAGCGCTGCAACAGTAACAGCTGCTATTGTTTTTTCCAATTTCCTTGCTCCTCAATCAATTTTCCAGATCCCTCATCTCTCTTCTGGGTCCTGACATCCCTGTTACACTTTGCTCATCTCTGCGTTCCTCAGCCTGTTTCTTTCCGAAACCTTTTTCACTTTCCAAACTTTCATAATTACAAAAACATATCATTAACAGTTACACTTTCATATACCATCAAAACAGTTTTTCCCCTTCCTTCAAAATCATGAGTCAAGCAATTCAATTCTTCAACTTAGTCTCACAATTAGGATACTCAGTTATAAGAACTGGTTCTGTTACTTAATTTATGTTCTCAGTTTCTTTCTCAGGGTCTTCCCTGGCTCACCAGCGATGTCCTTCTAGTGAGCTAAAATACAACTCAGAGGGGTGTTTTTTGGAATTTTCTTAGATGCTCTCTATCCAGTGATAACCTTTTATATTTGTCCAGTTCTAATTGCAGATGAAAGTCCTTCATGCGTGGCTGGGTAATGGAGTCTACCTGCTTCCCCAGGGTACAGTATCAGATCGAATTCATTATCCAAGAGCCATAACCAACATCCCCCAGCAAGACAGGAATTTTTAAACGAGGAATGTATTTCCACAACTATCACTTTCACAGCACAAGCATTTAACAATCTGCAGGACAATAACAAAAATCAATATAGTTGCCACAACCAAGAAAACCAGTTCAGACATTTACTCTTTCCACGTGTTTCCACCTGTCACATATGTGCAGTGACACATTTTATTCCAGACTGTAAATGTCCTACCCAATACAGCTGCTGTGCCAGGGCCTTACCCAGTTAACTTTCAGAGAGATTGATGATCTGTGTCCCATGCCAAAAAATTATGGTTTTGGTGCCTTCAGGACTGATACATGGTTTTATGGCTGTGCACTATGTGGTGCCCACCAGGCTTATGTGTACATCTCTAAGGCTTTATTCAGAAAAAATAATCCAGACTTAAGGAATATCTTTGTCCAGAGGGTCTTGTCAGTTCCCATAGTGATCCACCTGAGAGTTGGAGTTCTTTCTGGACAAGCTGCCAGCAGGCCCAAGGAGTCCGCCTCTCAGAGGGTCCCACAGCTAAGCTGAGTCTCTTGCCTGGCTTATCAATTAAAGCTGAGAAATCCAACATTAACTTGACACAACAGTGAGTTATGTTAAGCATGTATTTCTTCGTTACAGTGCTGGGTGCATGGGGGATCACTCCACCCAACCTGCACAGTGAGGAAATTGGCGACAACACATTTGTGGGTATAGCGTGTATGTATTCATTACATTTCTGAGAAATTGGTTACATACGCATTGGATTTCTGAGTACTTGTTAACATGTTGTCCTACTCTTCTGAGCATGTGTCATAAAATGTGGGGAAGATCTACGAGCCCCATCTGGTGGTTGTTGGATGAAGACTAGTAATCATCCTCGCTGTGAACTTCTTACCTTCGGGGGGTGTTGCAGCCCAGACTGGTTTCTGCTGGTACTGTGCTGAGGCATCTGTTCTGCTTTCTTATCTTTACTTGACCGCAGGTTCTCTTGGCCTCTGCATTCTGTCCTTAAGCCTATATTTATAAGTGTTCTGTCCTTCAGCTAATGTCTGCACAAGTTACGTGATAAAGTTGTTCATTGTTCCTGATTCACCTAACGCTGCACTTCTTTTTTACATTGGAAGAGTGTTCAGGATGGAGATGGCACTGAACTGATGCATGAGAAGTATTCTTAGAGCTTGCCTATTGTGTTTGTTCATGCTGTTTCTTTTTTTGCAGAAATGGTTTTATCACAAGCATCTAGTGCTGTAGTGACTTATGTTTGAATGACGTATTTAAAGGTGAAAGATGTGTGCAGAAGTCACTTCTAACTATGCTTGCTTGCTTTGGATCATATTTTGCTAAGTGCATTCTAGATCCATTAACTACACGTAAAGTGGAAGCACTTGACAATTAAAAAATATATATATAGACAAAGATATCTTAGTCATATATTAACAAATGCAATACAAATCAGAGATCCTTTTTTTTTTTTTTTTTTTTTTTTTTAAATTTCTGTTGATATACATAGAATAACAGGATAGAAGATGACATATCTTACCACATTTTAATAGAGCTAGTTCATCTGTAAGTAAATAAGTCAGTTTTGATGGGTGAAAACATATCCAAAAGGTTTGAGTTAGTTTTCTTGAGTTTCTGTTTCCCTCTGCTGGACTGTAGTTAGAACTGCCAACCTTTTTTTTTTTTTTTTTTTTTTTTTTTTTTTTTTTTTCTTCTCACAATCAATCTTCTAAGGTTACTGCTTCCTACTGCTTGCTTCCTTGTACTTCCAGGTGAAACACTTGAACAGTCTTCTTTGGTGGCCACATCAATAGGGCTGATCAACTTATTTTGTAATAATATCTTTAAATAAATACCGCAAATAAATACAAGTTTGAAACAGTAAGGAAAAGACACAAAGACACTTAGAAATATTTTAAGATGAAACTAAAATATTTCCTTGAAATATTAAATATTAAAATGAATGATTCCAATATAATTATCAACTGAAATAAAATTGATGTAATTGATTTTATTCTCCATGGTGTCAAGTATTAGCTGGAGTTTTTCTTTTAGGTGGAAGTTACAACTACAACGACAGCTAGGAAAATATGAACTGGACATGGGAAGAAACTGTGAAAGTAATGTAGCACAGGAGCAGGTATCTGAAGGGAGTGTGGAATCTCCAGACCCAGACAATGTTGAGATTTAGCTGGTCTGGAGTAACCTGCACTAGATATCAAGTTGGCTCTGCTTTAAAGCAGTACAATGGACTAGAATGACTTGCCTGTTTTACTGTGTGTGATATGCAGGCTAACTGATCTGGAGTGTAGGCAGGCTGAAGAGATGAAGTAACAAAACTTTCAAAGTCTCCTGCTTTTATTCAACCAGAGTAAGATAGTAATACTTTGCTATAGCTCCAAATAATAATACTTTTTGAAAATTCATATTACTGTCTGGCATGATGAGCTAGTGTGGTTTATAAAACATGTCTGAACATTTATTATACTCATATGCATGCTAAGATTAAAAAAATAATCATGAAATTACAAGTGTTGCTATTTTATAAGTCTCTCTTACGAATTTTAATTTGTAGCATTGCTATAGATTAAAAATAAAAAGGAAGCCAAGGTCCTGGGTTGCATAGATTTAGTAACAGTACTTATTTCCTGAAACTTGGGTGAAGTTATTGCACACGTATGTTTACATAATTGGAAACTAACATGATCCTTCGCATCTTCCTTAGAGGCAGCAATGGCTAGTAACTGTGTTGTCCTCATATAAGATTCTAAGATTATATAGTCTGAGTAGGCAACATAAAATCTTTAAAATTTGTTCACAAGAACTTTAAAGTGTGCTTTTTCTATCTTAGCTAGATTTTTATGTTTACAGTGAAACTTAGATCGGTTTTGCAGGTGTAAGTTTAAACTTGTAGCTGAAAAAGAGTTGGAACAAAGCTATTTCAGAGCTATTTGAAATACCACCGAAATTTTAAGTACAGTTCAGTTTTAAGCCCTTACAGCTTCCCTGCTGGATGTTCCTAATCTGTGTATGTGACTTAGATGAAATTGCGGTCTAGGTATAGTGAATGGATCTGCAAAAGTCATACTTCATGCCTGAGATGCTCAAGAGGATGAAGTCATGGGAATGAATGCCAGATACTTGTCATCTGAAGTTTTGTTATGCTATGTTGAGCATCTTGCTATTTATCTTAATAGGACAAGAGTGTAAGATTTGCTAACTAAGACCCATGATTAAGACCTCATGTGGCCCAGCAACACTTCTTATTCCAAAATTGCTGAATGGTGGAGGAAAAGGAAGTGGTGTTACTCCCTTTCAAGATGGGACACTTGCTGTGAACCTTCATCTCTGTTTACACCTTCGGGGGGGGGTGAGGGAGGGGGGAAGATCTGAGAAAGTGTCTTTGTTGGATCTACAATTGCATGGAGAGAAGAAATGTAAAAGAAGAAACAAGTAGGAGTTCCTAGGATGAGGACACTTCCTTATTGCAAATAATAAAGCTCTGAATTTATCTAAATTTCTCTTAGAATGCCCTCCTTAACAGGTTACAGAGTCATGCTTTTTCTTCGCCATAACAAATTTTGCATTCTTTTTTTCCCACTTACTAGTTATCTTCATGGAGATTATCTTTTTGGGCTGGTAGCTCATGGGAGATTCCTTTTGCCTTTTCCTTTAGAGGATATTCTTCAAGCCATTTATTGCTAGTTAATAGCAAAAACAACCTTAGAAAGTATTTTGGCTTCAGAAAAAGGATGTGGTATCAGAAACGCAACAGACTCTTGGAATGAACCAGGACCTTGGATAGACTTGGATCTTTGTGGCTTTGATGGTTTCTTACACTCCAGGAGTGCTGTAGAGATTGTCCCTTCAAGAGCTTGGGGTTTTGTATCTCTGAATTATGAAGAACCTTCCTTTCTAACATCCACAAGCTTTCAAATAATAGGACTTGCAAACTGATAGAAGTTAAGAAGAAATGAAAACAGTCCTTTAGGATATCCAGCAGCTTTCATATTTGTGACAGTTCACTTGATCATACATTAGGCAGTTTCAGATATCAGTACAGTCAGATTATTAAAAGTACCAGTCTTCTAGTAGGAATCTGCAGTTCTTTCTTATCCTTTCTGCAGTGAAATATACAGTAACGTTTTTATCTGTAAAGTACATTTAAGCCTACTAATCTTATGGTCATCACTGCCTCAATTAGTGTCATTTTCTAAATCATGGAGTTATAATCAAAATCCATTTCCAACCTTTACAAAGCTGTTTGTGAACTGAAAACCATGGTGGCTGCTGTATAAATCTTTTACTCCAGTTGAAAAGCAAATATTTTGTGAAAGAGCTTAGACTATGTAAGAGCTTCAGACAAAGCAAGGGGAATGCAACAATCTGTGTTACGAAGTTAATCTGTTTTGAGAACTGAACATTCTAAATCAAGTAAATTCTCTGGCTGTGCATCTCTTCAGGGAGTGCTAGCGGTTGGCAGACTGAGGAAAAGGTCATTTGTTTCCCACAATGGTGTCTGCAGATATATGTTGATCATCAGTTTAATGTTATTAAGAATCATTAAAAGGGTTTATTCTACTAAATTCAGCCACAGGACAGCCTGAAATAAATTTGAAATGGTTTTTAAGTGAATCCTTACTACCACAAATACACCATAGAAAATCTGTGTCTGAAGTGAACCTCCTTGCAACCAAAGACAAGACCAGAGAGCATACACTCTTGTTTAATTTCATGCAGTTGGTGATGGCCCAGTTCTCTAATTTGTCTAGACCTGTCTGCAAGGTTTCTCCACCATCAAGGGAGTCAGCAGCTTCTCCAAATTTATTATAATCAGCAAATGTTCTAACAGCTTCTAGTTGTACATCCAAGTCATTTATGAAAACATTAAGGAGAACTGGCCCTAAAACGGAGCCCAAAGAAGCCCTTCTTGTGACTGGCTGCCAGCCTGACATAACTCCATTTACTATAGCCCTTTCAATCCAATCCATCAGTCCGTTGCTCACCCATCACATTATGTTTTTTATCTAGCTTTATGCTGGACATTTTGTCCAGAAGGATATTGTGAGAAATAGTATCAAATGGTATACTGAAATCTAAAAAGATAACATCAGTTGGCTTCCCCTGGTCAACTGGATGGGCAACTCTGTCATAAAACAAAATTAACTTAATTAGACAGGGCTTTCTCCTCATGAAACTGTGTTGGCTGTGACCAATGACCATATAGTTCTTCAGGTGTTTTTCAGTAACTCCCACCATAATTTTCTCCATAATTTTACTGGGCACTGAAATGAAACTGACAGGCCTATAATTAACAGGGTCTTCTTGCCCTTCTTGAAAATTGGAATTTTTGCCAGCTTTCGGTCAAATGGGATCTCTCCAGATTCCCAAGACCACCGAAAAATAATTGAGAGGCTCACAGTGTCATTGGAAGACTCTTTAATTAACCTGGGATGAGTCCCATTGGTCACATAGACTTATATGCATCAAGGTAAAGCAAGGTAAATCCTGCACAAGTTTGAGGTTGGCTGGAAGCTGATTGTTCCTGCAGTCACAGTCCTCCAACATGGGACACCTGGGGTGTCAGACGCCATCATTAGTGCTGAAGATGGAGACCAAGAAGGCATTAAATGTATCTGCTTTGTCTATGTCCCTGTTTGTAAAGTGATGATTCTCATCAACTAATGAACAGCTCTAACTGAGCTTTGGCCACACAATTTTTCACTGTGCAAGGGCAAACAGCATTTCTGTAGTCTTCCCATGTTGCCTGACCTTGTTTCCAGAGACCATACGCTTTCTTTCTCTGCCTGAGCTCTAGAAGAAAATCTTTGTTCATCCAAGCCATCTTTCTGCTCTGCCTGCTTGGCTTCTGATGTTTCAGAATTGCCTGTTTCTGTCCTCTCTGGAAGTGATACTTAGAAAATAACCAGTACTGTTAGACTCCAATGCCTTCAAAAATAGTTTCCCAGGGGACCTTGCTAACTAGTTTCATGAATAGCCTAAAACCTTCTCTCCCTGTATCCAGGGTTCAGGTTTTGGTGGCACTTTTCTTCCTGTCATCAAAGATTTTTAATTCAACCATATCATGATCACTATGGCCAAGACAGACACCAATCACCACCACAGCCACAAGATTTTCTCTGTTTACAAGCAACAAGTCTAGGAGAGCACCATTCCTCCTTGTCTCCCTTAGACCAGGAAGTTGTCATCAACATCAAGAGTCTCCTGGGCCTGTTTCTATCAGCTGTGTGACATTCCTACTTAATGTCTGGCAAATTAAAGACAAGGGCAGTTGATCTAGAGGTCTCTCTTAGTTCATTTAAGAGTAATTCATTGGTAT
Organism: Tympanuchus pallidicinctus; assembly: GCF_026119805.1. NCBI lineage: Eukaryota > Metazoa > Chordata > Aves > Galliformes > Phasianidae > Tympanuchus > Tympanuchus pallidicinctus. Next base: position 851,707 of record NW_026294759.1, read on the forward strand.
CATCATCCTGGATGAGTGGTCTACTCCCACAATGACATCTGCCTTATTTACTTGTCTTTTGTCTTTACCCAGAGGCTCTCAACTATGTCATAACCAACTGACAGCTCCGTGCCATCCAACCCTCCATTACATACAGTGCCATGCCCCACCTCTCCTGCTCTGCCTGTCTCTTCCAAAAAGCCTGTAACCATCCATCACAGCATGGAATCCTGTGAAAAAGTATACAAAACAATGCTCAGCTAATAGCATTACTTTCCACTTAACTTTGGTAGTTCTTTTTTTAAATATTCTGTTCACACAGTCACTAGAAGTCAGTATTACTACCCCAATTAATGGCATATTGCAGAATTTGGAATTGCTGCTCCATCAAGGTGAATACTCCTCAGCTCATGGTATGGAGTGTATCTCAACAACATCTTCTGAAACTGCTTGTTTTTCAGGTCTCTTGAGAAAGCTACTTGCAAATTTTTTTTGTTGCCAAAACTTAAGGGCTGTTAAGTGGAAATAGTTGTCAGAACCAAAAAGCATGTGTCTTAATCTTCACTTTAGTAACTCTGGAGTGTTTGGCAATGTCAGAACAGCTGAATGTATTTTGAAATAGAACAGAGGGTCTAACTATTGTCTTCAAATCAATGAAATATTGTCCCACATTTATTAAAAAAGTAAAAAAAATAAAATAAAATTGGTGCCTGATTTTCATTATGAAGAAGACTTAAAAACACCTTTGATTTTTAGTGATTTTTTTTTTTTTCCTCCTGCTTAGTCATGCTCAAATAAAGCAAAACTGTTTCATTGGTGTAGTGATATTCTAAGCCCACATAACTCACCAGAATAACATCCCTAAGCAGGTTTCTTTATATACCTTATTCTAACAGCATAGAAAAAGTGGATTGAAAACTAAAATGGACTGTACATCCAATTGAAATGATTTGTGCTATAAGTAAGCAGGATCTTCCACAATATAGCCCCCAAAGCAGTGCAAAGAGCTGCTGCAAACCCTTACAAAATGGTTTAGGGAGTGTAAACTGGGGTGTTTGCTCACTACTGCACGTTGCATCCACGCTTACAGACACTTAAGAAAAAAGGGAGCTACCTGTTGATCTCAGCATTTTTCAACAAAAGGTCCCGTAACACATTCTCCTCAGCCACAGTCTATTATATTAGCATTAGGATTCTAAAAAATCAAATGTTCCACACTTACAGGTATATAAGTTGTCCTTGATGTGGATGGCTACAGAAACCTTAAGAAATTATTGTGCAGGGAACTCCTGGTGCAGCTGCAGATGCTCAAAAATCAGCAGCTGAATATTCAGACATTTCCTTTTAGAGTGATCATTTTTCTATTCCCACTGGTTTCCAGGCTAGGAGCTCCCCCATACTCTACATTGTTCCCCACCTTCATATGCTTTTCCCTTTTTTGACTTCTGGACGTATCTTAAAATTCTCAGCAATTCCTTGCCCTGCTTTAATTTCAGACCCACTGTTCTGTTTTTTATCCACTTCTGTGGCCTAGTTCTTACCCTCCAGTTTCAAGCTAAGCTCCTGTACTCTTTGCATACTTCAGGATGGTGTTTTTGATTGCAAATTGAATGACATTTTCCATTCATATACCATGTGTATGGTAATGTAAAGAAATAAATGTTCAGAACAGACAAGGCCAACACCTTGCTAAACACTAGTATTTACTTCTTGATATTGAAACTGCATCTATCTGCAGTTCAGAACACTCAAAAGAGATTTTATAAGTTGCTGAATGGGAATTGTACAAATGATGTGTTTGCACTAGCAGAGAGGCTTCACCAAGTTTCCAAACTGCAGACCTAATCATAGAATGGCTTAAATGGGAAACTGCCTTCAGAGACTAAGGAGCAAATGAGAGCAGGGAATATATACAGACATTTTTCTTAGGATGCAGGCACTCAATCCCATCATACAAGATTTTGAGCAGTGGGTGCTGATAAAATTATTGGTCCTTAGGAATATTTATCATCACAAGAGATACCAGTTAGAAATGATTATTAATGATTATTAATGATACTCCATCATTTAGCTGTAGTTGCTGACATGTATGTGTACATAAATGATCTCTAAGAATAGTCTGTGTGTCTTTTTTCCTCCCCTTTTTGAGTGTCTCAATTCGTGGAAACTAGGTATCAAACACAAGTAGCTACTTTTTAAGTGGCAAATGTTTTCCATTCCCTCTTACAGCAATTACAATGGCTATGAGCAGAGTTTTAGAGCAAAGACCACCTGGAGAACTTGGTACTGAACATACCAGATGAAGATCTGTCACTGGGTCACATATCCCTGCACAAACTAGGAACCCTCCCTTAATGCTTTACTTTAGTGGATCCAGAGATAAAGAGATGATATTTTGGAGGAGACAGAAATAAGAGAAAACGTTATCGGGAACAGTGAGATTGCCTCCTAAGGATCTGATGGATCAAGATTAACAAAATAAATAACTGAGAAGGTCTTTGTTTAGAACATTGACAGCAGCATTTTTGTGTAAACTGACAAGCCCATTTACATGCCAGGACAAGAAGGTAATTCTGAGTACACATGTAAGCTGTGGCAGCATTTGTGGAGATGCTCCCTGCAGTGTGCAGATCATTGTATGTGCCCGCTAAGATAATATAGTCTTTCATGTGATTTCCCAGCAGGTATAGTAATTACATTGGTCCAGGATTTTAGCAAAGAAATCACACTTGATTAATAGTTCATATTTCTACCATTACTTCAGGCTTATTCCTGAAAAAAATAAAATAAAATAAAATTGTACCAACCAACTCTACAGCTACCTTGATGCAGACTTGTCAGGTCTATAATCATTGGTTTTAAGTCATCGCCAGGAAACTCTATCCTGGACATTCTCCAAGACCTTTCAAAGATGATAGAGAGCAGGTTGGCAATCATTTCTGCCAGCTTCCTCAGCACTCATGGGTGCCTCCTGTCAGGACCCAAGGATTTGTGTCCATTTTGCTTAGATGAGCTCTGATCAGATCCTTCTTAACCAAGGGTAAGCCATATTTTCTCCAGACTCTCTTACCTCCAGGGTATGGGGTTTCCTGTGATTTCTCAGCCTTATAAGTAAAGACTTAAGCAGAGAAGGTATTCATCATCTCCATCTTCTCAGCATCCTCTGTTACCAGGACACTCACCTCATTAAGCAGCAGAACAATATTTTTCCTTGTCCTCCTTTTTCTGTTGACATATTTTAAAAAAGCTTTACTTGTTGTTCTTGACCAGGTTAAATTAAACCAGGTATAATTTATACACCAGGTTTAATTCCAAAGGTGCCTTAGCTTTCCTCGTTGTGTCCCTGCAGGCTCTGATAGTATTGCTATATTCCTCCCAAGTGACCAGGCCTTTTTTCCACATTTTGTAAACTTTCTTCTCTTTGAGTTTATCCATGAGCTCCTTGTTCATGTATGCAGATCTCCTGCCATTTTTTACTCTTGATTTTTTACTCTTAGGATGCACCAATCTTGAGCTTGGAAAAGTTGACCAAAACTTCTCTTAACATTTGTAATTCTCCTGATGTCTACATCTGACAAATAAGTTGGACTGCCATGACCCCTTCTTTTCCATCTGTGCATTTGTTTTAAGCGTCTTTGTGAATCTGACCATGAGATCATCCCTCTATTCAATTTCAGGATCAGCCACATGTTTTCCTTTCCCCAGGAAATCCATTCATAAAGCAAGTCACATCCCCCTCAGCCTGCTCCATAAGCCCTGAATGTAAGACCTATTCCAGAGTAAGTCCAATTTAATTTGCTCTGTGTGATTTGGGGACTCTTTTTTGGGACCCAGTACTCCAGTTTGTGAGAGATAAATACTTCTGGAGAAAATGGCTGTTTGGCCTTGAGCATTAGAGTTGTCTGCTTGGACCCAGTTCTGAGTCACTGTGCAGCTCTGAGGAAGGCCTTTTATTTTTATTGTTTGTGCCTATATTGTCCTTATGTGGAATGGTTTGGGTAGAGGGGGGAGCTGCAGGGGTGGCCCCTGTGAGCAAAGCCCATCAGCTTCCCCACATCAGATTAGAGCCCGCTCTTGCTGGCCAGAGCTGGCTGCACCTTCATTTCCCATTCCTCTGTGCTGCTCAGGAGGAAGATGTAGAAGGGGATGGGTGGGAGGGGGGAGATAATATTATTAGCTTGCTTTTAGTTCTCACTGCTCTAGTCTATTTTTAGCAGCAGGCATTACATTAATCTCACTTATGCTTGAATCTATTTTGTCTATGATGGTAACAGGTGAATGATCTTCCTCTTCTTACCTCAACACATGACCTTTTTTTCCATTGTATTTTTCCCCATCTTTCTGAGGAGAGGAAGTGAGAATGAGAGTGAGAATGTGCTGTGGTGGAGCTTAGCTACCTGCCAATGTGAAACCACCACAATGCCTCTGTTTCTTCAAAGTCTATGTAGTTCATCTGTCTTCTCTTTGGCATTGTAAATCTTAAAAAAACACAGATGTAAGTTCTACAGTTATTCAGTTAATCTAAATACTGGTATTTCTCCTCTGGTGGTTGTTTTTTTTTCTTTCCCTGTTTATTATTATTATTATTATTATTATTATTATTATTATTATTATTATTTTAATGGCCATCCCTCTTCTTCTATGCTAGGATCTGCTTTCCTTTCAGGGGCTCAGGAGAGAAGCAAGTTCAAGTCAGTGTCTCTGATACTGTTCGAGAATTAAAAGTCAACATTGTAAATTTCAGGCAGTGATGATTTTGGGATGTCTCCCACAGTAATGCCCATGTAAAAGGTTGCTCTCCATTTTGTTTTGAGCTCTTTTTAAGTAATGAAAAAAGACTTCTGCATTTGTCTTCAAATTGCAGTTCTTTGGATGGTCTCAATGTAGAAGCCAAGCAGTGAGAAAAACATGGAACAATTTACTGTATGTTACCTTCAGGCTTTCTGACCCTGCCAGTTTCTGCTCCTTTTGATGTGTTTGTCCAGGTGTGCTGTCAGTTCCATGCCTGGCTGTAGTGTAGTGGACAAATTCTACTGTCAAAGCAGCAGAAAGTGCTTCACCTTGGTATTAGACACAAATTCTTCTGAGGACTCCCTAGTGAGGTTGCATAAACATGGCCTCTGGCCTCACAGGTTTTACAAACCCTGCAAGGATTGTGAAAAATTCTTGATGCAAAAGTGTATTTTACTGTCGGAATACAACGCTATCAAATTCTTTTGTCTTCAAAGAAAATGCTACACTGTAGGTATAGATGATGTGTGTGTGTAAGAAGTGAGCTTGGAATGTCAGTGATCTGGATATTGTGTTTGTGGTTGCAAATGAAAGGATGCAACAATGCAAGAGGCCCCAAGCCTGTTTGAAGATGATGATGAGTACAGAGGAAACTGAAGAGTGATTCAGTTTCTTTGATAGCTGATTCTGTAGTACTGACTCTGTAACAGATGTAGTTCTTTAAAGAAAATGATAGAATCAAATTCATAGAATGATTTGAGTTGGAAGAGACCTTAAAGACTATCTAGTTCCAAATCCCCTTGCCATGGGCAGGGTCTGGCTCCAAGTCCCATAATACCTAGCCTTGAATCCTCCCAGGAATGGGTCAATGATAAGTTTCTATTCTCTGCTCAGTCTCCTGCCAAAGTAGTATGCAAGACATCTGTGCTTTCCCAGTGCTCTTCTCATAGAGACCATTAATATTATTGCCTCTGTAATTTCTTAAATTAATCATATTAATTATTAGTATTACTATAATGTTAAATTAATTAGATTAATACACTGGAGTGATTTACAAGGTACCATCGCACCTGGTTCTTATTGTGAACCATGAGTTTTCTTCCTTGATCATATGCTTGGCCTTTACTACCTTTTTGCTTTTCCCTTCTATTTTTTATTCTGGTAATCTATGGAGGGCAGGTGTCAGGGTTAGCGTTGCTACTATGTATGTCCCTTGCTCTAGATGAATATAGTGTATTTTCGTGAAGGATAGATCCTTTCCAGAACTAGAAACTGTGTACAATCTTGCTACTCTCTGCATTTCAGAGACTTTGGTCATGTCTGTGCAGACATCAGTCACTTCCTTCAATACATGTCCTTCAAATGTATGTTGCTGTGACCAAGAGCCAGATTTGCCTAAGTCAAGAAAGGAACAGAGAATGCACCTGAGCAAACACTGTAGGAGGAACACGATGGGACAGGGTCAGAAAGCTCTCCCCAGTGCTGGCTTTTGGACAGCTCCTGTCAGAAGTCTGCCAACATGTGACCCTCTCTGGCTATGATTTGCTGTTTTGTGGCAGACACGACTGATGTTTATTAAAATGCCAGATTTTTGCCAAAGGGTGATTTTAAAAGTTTATCTGCTGTTCTCAGTGGAATAACCTTCCTTCACAAGGATGGAGATAATAAGTTCGTTGAAACAGAAAAGATGATAGTCTTTCTTGCCTAGGAACCTAGCACTCATTTAGGCTGTCTGAAAGCTGATTTCTGTTGAGAGAACTGATTAAGCTAACTGGCAAGAGTCCAGGTGAGCCATGAAATGCACCTGAGACTAAGATAGTGCTAGCACCAACTGCTTCTGTGCATAACAGATAGCCCACTTGATGCAATAGTTGCTCTCAGGTGGAGACAGAATAAAATGGAGATCAGTCAAAAGGAGATCAGTTCTCCAAACCTCAGCTGGAAAAAGAGTATAAAAGAGACTTGGGAACAGGTATCCCAGATAAGCTGGAAATCTGGAAAGCCCGATTTTGCCAGACAAAAAGATCCTAACTGCCTGCTTATGTAATGTCATGTTAGAACCTACATATGTAAAGATTATGCTGCATTATTTGACACTGCTGGGAAGTATTTCCAGGCACAGAACCACAGCTGTCTGACTGTAAGGACTGTTCCTGTTCCTATACTAAATACTACTATTTAATGTTGTCTCAAACAAGCCAGAAATGTAGTTCATGAGTTAATGCAATCAGTGTACGACCCACAACAGACACTTTACATTGTGACAGTGCTCTCCTGGAAGCCAGGATGGTTACGCAGCACAATTGTCTACACTTGTGTAGGGGTTGTCATCAGTGTGAGAAAACAGCCCCCTTGTTTAATCCATGAGTTATAAAGTGATTCACGTATTCAGAAACAGAGCAAAACTAGATGGCATAGAGACACTTTAGCCCTCCAATGCTAATTATGAACACTGAAGAACTTGCACTATTTCCTAAGACACCTTCATTGTGGTAGGTACTACTGCAAATGAATGTTGCAGAAAAGCTAGTGGAGATCTCTTTTTCAGTGAATGTTTTCATTTTACTTATTTGCAGAGAGAGGAAAGGTAAAGTCACTAAGCTAATTAGTGGTTGAGGGCTGATGGTGATGTTGACCCAGTTGTTCTTCATGTACATGCAAGGAGTTGCTCCATGTTCTCAAGCTAAACAGCCTGTGGAGATACACATGCTCATAAACAAAGCCCCTATCCTAAATAACAACATTGCCTAGGGTGTGCAGGGGTGAGCTCTTGCTGTTGGCTGCACAGCAGCAATCTATTTCTAGCTGAAACAAAGGGACGTAAGTCACAGGTGATCAGGACCTGTCCTGGGTCACTGATCAGTGAAGTTCTGTGGCTCATTTATTTATTTATTTATTTATTTATATGAAATGCGCGTTTGGTCAAATATCTACAAGGTGGCCTTGCAGGGTTGGGGAGGAATGTTCCAAACTGGTGGAAGATAGCCAAAGCATCTGTTATTGGCTAAGGGACACTTGGTAGAGTACGCCCATTCTACTGCTGAATGTATATAATTTCTGGAGAGAGAAAGAGGTGGGGAGAAGCTAGCTCGTCCCCAAATCCTAATCTCCATTCAGGCTATCCTAGAAAGAAGTTAGCCCCTGAACAGAAACTTGGTGATTTCAGAGAAAGATTGTCTGGAGACTGGACAGGCAGAGTTCTCAAGATGCTGACATCCATCTTCCTGAGCCTTCTGTTCCACACTGCAACTTCTTTTCACCAACTGTGAGTGATGCTGAATTTTTGTTTCCATTTCCTTCAGTCTCTAGCACTCTAGGTAGACTCACTGAATTCCATACCATCAGCTATTCTTCCTGCTCTTTCAAGTCACTCCAAAAGGCAGCAGAGTCATTCATGTTGTCTCTCATGGCTGTGAGTTAAAATATGAATAATCTTTTTGGGAGGGGTCTACTAGGAAGAGACCTTATGCCCAGGTATGTTTTCTCTCTGAGCCTTCAATCTGATGTAATCTCTGATGTCTTATTTCCTCTGTCCCAGACATTACCTGGTGGTTATCCCTGCAGATCTCCGTTACCCATCCGTTCAAGTTACCTGCCTCCATATCACCTGTTATGAAGCAAAGATTCAAGTAAAGCTGATCCTGGAGCGCTTTGCAGGACGTGATCTTATAGTGCAAAAAAACATCCAAAAGGAGAAAACTTTCATGTGCACTAAGTTCTGGGTGAGCTACCCTAGGCAAATGCCATCTCTTCAGGAACTGTAAAACCAGGAATTGTAAAAGCCAGTGTTGTTAAGGAGAGGCTCTACTTTGCCTTGGAGCGAGTCTGCTAGGAATGAGAATAGATTATTCTTACAGATGTGGAGTGGACAGCACTTGGTCAGCACTGAGTTGCCCTTCTAACTATTTCTAGTTAGAAATCTAATCTAACTTTTCATCTGAAGTCACATTTGTTAAAAAACTACCACACTACTTGTTTCCTTCTCCTCTATTCCAGACCAGAGCAGCTTTAGCTCATCTTCCAGGCTTGATAAATCCCTTGATAATCTGATCTAGTGGGTGGCAACCCTTTAATGGGAGGGGAATTGGAACTAGATGATCATTAAGGTCTCTTCCAATCCATGATACTCTGAAATACTCATGCAGCTCCAGGGATAAAGCTTGAGGAAATGAAGGTTTGCACAACATAATCTACAGTTTCTGTAGGAACTGCAGTCAGGAAGCAGCTCAGCTCTTGAGCTACTGACCAGCAGTTGGATGGAAGTAGATATGCTTGTTATTTCTAAACAACATCTTACAGCTCATTCATTGTTGGTGAGAATTTGGTTAAGATCTATGATAGGACAATCACACCTGAGTAATATTTCTTCTATTATATACTGTATTCTGTTCTGTGGCTGCTGTGGTATTTTGTTGCATGAGCCAGGAAGACCCCGTGGTTAGCTCTGGCATTCTGATCTGGCTTTCTTACTTATACATGTTACAGAGTCTTGAAAGTCTAGCATTTGAAGCTATGCCAAATAGCTCAGTGTCTGTCCTTTGATTCCATGCTGCTATCTCCCATATTTCTGGCATTTTCTTATTTTCCTGACACTCCCTTTCCTATCTCCAGAGATGAAGTTACTTAGGCAGTGGGAAAAATTATGGATTTCATGATATGCAAAGCCTCCTGGTTGAGTGTAGAATTCAGTGAGATTACAATACCATCTGAATTCAGGTTCAATATCCCTTTCAATAAGGGATGACCTGGCATGGGTGGAGAGTGACAGGTTAGCTTTTTTCATTTCCACTTTACTGTCAATTCCTGCTATGGGCCCCTAGAAGTAATATTACTTGGTGGCTGCATTCTTTTCTCTCTTTGTAAAGGTTGCACCTCCAGCTGATGGCCCAGAGGAGATTGCCACTGTCAGACTGATTATTACTGGTCAAGGGGTCAATATTGAGGAGAAGAAAAAGGTCCTGATCCGCAAGGCGAGCAGTGGCACCTTCATTCAAATGGACAAGCCCATCTATAAACCAGGGCAGACAGGTGAGAGCTGCATATGAGAGCAAGAATAGATCCTAGACTTTTTGCTAGTAAAATCATATGAAAAGACTGCAATTGCTTGAAAATCAAGGAAGGCCCTAGCAGAAGTTTTTGAGAAGACATTTCTTATTGGAATGATATTTTCAGTGCCTGTGATGTCCATCCTGTGCTGACTGTGTAGCTGTAGGAGACAGTAGGTCATTACCCATGCTATCTTTCCTGGGAGAATGCCCATGTGAATTTTATCAGATGTGTACAGTGGAGACAGGACCTGAGGAGACAGAAAGAATAGGGGTCTGCAGGGAAGGATTGAGAAGTGACAAATATATTCCCTGATTTCCTTGCTTTCAGTGAAATTTCGTATTGTGACTCTGGATGAGGACTTCATTGTGCTTAATGATTCGGTAAGTCAGCCCTGCAATCTGTGGAAGAGGCTCCATGTTCTATGCATTAATCCTACTTCCTTTCTCCTCTGCATATCTGCTAAAGTTCTAACTGCTCCTTGTCCCCTGCATTCATTCTGATAAATGTCTATAGGAGAATAGTAACTCAGGGAGCTGGAGACATAATTCAGGAAGATGGGAAAGATGTTCTTGCTCCTGTTAGGAAAATAGTCCTTCAAGCACAAGCATGGCGCATACTGATTTACATGGTGATGTTGTCATATGAGGAGTGAGTAGTTTGGAAGTTGGAACGTCTGATTAGACATTAAGAAAAAACTCTTTCATTTCGAAGATTATCAGATATCGAAACAGATACTCAGAGAAGGCATTTTTTTTCCTTGGAGATGTTCAACACTTGAGAACGCTGAGAGCAACCTGTTCTAATAAGATAAACTTTACCCAGGGCATTGGACTAGATGACCTCCAGAGGTTTCTCCCAAGCTACAAGATCATGTACCTCTGTGACTCCACTGAGATACTGCAGATGAGCCAAATCTATATTGGTTTTAGCAATCTAGCGGTTTTCCTGATAGAGAACTCTGTCAGGATGTAATTAGCATGTGCTAGGTGACCTTCAGATTGATTTTCCCTTTCTCTCTTTCCAGACATTACTGTAATGAATCCACACTGTATTTCTCCTTTTTGGTGACATCTGTGTTCTTTATACTGTTTGTCAGTGCTCTAAATATCCAAGTCGCTATTTTCGCACCCTTCACAGAAGTCTCTGCATCTGAAGTACCTTGTATGTGTTGCTGGTACTTATTTCTCTCTTTTAATGTTTTCACTTTTCTTTCCCTCCCAGATTTCCCTGTTTCTCCAGGTGAGTGATGCTGAAATCTGATGTTACATTACTGTTGATGGCAGCCATTTCACTGGGCTATTCATTTACAGTTCACGGTAGATTTTATGGATCTGTAAGTAGAATGGTAGAACATCAAGATTACTTAATCTAATATACTACACACAACCTCTGTGCCTGTTTTTGCACTTGATGTTATGCTCTTAGTTACTGGAATGGAAATCTGAGTTGCTCCTGAAGTACAAAACTATAGACAGATCAATTTATACCTTTATGTTAACAGGTTAGAACTGTAAAGGATATTTCCTTGAGATCAGCCTTTAGAGAAGTGTAGAAGGGGATTCAGCTGCTGACAGCAGAATGTAGCATATTATCTTCAAAATTTCTTGACTGTACTGTGCCAAACCTTGTCCCTTAGCTATTTTTCTAACTAGCACTGAAATCTTGAAGATGGTTTTCTAGAGACTGTGGATCACTGAGATGCTAGAACAATTGCTTCTTTCTCTCTTGTGGATGTAGGACCCCAAGAACAACCGGATAGAGCAGTGGCTGAATGTGGTGCCGCAGGAAGGCATTGCGGATCTGTCTTTCCAACTAAGTGATGAGCCTCTGCTGGGGACATATGTTATCAATGTAACCAACAGGAAAACATATGGCAGCTTCACTGTTGAGGACTATGGTATGAGTGCATGAGGGATATGTATGAAGTGAGAGATGACTTCACTCTTTATTCCATGAATCTGGGTTTTTATTTCATTATAACCATCCTGCAAGCAAATGAAGAAAGTAAAAACATCATAGAAAAGAGTCTGAGCTGATGCTCAGGAGAGAGATTGCATTTGAGACCTTTGGTTATTGTATAGGAGCAACTCTGCAAGGCCCTAGACTTTTGACACAACTGATTCCTGAAGATGGCTGTATCAGACAAAATAAGGTCACTGGAATGGGCTTTTCAAAAGAATATGAAGCCCAGTGCTACTTATTTTATCATTCCCTAATTAACTCTGCTGGGAAGTTACTGCAAATAGCTGTCTGAACTTGAGGGATATGGACATAGAATTATAGAATTACTATAGAATTATGGAATCATTAAGGTTGGAAAAGACCTTTAAGATCATCCAGTCCAGCTATTCACCTGCCGCCAAGATTTCCCACTAACCAATGCCCGTCAGTGTCACACCCACGCTTTTCTTGAACACCTTCGGGAAAGGTAACTCCATCACCTCCCTGAACAGTCTGTTCCAATGCTCAAACAATATTTTGGAGAAGTTTTTCATAACATCCAACTTGAAAATCCCCTAACATGTTTGAATTTTAAATTGGAAAGGAGCCATGGACTAGATTAGAATTTGTTATAGAAATAATGGAAATATTCCCTTTCATGTTTTAACTTCCTTTCTTCTCAGTTTCCTGTCTCTTATTCCAGCACAGTCTGTCTTCATGTTGATTCCCTGGAAAGGCTGTCCTTGGCCAGTGTTTCCTACAGTTGTCTGTTTTTTTCTTTTTCCTTACAGCGCTGCCAAAATTTGAAGTGATCTTTGAGACACCAGTGGTGATTTATGCGCTAGATAAAACTTTTCCACTTCGGGTATGTGGCAGGTAAGGGTTCTACTTGGAGAAGTGGGCCCTATGCTAAATTCTGACCAGAGGCAAGTATATTTCCGTGCAGGTATCATGAGACTCAGAGGAAATTTACTGCACTTCAGTTACAGCAGGTCAGAATATTCCACGGTATGTCTTTGAACCTTAATGCAAAACAGAACATTCCTAAAATTATCTTTCTTGTAATTTGATTTCCCAGAATAGTCTGATACTAATTTTATCACAAGGCTCTTGATCTTATATCATTGCAGTGTTCTAGTTTGATCTTATTAAATGCATCAGGTCTCTTGGGCCTGTACATCTGCCATATTTATGATATATTGTGAATAGCCATGAATAAGTATACCTAGGCACACAAAGCAAGCACTAGTGTTTTCACACTTTGTTTGAATATCGCTTCTTTTCCCTGCTCTCTTAAACAGATACAGTTATGGGAAAGCTGTCCAGGGGATGGTTTATGTGAGCCTTTGTCAGAAAATATCCCAGTTCTTGCCCAGTGCTTCGAAACCTGATCTCTGTCAGGAATTCAAGAGCAGGGTGAGTTGCATAGCAGGAGCTGAAAACAGTGAAAGTTGTGGTGAGCCCCAGGCTAACACAAGGCTGCTGGAGCTAGCTGAAAAAGCAGTGGTGTCACAACTTGGTTTTGGCTACTTGATCACAAGTCTGCTGGTGCTGCCTCTTAGTAGCTGTATCTGCTACGACACTGTGTGTATCAAGTGCCTGCTCCACATTCTTGACTGCTATCTGTACCCAGCCTTGCTCTCCTATGAATGGGTCTTCTCAAGTTATATATAATAGCATCTAGAAGACTAAATCCATAGAATTGAGGGCACTTCTCTGAAGAAGTCTTCCTCTTACATGGGCAACATACTGGTGATGCTGATTTCTTTGTCAGACACAAGAGCTGGTGGGAAGCCCCTATCTTGCAAATCTTCATTACACTGCAGGAGCTGAGACTTTGCCATGCTGAAAGCCATGAATGTCACAGACTTTGTGCAGCCTGCTTGGACCTTCTCTCTTGCTAGGTGATTTGAAGAAAAACAAACAAAGAAACAAACAAAAAATCTGCAGCCGTAGACAGATAAGCCTCAAAATAGCAAGATCTCAAGACCATTAGAGTGACACATTTGTATATTCCTTTAGCCTTAGGCATCATCCTTTCCCTTTCTCATTTTCCGTTTCCTGCCTCAGGACTTAATTTCTCTGTTACGTTTTATACCTTCCATGGACCTAGATGTCTTTGATCTGGTGCTTATTTTCTTATTTGAGCCTTGCATTGCTACTCCTGCCCCATTTGGATAATATCTGACATAAATGCCTTGATCAGACCACTCTTCCTCTCTCTGGGATTTCAGACAGACAAGATGGGTTGCTTCTTCACAAATGTGACCTTATCCTTCAGCCAAGACTTGAGGTACTATCGGGACAGCATAGTTGCAGAGGCCTCACTGTTGGAGGATGGCACAGGTAATTATGGAAATATCTCTGGGAAGAGGCATGGGAAGATACACTAATCGTAGCAAGGATGCCACAGACTTTCAGACTAGCAAGAGCTCTGAGGTTTTTGAGCCCATTGAGGCCTGCCATCTAACCTCATGGATATTGTTAGAGCCAAAAATTCCTGAAGGCATGACACACTCAGAATGTCTGTGGTCTAATCTCATGTAGCAAAGCTTAGGGGCCTTTCTAAGGGATAGAAGATAATGTGAAGGAGACCAGATACCCAGAGCCTTGGACAAGTCATCTCCTTGGTATGAAATATGTATGCGCATGTACATTGGTATTACTGATTATATTATTCTACAGGCAACTTGCTGACAGGCTCATGGTTTCCCTGATTTCCTCCCTTATGTTTCTGTCTTATTGATGTCATTCAGAGATACAGGTCAATGCTTCCCACAAATTACTCATCTCCAAGATTGGCGGGATGGCCTTGTTTGATGATGTGAATTCTTACTATCACACTGGAGAGATGTACAGAGGGAAGGTAATTCCCAGTTATGGTCTTTTGGAGAAGACAGCATGAGAAATGCCTTCACAGAGTCTGCTTTTCCAACCCCATCTCTAGCACGGGCTGGAATATTCAGAAGTGAGAAAAACATCCAAGACCTTAATTTGCCAAATAAACCTTGAGTAGTAGCAGCTCTGGGCATGCACTGGGGGATGTAAACCCAAGCACTGGAATTTCAGCAGCCAGGAGGCCTTTGCAATAAAGGGGTATTGGGATTTTGTCTGTGCCTAAATGTGCTAATGGGAGGTTACTGGTAGCAGAATTGTTAGGGATTGGAGGGATGACCTTCCTGCTAAAATACTGCAGAAATTCTGCTACTGGCTTGGAGGAGATTATGTCCACTGAACAGTCTTCTATGCTTGTATCAATCACCATGGTATTCTCAGATCAAAGTCATTGACTACAAAGGCGAGACGCTGAAGTACAAAAATGTCCTCCTTGTAGTAAGTTTTGGTGAGCAGCAGTTTCAGCAAAAGTACATCACTGGAGACACTGGAAGAGCTTCATTTAGCTTAAACACAACTACTTGGAACAGCACCCCAGCCTCCCTGGAGGTAAGTGAAGAAAATTCTGTGTCATTGACTATGAAAGTAAGGGGTAAGCATGCTTCTCAGTGTGTACTGTCTCAAAGACAGTTCCGTTCTGAGGGACTAAAACTCCAACTCAAAACACCTCAGTATGTTGTGGGTCTTGATGCTTATTCTTTGAATCCCAACAGCTTTCCTCATGAACCTTTCACACAGAAATGTGTGTGACAGTGTTGTCAAGAAGTGACCTGGGCTTTCTAACATGCAACAGCTGGATTGATTTGCAACTGACCTGCTTAACTAAAGAAATAATCTGCTGTTTGTGTTTTGTGGTTGTTTTTTTTTTTCTTTTTTTTTTCTTTTTTTTTTTCTTTTTCTCTCTTACCAGGCAAGTGTCCTGCATCAGGATTTGGATGGGGAGCCTGAGACAGTTGATTTGAATTACCAGAGAGCCTCTCATTTCATACATCCATTCTACAGCACCAGCAGGAGTTTTCTCAGTATTGTCCGTGTGCCAGAAATGATGCCTTGTGGTAAGAAGCAGGCTATCCAGGTGGACTTCAGAATTTACAAAGAAGACCTGGAACATGGGCCCAAGCGTGTAATTTTCTCCTACCTTGTAAGTTCTTGAAGAAGTGCTAGTACTGATGTCTCAAGACACCATATCAGAATCCTCCACAGGTTCAAGCCTGATACTGGATAGCTTTGGCTTGGCAGTTTGACAGGTAGCTCATCTAGCCATCATGGGGCTGGATCCTGGTTTTAATTCTGGGACTGCAGAGCAGAATGAAAGGCAGCACCTTTCTTTTGGGCTCTGCACAGATGCAGGACAGGTATTGACCTTTTCTATCCTCCAGCAAGTCCCCTGAACTTTTCATGTTACCTAAGTGTGAGAAAAGCTCCTATTCCCCTCACATACCCCATTTAACTTCCAGTCTCAGAAATACATGGGTCTGCATAGTGGTCTCAAAGACAACATGATTGGCATTCCCTTCCCTTTTTTTATTCTTTCATAGGTCACGGGGAAAAGTGGAATAGTTCAGGCAGGTCAGAAGACTGTTTGGGTTGGGCTGCCAAGAAGTAAGTGCACTCCCCTGTTATATGTCTAGAAAGCATTCAATGTTCTGTGGCATCCCTTTCTATCTGGATATGTGGTATAAGCCTCTGCAATTTAGAGCAATTTGCAACTTGATCATCCTTCTTCTATCATTTCCACACAGCTTGTATTTCTAGCTTTCACATTTCCCTTTTGTTTGGTGCGAAGAAAACAGTCCTCAACATTACTTGACCTGCAGGCTCATACGCCGTTGCTTTCATTTTCAAATAAGTCTCCCTTAGCTGCCCTTCCAAAGGACATGAAAAATAGCTTTTCCCTCTATCAAAACTCTATTGCTTTGATTTGCAATTGTGCCTACAAATAACCTTTGAGTAGATAGGATGCCACATCTTATCATTTTGATGGTTGCAGACTGTTGATTGACTGTTGTGTTTTATCTTTGACATAATTATAATCTAAATTATATGTGCTTTGAGGCAAATACGACCTCTTTGATGATAAGATGGAAGGCTTTGAAAGATACCTGAGACTCTCATTCTTTGTATAGCTAATCTTGAACTCCAAATAATTCATTCATCTCCTCAAGGCAATAAACAGAACCAGTACAAGGCAATAAACAGAACCATCTTTTGCAGATCTTGAATACTAAGTCTAGAGATGGTTTCAGCAGTCTTCAGAAATCGCTGTGGTCCTGAAGTAGCTGAGGAAAGGAATTAAACAGACATGTACAGAAGGACAAAAGCTGATCAGAGTCCCTTTCCATTATCGAATTTACTAATTTCTCTTGTTCCCTCTCTCCTCCATCTAGTGCTGAAAGGCTTCTTCTCCATCCCTGTTACCTTCAGCTCAGTCTATTCTCCAGCTCCAACACTTATTGTTTATGTTATCTTCCCTAATGGAAAAATCATCGCTGATTCTGCCATCTTCAGTGTCTCCTTGTGTTTCAGAAATAAGGTAGGATTTTTGTTGGAAGCTATGGCTAAATGTGAGAGGGTAAGTGTGGCTGCTGCCATCAAAAAAGAGACTGAAGAATACATAATTTGTATAGCTCTATGTGGCTGACACCATGTCTTGTTAACTGCCGTACATGTACAGTGAAGGGAGTTGCAATGTCCTGAGCACTGTGGGAGCTGCTGTGGGATGCAAGACAAGTGCTGAGGGAGTTGACAGATGTGATTGTGAAACTACTCACTATAATCTTACTTGATTAGGACAACTGGAAAAATTGTCCAAAGACTAGAGGAAAGCAAATGTCAGTGTTATTTTCAGAAAAGAAAGGAGAACGCAGAAAACTATTCACTTTAATCCCTGGTAAAGTGGTGGAACAAGTATGCCAGAAAACAATTTCTGGACACATGAAGGAGAAGAAAAATTGTCAGGAGTAGTCAGCATGGATTCAGCAAGGAAAAGTCATTCCTGACCATCATAAGCAGCTTCTACAGTGAAAGCACCAACCTGATGTTTGGGAGTAGAGGAGTGAACATTGTCTTCTTGGACTTCAGTAAGGCCTTTGACTGCCTCCCATAAGATCCTCATAGAGAAACTGTTGAAGTATGAGCTGGATGAGTAGACAGTGAGGCAAGACTGCTGGATAGTGGTCAGTGGTGCAAAATCTGATCAGTACTTTTGGCTACATTAGGCAAATTATTGCCAGCAGGTCAAGAGAGCTGATACTTCTTCTAAAGGAAGGATGCAAAGAGGACAGAAACGGGCTTTTTTCAGTGGTGCCCAGTGCCAGGACAATTGCCAAATGGCACTAACTATAATACAAGAAGTTCTATCTAAATATCAGGAAGCATATATTTACTGTGCAGGTGATTGCACTCCAAAGGCTAACTTCTGAGGACTAGCATTGCTTGTGCTCCACAACTTTGTATCTTCCAGGGACAGTCAGATTCAAGCTAGGATACAAACTGCTGCAGGAAACTGAGACCAACTCCACAAAAAGCCTGGAGATAAATACTAGGCTTATTTTTAATGTGGAGCTCCAAAAGGAGCAGAAAGCAAGCTGTGTGTGGTGTGTCAGTTTGCTGAACAAGGAGTGCTGTGTGATGTCTACAGTGCTGTCACCTGTTCACCAGTACCTGTGATGGTAGAAAAGATGGTTGTCCCTGTCTTTCATATGACCTGTCATCTTTCCTCTCAGAATCTCAACATGATGTTTTCTTAAATACCTTTTAGGAGTCCTTAGGAAATTCATTTGTTTTTCATTCAAATCGTGTCCTTGGGAATTATTTTCATGTAGGGACCTTCTCTGCTCAGGAAGTGGTAGAGAGGCCAGCAGCAGAAATGTTGCATGTTTTACCTATGTTTGCATGTTCTTCACATCCAGGCAGAGCTGAGCTTCTCAGTGCCCAAGACTCTTCCTGGTTCAGAGGTTGATCTCCGCCTGCAGGCACCACCTGGATCTACATGTGCTGTCTGGGCTGTGGATCAGACTGCCTTTTTGCTAAAGCTAGAAAAAGAACTCAGCCACTCCATGGTGAGTCTGCTGAACTTTTTCTCCTTCCTTTGCACTGACAAGAAGAGGGATGGGAGAAAGAGAGATTTTCAGAGATTGTCTCTCAGAGAACTCAAAGCACCAACTAGAAGGATCAAGGTTTTCTTAGTGTGGCACAGGTAAGGATTAGGAGGCACCAGTTAAAGAGACTGAATGCCAGTCAGTGCACCAGTAGTAAATCCAGACCCAGCTTTGTTTGCTCTGTCTCATACTCATTTTAGCAGACTGTGCTGGCTCTGTTGGAGAAGAGATAACTTTGAGCCTGTTCTTTCTGACATGCATTTATGCATGATAGCCAGGAGCAAACTAGCCTTGGATATACTACACAAAGTGAATGCCAAGTATTATTTGTGCTGACTTTTTTCTTTTGCTTTTCTTGCTTTCCCAGATCTATGGGCTCTTTCCATCTATTTATAACTCCGGATATCCTCATCAAGTGTCTGAAGATGACAATTCATGCAGGTTCCAAAATTCTGATCAGCCTGATGTGTTTACAGCATTTAGGGTAAAAATAGTTAATTTGTAATTCATGAATTGAGGAAAGTATGGCCCTCTGACTTTATCAATAATGTAGAAATGTCATCACAGATAGTAGAGGAAGTAAGTTCCATTTATGCATTTATAATCCATTTGTTCTTTGAATAAAATACTTGAAATTGTTGACCAATGGGAAATTGTTGTGTGATTACTGCATTTTTATTGCATGATTTAGGATGCCAAGTATTATTGGTTACTTTAATTGGATTTCACATAGTATGTGTAATCTCCATATCATGAGCAACTTGGGTTGCCCAAGATTAATCTGTTGGAATTTCACTTTGCAAGCTGAGAAGGCACAGTGCATAAATGAACTTGCATTTGAAAAAGAAGAAACTTTTCTACCTTGGCGTGATGAATTAACTTGGATGACTTTGTTTGCTCTTTACTGATGATCTGAGTGACTCTGTCCTAAATCTAAGCCAGAGGATGGCTGAGTTCCTATGCATAAGGGGAGAATAAGGCACAGGATAAAAGGCAGAGAAGATAGGAGAAGAATCTAGTACTTCAGTTTTTTCTTTTTTCTTTTTTTCCTACAGGAAATGGGATTGAAAATTATGTCCAACATCAATATCAGGAAACCAAGACTGTGTCTAACTGATCAGTCAACAACTACGATGAAGAAAAGAGGGATGTTCACTTCCAGTCCCATGTTGACGTTTGCTCAGCCCCATAAGGAATCTAACAGTAAGCACCTTACAACTATTTCTTCTCACATGGGATGTAAAAAAGGTGAAAGCAGTCCTGAGTTTGAGCTAAGAGGCAGTACTTCCTGTAATTGCACATGGAGGAGAGACACTTCTCTGACTTTAAACCTTTAAACCTTTATGCTTAGCTGTCTGTCTGGCCTTACGGCTTCTGGTTCTGAAATATTAATAAGCTGAATGGATCGCAGGTCTAACTTCTGAGGTGAGGGAATATTTGCCCTTGCTGTGGTGCCTATGAACACAATTAAGGCATAAAGAGGCTCCATTGTATCAAATAAGACAAGAGGTTGTAAAATTTGGGCTTCAGCATCTTTAGTTCCAGCGCAGTGCTTCCCATGACCTGACTGGATGACTCGCAGCCTGAGCTAGTATGGAGGCCCTCTACTCTAAATCAGGGCCTGAGGACATTGTGGTAGCTGGGTGTTTGTTACTTCCAGCAGGACATCTGATGACATCTACCTATCAGCCCACTATGTTTTCACCTGTTTCTTCAGCTGAAGAGAAAGTGCACAAGTATTTCACAAAAACCTGGCTATGGGATTTGTATTCTGTTGGGTGAGTAGACTGAGTAGTGGGAGTCTAGTTTGGGTGACTTGGAATGACAGCAAGATACAACCAGATTTAAATCATAAGCTACCAAAGAAGACACCAAAATACATATATTATGGGTTTCATACCTACCAGATTTTTCCTTGTTGGAGCTGATGTTTGCATCAAATACATTTTCCTGTACTTGGTGACCATGCAGAGAAAGTATCCATCCAAAGGATGTGGCTGTCATGAAAATAGAAGAAAGTAAGCACAGTGTGATAAAGCAGCTTGTTTTACTTCCTGCAGTCTGCCTGTTCTGGCTCTGTGAATCAGCAGTTCACAAAGCAGGCTCATGGGATGTACCCTGGGATAAAGGAGAAGCTGATCTCCACAGAAGCCCTGCACAGGACTTGGGATTGTGTCCTGTGAGAAAGGCTGAGGGTTCAGTGAGTATGCAGGTAGCCTTGCTAACACAAATGAGGCAGAGAAAGTGTTTGGGTCTGGATTGAGTGGAAGATGAGGAACTGAACAGGCAAACACTATATGAATTCCAGGTGCTCTGGTGAAGAAGTTTATACTCAGAATCTATATTGTCCTTTCTCCATGATGCTTTCAGGACTCCCCATGGACCAGGAAACAAATCAGTGTTTTCCAGACAGGAAGAGAGAGCAGAATGGTGGTGTGGGAAGCCATTTTCTGTTGAGCTTCAGGAGAAAGACAGGATAAACTTTTGGAGACTTTTCTTCTCTGGACTTCACAATTTATTGTTTGATGTCTGGAGACTGGCATCTGCTTAGGCCAGATCCCTCCCCCCGCCTCTGCTCTCTCTCCCCTTCCATCTCCTTCCAGTTATATTCATCTTTTCACTCGCAGATATTTCATATGTGATTTGCCCACTAGACTGATCTGAGCAACCAAAGTTCTTTCATATTTGTCTATGCCTGGCAAAAGTGGATTCTTTAGAGGAAAACAAATGTTTCCAATTCTTGGAGTCAAATAATATCATAAGCTTTAATGAGGAATGCTTTTTTAATGGGTGGGAGCAGCCACGGATTACTCTGATGCTCTTAGAAGTTGTGATGTGAGCACAGACCAAGTGTCTGCCATGTCTTTCTATTAGACTTCAAGATGTCAGTTTTTCATGGAAAGGTGAATGGCAAAATCTGTTTCTTTTGATGAGTTCTGCTTGTCTCGGACCACTCCTATTGCTCTTCTGGTTCCTGGTTCTCCATCCCTAGGCCAAGAGAAACAAAACTGCGGACAGCTGTAAAGTATTTTCATATGTGCAGAGGCAAGTGTTAACTTAGAAAAGTGCTGAGTATGATAATGGTATCTTTCAGCCATATAACTTACTGTCAAACCTACTGCTGTTGATATAAGCATCTGAGGCAGCAGTCCCTGCCTTTTCTAGGTAAGGTCCTCATGAAATAGAGAAAAATCTAAAGAAAAGCATTATTTCCATCAGAAACAGTGAATGCCTATAGCAAGATATTCCAGGCTAGTCTGGGGACTTCATATTGGACTGCAGGGAGAGTCTGCTAATGGATGGAAGGTAGTAGCAAGGCAGTAATGCACTGGGTATTAATTCAGAGACTATTGGTGAAGGCATTGTGAAGTTAGATCAGTGAAGATGAAAGAGTGAAATGCCAAGGGGAGCTTACCTTTCACAAGGGACTGCATGGGGGACAAAGCTGCCAAAATCAAATACCTGAAATAGATATTTTTAATACCTCTTCCCTCAGCTGCTCATGATGTACATATTTTGCTCTGAAAGTAATACCTTCTGCCTCCTGTTTATTTCCATGAAAATTGCAACAGACACAAAGAGCATCATAACAGCATTTGATAGATCAAATTCTCTGTTACAAAATGCTATTTTCCAACATAATCACCACCATTAGCTCTGTGTTTTTGCTAGCAATGAAAAAGAGCCTGCATGCCACCTGTAAAAATCTGCACCAGTCATACTGACCCATTGCTACTATTGCCACTGATGGAACAAACAACCTACCTCCTCACTGTGCTCGGATCCGCTCTTTGGTCTCCATAAATGCTCAGCAAGTATCACTGAATGTCAGTGAGTGCATTTTTTTTCTGCATAGAGGAGCTCTGTGATACGCCTTTGCTACATATGCATGTCCATATCAGATACCATTTTGCCAGATTGCCCCTCTGCTTGCCATATATGGCAGCAAGATATAATGGAATATTGGTGCGAAAGTTCAGCCTCTACTGCTACACCACCACCATCTGCCTCTGACATTGTAGGCCGCCATCATAAAGTAGGAGGCATTACTGTCACAACAGCCCTCCTCGTGTTGGCATGCCTGTTTCATCTGAATGATGTGTCCCATGCCTCTTTGCCTGTATTCCAAGGGCTACAAATTCAGCAGAAGTTAGCTGTTAGACTGAGGTCAGGGAATGGAGCATACTGCGATCAAGGGCATAGACTAGGTCATTTGTTGCTCCATACAACAAGATTCTATTAAATGCTTCTGTTGCTATCTACTTCTCTTCAGTCCTAGTGGAAACCAAACCATCACTGTCACTGTGCCTAATACCATCACAAGATGGGAAGCTGGGATGTTCTGCACAGGACGTAATGGCTTCGGACTAGCTTCTGCCTCCAGTCTGCTTGTTTTCAAGCCCTTTTTTGTGGAGCTCACACTTCCATCTTCTGTGATCCAGGGTGAAACCTTCATCTTGAAGGCCACAGTCTTCAACTACCTACAGCAATGTATGAAGGTTGGTGAGCCCTGACAGTCTTTGCAAGAAAAATAGGGTATGTTTAGATGAGAGATGGCTGAAGCCCATACCTTATTTTAGAAAATGTGTGACATTTGTCTTGTTACCTTCTGTCATCCCTGCTGCCCTGATAGATCCAAATGACTATGGAGGAGTTCCCACATTTCCAGCTGAAGTCATGTGAGGGTTGTGTCTACAGTAGCTGCTTATGTGCTGGAGAAGTAAAGACGTTTCTTTGGAGTGTCACAGCTGAGCGACTGGGTGAGGAGAAGAAGGAGGTGGGGCTGAGGAGTTGGGATGGAATGGGGCCAAGGTGAGGATGCTTTGTAAGGGCTGAGTGAGGAGGTTGGGTTATGTGCCCTGTTATCCTAGGCTACTCATGTGCATTTCTCCTAAAGTCATGGATATTCAGTTTAGTGCTAGGAGGTACAGAACCTCCTGTAAGTAGGGCTCTAATCGAAATTTTTGCTGCAAACAAGTGACTTCTGTTATATTAATGGGAAGCAATGTTTACTGCACTAAATGTGTCTTATTTTCAGGGCTCATGAACATCACTCTCAGCACAGAGGCCATTGCCACCAAAGAGCTCTGTGGCAAAGAGATACCGTTTGTCCCAAACCAAGGACAGAAAGATACAATCACCAAACTCCTTTTAGTCCGGGTCAGACAACCTCTTCTGTTACTTAGACCTTAAAATGGACTTTGTGCAACTCCTAGTTTGGTGCAGAGTAATTGTAGGGGTTGTCCCTTGTTATTCAAGGTGTAAAATTAGAATCTAATGGCCTGAGCTGGGGCCTTGAAATTTAGGAATTATACGGGTCTCCTCTATTTCATGCCAACTTCTGTTCTTCTGTTTGTGGTCAGGCCTCTAAATACAAAATCTTAAGTATTTATACCCCTTTATGTTCTTCCTAAACTCTCTGCTGAATCTTGCAACATTTGTTTCACAAGCATTCACAAGCTAAAATATTCCGAAAATTTCTTATCTGAAATTAAAATGATTGACTGTAATTTTTTTATTTTTTATTATTGATGATAAAAAGCAGAATATCAGGCTTGGACCAAAATTTTGTCTGTATCTGTTTCTAATCCACTTTTTCTCTCCTATGTGCTCATTACTGCTATTACTAAATGCTCAACAGCCAGAAGGAGTGCTAGTAGAAAAGGCTCACAGCTCCATCCTGTGTCCCAAAAAAGGTAAAGAGATTGTTTTCTTCTTTTACTCTGCTCATCTCACCATTCCTGGCAATCTCCTGGGTCTTTGCAGTTGCTGAACAGTTTTTCTTTGTCAAACATGATCAAGGTACAGAAGCCCATTCTAATTATGTTGCCATCAGGAGCTTCCTGGATAAAAGTGAGAAGGGATGTCAAAGCTTTTAGCATCTACATTCCTGATACTAATATGACAGCCTAATATGACAGGACTTTTTTGCCTGCAGTAATAACCGTATTGCAGAACAGGGTGAGGCTGGAAGGTGTGACTTTGGACTGCTGCTCCTGTTTTCAAATTTTATGGTGTATTGTGGGTTTATTTGCAGCTTTTTTTTGTGACCACTAGGTGCACTAAAACATACCAGCAACTGATATTTAGAATCATAAAATCCTTAGAGTTGGAAGGGACCTTTGAAGGTCATCTAGTCCAATGCCCCTGCAATGAACAGGGATACCACTGCTAGATCAGGATACACGGGGCATGATCTAGCCTTGCCTTGAAGGTCTCCAGGGTCAGGGCATCAAGCACATCACTAGGTAATGTGTGTTACCTCACACGTGTGTTCAGTGCCTTACTACCCTCACTGCAAAACATTTTTCCCTTATATCTAACCTAAATCTACCCTCTCAGAGCTTGAAGACATTTCCCCTTGTTCTATCACCACAGACCCTGCTAAAGAGTCTGTCCCCTTCTTTCCTGTAGCTCCCCTTTAGATTCTGAAAGGCCTCTCACCTCGCAACTGTCTCTTCTCCAGGCTGAAGAGCCCCAGCTCTCTCAGCTTGTCCTCATATGAGAGGTGTTCCATCTGTGGATCATTTTTGTGGCCCTTCTCTGGACCTGCCCCTACAGGTCTGTGTCTCTCCTGTACTGAGGACACCACATCTGGACACAGCACTCCAGATGAGGCCTCACCAGCGCAAAGTAGAGGGGCAGGATCACCTCCCTAAACTTGCTGGCCATGCTTCTTTTGATGCAGCCCAAAATAAAGTTAACTTTCTGGGCTGCAAGGGTACACTGTTGGCACATGTCCAGCTTGACATCCACCAGTATCCCTTGTATTTTTTGGCAGGGCTATGCTCAATCCTTTCATTTCCCAGTTTGTATTGGTAATGAGTATTGCCTCGACCAAAGTGCAAGGTCTTGCATTTAGCTTTGTTGAACTTCATGAGGTTCACCCGGGCCTGCTGCTCAAGCCTATCTAGGTGTCTCTGGATGGCATCCCATCCTTTCGGTGTGTTGGCCACACCCCACAGCTTGGTGTCATCAGTAAACTTGTTGAGGGTGCACTCAAGCCCACTGTCAATGTCACTGATGAAGATATTAAAGAGTATCAGACCCAGAACTGACCTCTGGGAGACACCACTCAGCACCAATCTCCATCCAGACATCTAGCCATTGACCACCACTCTCTGGACTCAATCCTGCAGCCAGTTCTTCGTCCATTGAACAGTCCACCCATTAAATCCATATCTTTGCAATTTGAGGAGCAGGATATTGTAGGGTACCATATCAAAAGCCTTACTGAAGTCAAGGTAGATTATATCAATGGCTCTTCCCTTGTCCATTGATGCAATGACACCACCATAGAAGGCTACTAGGTTGGCTAAGCAGGATTTGCCCTTGGTGAAACCATGCTTGTTCTCCCATATCACCTTCCTGCCGTCCTTGAGCCTTAGCATAGCTTCCAGGAGGATCTGCTCCATTCTCTTCCCTGGCACAGAGGTGAGACTGACAAGTTGATAGTTCCCATGGTCATCTTTTTTACCCATTTCTAAAAATTGGTATGATATTACCTTTCTTTTGTGTCACCAGGGACATCAGCTGATTGCTATGACTTTTCAAATATCATAGAAAGTAGCTTGGCAACCACATGAGCCAATCCCCTTAGGACCCTGGGATGCAACTTATTGGGACCCATAGACTTGTGGATGTTCAGGTTCCTCACTTAGTCACAAACCCAATCTTCACTTACATTGGGAGGGATGTTGACTCCCCAACCCCCTCCTACCATACCAAATGTTTGAGGGCTGTACAGTGAGCAGTTATCAGGGAAGACCAAAGCAAAAAAATTGTTAAGTGTCTCAGTCTTCTTCTTGTCTGTTGTTACTAGCCTACCTGTGTCACTCCCTAGGGGTGGGCTATGCCCTTCTGGACTTTCCTTTTCTGGTTGAGGTAGTTGTAGAAGCCTTTCTTGTTCTTCTTGGCATCCCTAGCCAAGTTCAGTTCAAGCAGCGTCTTGGCTTTCCTGACCCCATCCCTACACAGTCTTGCAGTTTTGTTATATTCTTCCTATGATACCTGTCCCTGTTTCCATTACCTGTACATTTTCTTGCTCTTCAGTTTGATCAGCAGGTCCTGGTTTAGCCACACCAGTCTCTTGCCTTCTTTTCCTGACTTGCTATACCTGGGGATGGAGTGCTCTTGAGCCCTGAAGAAAGCCTCCTTAAAGATGTGCCAGCTTTGCTCTGCACCCTTGCCCATAAGGGCAGTTTCCCAGTTCATTGGCTAACTCCCTGAAGAGCTGGAATTTAGCTTTCCTTAAGTTTAGCTTCCTAATTTTATTCTTCACCTGTTTCATGTCCCTCCAGAGTGCGAACTCAACCATCAAATGGTCACCACAGCCCAGGCAGCCTCCAATCCTGTTGTCATCAATCAGTTCATTTACCTGTGAGCACAAGGTCCAGTATTTCATCACCCCTTGTGGAGCTGTCAATTACTTGACTCAGGAAATTATCCTCAATGCACTCCAGGAGCCTCCTGGATTCCCTACAGCTCACTGTGCTACTTTTCTAGCAGATGTCTGAGTGGTTGAAGTCCCCCAGCAGGATGAGTGCTTACTATTGCAATGCCTCCTTTAGCTGGAAGTAGAAGACCTTATCCACAGGGTCCGTTTGATTGGATGACCTATAGTAAACATTGATCACAAGACTCCCTTTGCTGCCTCAATCTCTAACTGGTGCCCAGGCTGTAGACTTGCTTGTGACTGCTCTTCACATTCTATTCCTTACCTTGTGTAGATAGTAACATCTCCACCCTTCCTTCCTTGCCTGTCCCTTCTGAACTGGCTTGTAGCCATCAATAGCCACACTCCAGTTGTGGGAATCATCTCACCAGGTTTTGGTGATGACAGCTATATCGTGTTTTTCAAGAAGCACAGGAGCTTCCAGCTCCTCCTGTTTGTTTCCAAAGCTGTGTGTGTTGTTGTATAGGTACTTCATCTGAACAGCTGGTCTTGTCACTTTCTTAAAGGATAACTCCTTAGTTACTTTTAGTTATGTACCTTGAATTTCCCCATTGCCTTTTCCTGTTGCCCCAGCAGTCACTGTCTTACCATCATAGAGTTCTGTATGCACTGCATTGCTGCTAGCACCTCTCAGTGCAGCAGGTCCTTCAAGGCCCCTGCCAGCACCCTGTCTCTCTATTATAGTTATGCCTTTCCACACTTTATCATGGAAAGCCTCACTATCCTCCCCAGTCCTCCTTCACACCTAGTTTAAATCCCTCCCAGCCTCTCAAGCCTCATTAGCTTTTCTCCTAGCTTTTCCCCTTAGCATTTCCTTTGAATCAAGTTGGCGTAATTTACAAAGACAAAAGCAGGTAGGTGGTTTTGACCACAGAGAATTCCTTGAAGATGCCCTTACCCCTTTCATAAGGCTGTTAGGATAGCACAGTCACAATGGAGTTAGATGGACAGAGCTGAGGATGGAATGGGATAGGGTTTGTGAAGTCATATGCAACATTTGTGACGAGAAAATGGAATGTTAGCAACATCTTGAACAACTTCTGCAGATTTTTAAAGCTATTTTTGTAAGAAACTCTCTTTATTTTTTTTTTCTTTTTCATTTTTGTCATATCTTACACCCGCTGGTATCAGGGAGTCCAGCAGAGGAGTCTGTGTCCTTAATGTTGCCTCTAAATGTGGTTGAAGGTTCAGTGAGAGCTACTGTCTCGATCACTGGTAAGGAATTTAGTTATGATAATACTTTTCCAACAACTATTTCTCTGAGCATAGCCCTAAGAAAGCCCAAGCCCAGAATACTCAATTCTCCTTCTGAGGTTTTCGAGGCTCCACTGCCTTGATCTTTCCATGTATGTAGCTGAGATTCCTGGTTCCACATATAACCAAAAACACTAAGAAAGGGAAAGTTTGTTCTATTTATGAGCTTCCTGTGGCAAGATGGGAGTGTGTACAGGCCATAAAGAGGGTGCAGTGAAACTGATAAGCTGACTGATCATAGCTGCCTGCACACTGTTGTGCTGGGGCTATCTTATTTAGTGCAGTACCAGGAACTGGTCACAGGTTGGAGAATATAAATATTGAGCCCCACCTGCCACCTATGAGTGGTCAGAGTGTCTATGTTCTGTCCCAGGTGACCTCATGGGGATAGCACTGCAAAACTTGGACCA
Source organism: Tympanuchus pallidicinctus (assembly GCF_026119805.1). Classification (NCBI taxonomy): domain Eukaryota; kingdom Metazoa; phylum Chordata; class Aves; order Galliformes; family Phasianidae; genus Tympanuchus; species Tympanuchus pallidicinctus. The sequence continues at coordinate 880,521 of NW_026294759.1, forward strand.
GCTGGTGCAGATGCCCCATGGCTGTGGAGAGCAGAACATGGTACTGTTTGCCCCTATTGTCTACGTGCTACAGTACCTGGAGAAGACAAGGCAGCTGACTCCTGAGATTAAGGAGAGGGCAACAGGATTCTTGCGCAATGGCAAGTACAACAGATCCACCTTGCTCTTCTGCCTTCCTCTGTACTTAACTGAGGTCCCTAGTGCCTTACATCCCTTATTCCTTGAGTACTCCATGACTTCTAATGTTAACACCACTCCCTTTCCTTGACCAATGAGCTCATTGAAAATACCAGTCTGAACACTGTCATCCTAACCTACTTCTCAGGGTACCAGATACAGCTGCAGTATCAACATCCTGATGGTTCTTTCAGTGAATTTGGTACCAGGGATGAGTACGGTAATACTTGGTAAGCCTTGGCTTGTCTTCTTTCTGTCCTTCTGCTGTCTGAGAGCTTTCTGCTTCCAGCATGGAATCCCTTTTTGTCCTATTGGACACAAAGTCTTCCAAATGTTTTTTTGTGCAACCTATCAATATCTTACTTCTTTTGAGATGAAGGATGACACTGAACTGATAAACTAAGAATAGCCCAAAAGTAGGTGAGGAGGGACCTGAAAGTTTCAAGCTCCCACTTTTGTTTTCTTCATTTACTGCTTATTTTCTTTCTTTCTTTCTTTTTTTTTTTTTTTTTCCTTATTCTTCCTTCTTGCTCATTCGCTCAATCTCTTTCTGTTCCTCTTTTCCCTCTCTCATGCCTTTTTTCTGCTCTCTCCCTAATCAGGCTGACTGCGTTTGTGGTCAAATGCTTTTCCCAAGCCAAGCCATACATTTTCCTGGACAACAGGAGCATCCAAGCTGCTTTCAAATGGCTGGAGTTCCACCAGCTTCCGAATGGCTGCTTCAGAGATGTGGGCCAACTTTTCCACAGAGCCATGAAGGTAGGACCCAGAGAATTTTGAAAAAAAATTCAAAGCAGTTCTTACTGGTAATTGATTTATCTCACTTTTCTGTTGTGTTCTGCTTTCTTGCATGGGAGAAAACCAGAGGTAGGTGTGATGTTTCCTGAATAGTTTCAGGTATTTGTGTATCACTTTTCCCATCTTTTGGACATTTATGCTTTTTGTAGGGAGGTATGGATGGGGAAGTTCTCTTGGCTGCCTACATCTCTGCTGCATACATGGAGAGAGGAGATACACCAGAGGTAAATACAAGAATTCTTTGCTATGCTTTTGCTTGAATTCTGGAGAGATTAGTGGAGTCATTGAAGCAGGAAATAGATTACCTTAGAGAGGTTTGTGAACAAAGTAATCGACCAGGAGATGATGAACTTACCACTTCTCAGGAAGAAGACTCAACTACCCCTCAAGGAGGATTCTTGACAGGGGAGAATATGAGGTTAGACTGCTACAGGGGAAGAGCCACTGTTACCACCTGTCTGAACTTCAGTAAGCCTTTGTCAGTCTCCCAGAGTATATCCTTCTCTCCATATTGGAAAGATATGGATTTGATGAGTGGATGTCTGACGGATGAGGAACTGGTTACAAGATCATACCCAGAGAGTGGTGGTCAATGGCTCCTGCCTCTCTATTCTGCACTGGTGAGAGCTCACCTAGAGTACTGTGTACAGATGTGGAGTACAGAAGAGACATAGACCTGTTGGAGCACATTCAGAAGAAAAATGATCCAAGGGATGAAACATCTCCTGCACAAGGACAGGCTGAGAGCTGGGGCTGTTCAACTTGAAGAAGACTGCCTTTCAGCATTTAAAGGGGAGTTACACAAAATAAGGAGACAGACTCTTTAGCAGGGGATGATAGAACAAGTGGAAATGGTTTCAAACTAAAGAAGGGAAGAGTTAGAGTGGAAATAAGGAAGAATTTTTTGCAGTAGGAATGGTGAGGCAGTGGAACAGTTTGCCCAGAGATGTAGTGGATATTCTGTCCTTGGAGATATTCAAGATGAGGGTGGGGCAGGCTCTGAGCTACTTGATCTAGCTGTGGATGTCCCTGTTCATTGCAGGAGAATTGGACTAGATGACCTTTTAGGGTCCCTAACTCAAATGATTCTATGGTTCTACCTGGAGCTACTGGTTCTCATGTCTAAATACCATGCCTATTTCCCAGACTTGTGCTGCTCAGTCCTGCTCCCCTCAATAACTTCACAATCTCTTGCTACCCACTGCTCTGTTTCTGCTTAAAGCTAGGAATAAGGAATTATAGAGGAGAGAGAGATAGGTGTGACTGCCACAGCTAAGTGAATAAACATGACATTTGTAATGTGTTTCATCTTCCCAGAAACTGGAAATGTGGGAAAGGAGTGCTAGAGAGAAAATGCTGTAAAGTAGGGCAGTTGGAATTGTACATCTAGTTAATAATAATAAGGGGGAAGTCTTGCGAGATCATAACTAATTACTAGGCAGTGGTACAGGCAGTTAAAATATATAATCAAATTGATTATAGCACTGCTATAGACTTGGAGAAGCAAAGTTCTCTGGAAATAAGTGAAAGACAGCTGGAAATTAATTGTCTTCCTGACAAGTGTCTCTCAGGCCACCTTTTTCATTTAAAGGAAATCAAGGATTGGTAGAGGTTGATTAGAGTACTTAGTCGTCTCCATCATTGGAGGTTTTGAAGACCTGACTGGATAAACCTCTGAACAACCTTGTCTTATCTCACAGCTAACCTTGCTTTGAATAGATGTTAGATTGCAGACCTTCCAATATTCCTCATAATTTGAATTATCTGTCATTTGGTAATTCCACGAAGTGTCTTTGGCTGAGTTGCATAGAGGTGACTTTTCATGAAACTGGATCACAAGTATTTGAAATGTACTGTCAAATGTAGCAGAATGAAATACAAATATAAGGACCTTCATTCTGGTAGAAAACTGAAGAGGGGAAATCAGTAAGTGCTGTAGATATACAAATACTAAACAGGCAACCACTCCAAGTGTTTGACTCAATGGAATGGTGCACTGAATGCTGAAATGAATTCTGTGTCCTGCCAACAGTACAGTATTTCAAGGGAAGCTTTAAGTCCCACTGATGTAGAGAAACTGAAGAGCTGAATTGAACCCAGTAATCTTGCAAGCATTTGCAACTGTGTGCTGCTGCACTGTTGTTCAAAGTAAGATGTGGTGGTGCTATTCTAGTAGTAAGGGAATTCATTTCATTGAGAGAAATCCATGATCATCTGTGGGGGAAACCTCTGTCAGGCGCCTTGCACTGCGGGCTGGAGATGCTGCTTGGGGATGCTGAAGTGATACAAAGAGAAAGTGCAAACTCAAGTACAAGGATATAAGGGTGAATATATGGGTTGCTTTCTATGCTAGCGCATACTAATGCATTCCTCTGCTTGTGTAACTCAGCATTTGCACGCCTCATGTGTTTGCACGTGACCAATATCAACATAACTCTTCTCTGTAGAGTACAGTGGTACGCAAGGCTCTGGGATGTATCATTCCTTCCCTTCCCAAAGCTGCCAGCACTTACACACAGGCTCTGCTGGCCTACACCTTCGCCCTGGCTAAGGACTCTCAACGCACACAAAAGCTTCTTGACATACTTGATCAAAGCGCAATCAGAGAAGGTATGGGAGACTTAGTGCCAGACAAACATCAGAAAAAGGATAGGTGACCTTTCTGAGCCCCTTGGTTACATGCAAAATGAAAAGACTGGTTACTTTCTACTCTTTTGGTCTTAATTTCTGTCCTTCATCAAAGATAGTTTTTTAGACAGTCTGCTAGCCTAAGGTATGTTTTGGCCATATTGTGCTGTGGGTGCTAATTTCTTTCAAAGCTTTTGACCTTTTCTGGCACCCAGAGTGGAGGTTGTGCTCTGAAAAAAGTTGACTTTCTTAAGCAGGACTGCAAAGTGCAAAGTGCTAAGCAAAGCAGATTGGCAAACTGCCTGACTTCTTGTTATTCCCTGACTGTCAGGACCAGCTAGTGGGTAGCTAGCTAGTATCAGTCAGCTAGTGTACCTGGCAAACAGGAAAATGGAAAAATCAAATGCTGATTATTGGCAAGTTACTTTTTTGCTATCACTTTTATAAATGAGTCTTCAATGTGTAATACATAGTATTGGGTATGGTCCTTGCACACAATCTCTGTGCCTTTTAGGCCTCAAGATTTCTTCCCTAGTATCCCTCAATGTCATCTACCTCCTTCCTTTTCCCAGGTGGGCAGATCCATTGGAGCCAGAGCCCATCCAAGACACACAGCACTAGCCTTTGGTCACAGCCACTATCTGTGGATGTGGAGTTAACAGCTTATGTCCTTCTGGCCCTGCTCTCCAAGCCAAATGTCACAGAGGCTGATTTCACCACAGCCTCTGGCATTGTGGTCTGGCTCACTAGACAACAAAATGCCTATGGAGGATTTGCCTCAACACAGGTAACTCAGGGGTGGGGAAAGTAACAGTGTCTGAGAAAGATCTCTGCAGAATCTAGTGTGAAAAAAAAACTGAGTGAACACTTTGAGGAGAAGAACCCTTGTATACAAAGGTTCTCAGGATGGTGAATTCAAATGTCTTTGGTCCTCAGAGCTGTGGAGCAAATGTTCACACCTATTTCTTCCTTTTCAGGATACAGTAGTTGCCCTGCAGGCCTTGGCTAAGTATGCAGCACTGACACACAACACAAAAGGAGTTGCAGAAGTGAGGGTGAGGTCCCAGAGAGGCTCTGGGAGGAAGTTCCAAGTTTCCTATCAGAATCGGCTTTTGGTGCAGGAGATGGCGCTGACAGAAGTCCCAGGAAAGTTCTCAGTGCAAGCCCATGGCAGCTGTTGCGTCTTTACCCGGGTAGGTTACCCACTTCTCATGGACCTTTCTGTGTCAGCCCTCTGCTCATCATCAAAATTAATAGTCTCAGTTGCAGCTCTATACAAGGAGATGAGCTTTAACAGTGATTTACTTCTAGCTTGTTGCCAATGCAGCAAACCTGTGAGACTGAGACATAATGTGTCAAGAAGTGTTGCTTTTGTGACTCCTGGAGTATTGGAGGATGGAAATCTTGCATAGTGGTTCCCTGTTGTATGCTGAATGTTGTATGCTGAATGCTGTATGCTCACTTGGTCTCAAGGGGAAGAGAGAGGACAAGTAGTCTCAATTGGAAGGACCATGGAATTTTTCAATCCTGAATGACCTTTATTTCTGGTACTGTGAGTGTGCTCACTGCATCTATTTTATCTAGTTAGCATGGTCCATACCTTGAAGATTACTATAGTTACTGAAAAGGTATGACAGATTATATGAAACTTATTATCCATGTCTTACTCTGTCTTTTTGTCTCTCTCTGCAGACGGTGCTGAGATACAACATTCCCTCCCCACAGGTTTCCAAGTCCTTTGCCTTACAAGTGAAAACCAAGCCAGACAATTGCACCGAGAATGATGCATACTCTGTTACTCTCTATGTCAATGTCAGGTGACTTTGAAGACACAGGCTCATAGCCACACTTGGGGCTAGGTATGGCTGGAGAGCAGAATGTTACTTGGCTGCAATGGAGGAACCCAACAGTTGCAGCAGAAGGGCCATATGGCAGATGGAAGGTGTGGGAAAGAAAGATAAGGTGTCTCTGAGGAAGGGGAAATGGGGAAAAGTTCCAAAGTCTTGCCTGGGAGAGGAACGGAAGTAAACACCTCAGATTAGGGGTGCTCACAGCAGTGCAGCCACTGTCTACCCCATATGAGCTACTGCCTGGCCACAGTTCTAGCTGTGCTGCCTGGTTCAGGGTCCTGCATGCAGGGTAGTATGATGGAGGGAAGGGAGCACTGGAACTGGGTGACACCCTTCATTTGATCTTCTCCCTCAGGTACACTGGAAAGAGAGCCATTTCCAATATGGTGATTGTTGAAGTGTCCCTACTCTCTGGATTTGTCCTCGCTGCAAGATCTGGGATATCTGTAAGAAGCCTGGAATCAGGATGATGATGTTGTGTCAATTGGACCATCCACACACCCAATGGGAGGGGAGATTGCATAGGAACATGTTGCTTGTCTCTATCTTGAGCAATTTCGCCATCTCTTCCCTTCTGTCACACAGAAACATGAATACTTACTATTGTCTCTTACCTTGATCCTTGAGGATAGTGATCCTTCTGGCTCAATTGTATCCTTGACAGCCACATAGCCTAGACTTATATCCTTGGGTTTTGCAGGAGGTAAGGGGCCCAGCAGAGAGATCAACCTGAAGGGGTAAAAGCCCCAAATAAATTCACAAATATGTGAATAAGAATCTGCTTACACAGGCTTAGATAAACCCTACTGGGATTTCTCACACTCCCTTTTCCAAAAGGACCAACTAAATTGCCACACCTGCTCTCCTATTCTAGCCACATCATTGGTATCCTGTGAGAAGAACAGAGAAAACCCAAGCAGGTGTTGCCATCTACTTGGACAAGGTATGTGTGTGCTACTAGAAAAGTTGCAGGAGTGGAGGACTCTGGAAGAGCTGTGTGGGGAATACTGGCCTGGGCTAGCAGAGTAGAATTCATCTTGAAGTCTTGCATTTGCCTCAGAGTTTTTTGCCTATCTTCAGAGTCAAATTTAGGTGAGGAATCAAAAGAGCAGCTCAAAAGTGAACTGTCATTTGCCTTTCTCCCTCAGCTGAGCCATATGTCTGAGACATATGTTCTGCATCTGGAAAGGGAAATTGGAGTGACCAATCTGAAGCCAGGACATGTCAGGGTCTATGACTACTACCATCCAGGTGAGTGTGGTATTATGGGCTGCCAGGGCTCTCTGGGTATTTATGCTTGGCTTTGTACAAAGATAAATTCTGTCTTTCCTGTCCTGTTGCAGAGGAGCAGGCCCTTACTGATTATAATGTTTTCTGCATCTGAGGTAGGTGTGTACTCCACAAAGATTTTTTACTGTTCCCTTCCTCAACCACTATACGGATCTAGTAGCCTCATTATGTTTCTTCTCTTGCTGCCTGAGAAGAGCCTTGCAAACCACTGATTCAGCGTGTTCCCTTTATTTAGAACTTCATCTGGAATTTCCTGAGCCTCTGGGGATTTTATCACCTGTCCTCTGTTTTCTGGATTTTGTCGTTGCTATATTGCTCTGTAGGTGGGACATGAAATGATTAACATGTGCTCTTGCTATGAAGGACTAGTCACGCATTTTAAGGACTCTCCAAAGGATACGTGGGCTGGTAATAGTGCATGGGCCAGCTAAGTGACAGTGCTTGCAGTTTGCACTGTGACAGAAGAAAGTCCAAGCAGAATTCAAGGTATTAATTTTAGTTGACACTATTTGGATATGGAATAGAATCATAGAATATTCCAAGTTGGAAGGGACCGTGACAGTCATCAAGTCCAACTCCTGACACTGCTGAACGTCCCACCTTTTTTTCTGGGAAAAGCTGAATTAAGACAAGGGCACTTAATTAAGCCAGAGAAACACTGTCCGTGAGAGTCCTTACTGAGGATCTGCTCTCCATAGCTGCTAGCATCCCAGAAATAATAACTTTGGTTATGCTATTTTCTCTCTGATATGATTCCTCTTTTTACTATCATTTCTCCAGGGACATAGCCTGCTTTCTTACTGTCCACTGTTTCAGCCCACAGGAGTTCTACTAGTGGGACATGCCCTAGGATGGAAATTACAGTTACTGGTATGCTGGGGCCTGTGTCACCTGGAAAGTCACATCTCAGTGGACTTTGATACTGGTGCTGAGGATGATCTCAAATTGGATTTCAGGATGAAACCCAGCCCATGCCATGCTGCTCATCTTGACAGCCATTTTGGGGGGTGTTTTTTTGGGTGTCTGATTAATTCTGATTGCTTTAATCCAGGGATTTTCTTGCTTGTAAAAATAAGGAAAATAAAATATAAATCATAAATCTGGGTACTGTGGTGTGTATTTGTATTTTATAACAGAGCATATATAAGCTTTACTTTGGAGGAGAGTGCATAAGCAAACTTATGCAGAGACAGTGTAGGTGAAATGTGTACTTGGCATTTATTTCTTCCAGCACTTGTTTGGGCCCCAGAAACATCATGCAGATACCAATATGGTTTGAGGACTCTAGCCCTCCTTCAAGACCGATCCCACTAAATATCATGTACTACACAGAGATGTAGCTCAGTAGTAAGGTCTTGCTGATAAAAAAACCAAGAACTGCAGTTCGTGAAGTCTGTTCTTTATATTAGTATATGAAGAGCACCACTGGCTACAGCTTTGGCTATTGTGGAGAGGGAAAGACTCAGCACTGCCAATGCCACAGTGTTCTAATTATGTGTTTTATAGTATTTAGCAAAGCACAGGCAACGGATATGATATAAGTCCTTGTAATATGGAATAGAGTCTTATTGGCAAAGCAACTACTGTAGTGGTCATACATATGTGTATATTGTACCTACTCCTTATTAAGCGTAGGAGGTAGTTCATGATTGAATAGGAGGAGTTCACACCAAACAAACAAACAAACACATCTAGAATGTAAAAATTGCAGGTAGTGACATTTTTTACTTGCTATCCTTTGTGATTTCTACGCCCACTTTATTAAGAACTCTTCCACTTCCTTCAGAATGTTCTTTTTCAGACTTAAACTGTAAACTTAATCCTGTAGTGTCTGGCTCCTATGGAGCATTTAGAGGGAGGTGGCTGTGTTTCAGCAAGAAAAAAGTAAATACAAAGAAAAAAAGGAAAAAACTATTGACAAAAATACACTATTTTCTCTATGGCCTAGCCTTTACCTTCCTCGCTTAGAGCTGCAGATATCAAGCACTGCACTCATTTGTTTATCCTTCACAAAATTGGGAGATTTAAATGATTCACCTTGGAGACTTACTGCATGCTTCCACCTCCCTTGTGATCAGCTCTACTGAATACCTCCAGAGACACAAATCCAAGCCTTGTCCAAAGGAGAATTACTAAGATGGTAGCGGGGCTGGAAGGCATATCCTGTGAGGAGAGGCTGAGGACACTTGAGATGCCCAGTCTGGAGAAAGCTGAGAGATGACCTCACTGCTCTCTGCAGCATCTTGAGGAGGGGAGGCAGAGCGAGGTGCTCCTGGGAATGGACTACAAGCCAGGAGAGACACAGAGCTGCACGAGGGGAGGTCAGACTAGATATAAGGAAACAATTCAGAAGCAATCACTTCCTGGGTGCCTCGTGGCCAGGAGTAGTGATGGTATTGGTAATAGGAGATGGAGTCGGGGCTGAGTTGGATGAATGTGCAGAATAAGACTGCGACTTTGTTTTTGCTGCTCCAGCATTTGTTTCATGCTACTTTCATTGTCTGTGAGTTAGATTGGGTTGTTTGTTCAGTATGTGAGTTTCCAATCAGTAATAAGTCCAAAACTTCAAAAATATTTGAACTCCACTCACATAAAAGAGTAGGAGCCAGGACTCCTGGCTTTGACATAGTGAAGCCGTATGCTGTCGAAAGGGATCTGGCTGTACCCTGAAACAATTGTGGGTCTACTGTGAACTAACAAATGTCATCTGAGATTGTTTAGCAGGCACTGTCTGTACTTTTTAAGAACCATGGAAACAAATTAAAGGCAGTCCAGTGTCAAGAGTGATTCGCTTCCTTGCTCTGGTTCCTGTTGATTTGTTTATCCAGGTGCACTTTCACCTTTTTTTTTTCTCTACCACTGGCACCAGAATCACTTAGCTGAAAAAAGTTCTCAAAAGAAAATAAATATATTAATAAACAACATAAGTTTTATTTCTGCCCACTTTGTGAAGAAAATAAACATCTTTTTTCCCCCCTTTTAATGCACCAGTCTTTCCAAAATAAAAACAATATTCCTAGGACCTAAGTATTTAAGAGCTTAGTGTGACAACTGAGAACAAATCAGTGATGCATTTTGATATAAACATGAAGAAATTCCTTAATTTAGGAAGTGTTTCAAGAAGCAGAATTTATTTTGAATTGTGGTTTCATATTCAGGTAGAAATTCAGTACAAACAACAGATCAGCAGGTTTAAAATTGGCATGTGGAAGAAGTTCCCAAACTATACATAATATTGGAGCTGTTGGAGCAGGTCCAGAGGGGTGCCACAAAGTTGATCAGAGGACTGGAGCACCTCCACTACAAGGACAGGCTGAAAGAGTTGCAGCTTTTCAACCCTCAGAAGAGAAGGCTGCAGGGGGAACTTAGAGTGGCCTGAGGCCACTGAGACCTGCCTGAGGATATGCAAACTTAAAAAGCTTGGGGACAGCATGACCAAAGGAGTACACCTTGAGCTCCAACTGAGGGCACATTGCCAAGGAGTCGTGCAACAATCTGTCTCATGGCAAAACAATGGAATAGAGGCTGCAGCAGGAACAAGGAGCAGGGTCAGAGCAGTGAACAGGAAACAGACTATTGCTTAGCAAAATTAAAAGCAAACTGCTCTGAGTGATGCCAGTGCATCCACGGGGGAGTAGGAAAGCAGAGAGTTTGGATGCCAGAAAGACTTGGATTGGCTGGGGAACATTCAGAATGGTACAACCCTGAACCTGGAACACTATAAACATAGGAATGAGGCACAAGGAATGAAACTTTGGGGCTTCTGTCTGCTTCCTGGGAGAAACGGCAACAGCAGCAGGTGGAGTCCTTGGAAGGAGAGAAGCTGCACATCATCTTCTCTCCTGACCTGCCCTCCACACAGATCTACCTCCCTGGAAGTCTCCCAAGAAAATGTGGATTCCCTTCTTCCTCAGCTGCCTGGGCTACACTGTGGGGATAATGGCACAACCGTAAGTGCCATTTCAAGATCTAGAGATTGATAGTTCAGATACTGAGGGAGGGACCAGGATAGCAGGGAAAGAGCATGGGACACTATGAGGCAACTCCTACGAGAGACAGATACAGGATGGTATGCAGCGTGCCACAAGCCCTGTTATGAACAGAATGCTCCTGAAAGTGACAGCCTTTCTTTTGGATATTGCTGCAAGAATTGAAAGTGTAAGGAGTGTTAGTGGGAACAAGAAGAGCAATAACTTCTGTCTGAAGAAAACCGAAGGGAAAGGAAGGGAAAGCATAAAAAGTAGCACCAAGATCTAGAATTGCAGGGCTTGGGATAATTAAGCAGGAACCAGACTGCTGCCAAAGTAACTGAGGAACCTTCTTGAAGCAAGGAAGGTGGATCCTTTCCTATTGAGGGTCTGGAGTATAGCTGTAGAGGATCTTGCACTTCTGATGTAAGGTCAAAACAGATCCAGAGTCATACAGAGCTTTGAGATCAGAATTAGACAGCTGCAGCCTTCTGAATAAACACAGCAGGTTTGGTTTTGGATCCCAATCTGAACTTTGCAGTTTGTTCCATCTCTCAGTCCCATAGCACTGTTCCCTTTTCCACGTGTACAGAGAACTCCTAAAAACAGTTCCCTTTGCAGAGGTAGAGATAGACTCAACTGTATTTGTTTCCTTGTGTTACTGTAGCATACTTCAAAATTCCATACACACCTCTGTAACATGAAGTCATCTAAGAAATTCCTCATGTATTTACCTGAAATGTACTGTAGCTGTTCCATCACTTCTATGAGTGTTTTGTATTCTCACTTCTAACCATTTCTCCCTCTCCCTCCAGCAGAACAGCTGCTCCTAGAAAAGAGGTAAACCCTGCTGCTTCCTCAGGTCATGGATTATTAATATCGAGACAGAGTGAGACTAGCTAGATATCTTATTTTCCCATTGCAGGATGTACCTGATCATCCTTCCAGCTGAACTGTCCTTCCCCTCTTCCCAGAGAGTGTGCTTGGACCTCCGTGGTGTGGAGAAGAGTATTCATGTGGTCTTAACACTTGTACATGGATCTGGCAACCTCAGCCTCTACAGCAAGGTTGTCCAGAACAACTGGATCTTTGAGTGCTCCAGATTTCAAGTAAGGACTGTTCTTAGCAGGGGCTTGTAGCTGACACCTCCCAGAGTTCTGTTATGGCTCATGACTACTTTTGCCAGAGAAATGAAGAAAGAGGACGATGGGAAGAGAGAGGGCATGGGAAGGAGTTAAAGAAAAATTAGGTGGAGTGTAAGTGGAAGCTTAGTGTTTTTCCTTCTTGTCACTGCATGATATTTTTCTTGTTGGATAACTCACAATCCTCCTTGGTTCATCAGTTCATCAAGAGAAGGGCTGCCTGGATATTCACCAAAGGTCCAAATCAGACAGAGGAGCATAGAAACATTCAAGTGACAGCTGTGTGTCTCATTCTCCCCACTGAGAAAGAAGCATTGTCACAGTGTGACATCTGTGAGCTGTGATACAGTAAGAACCAGACATTTTGTCTCAGATAGTGTCCCACCACACCTCTTGAAGCACTGTAAAATATGCTTGAGGACTAGGAAGAGCGTAGAAGCATGTCTACACAGGTTCAGCACAAGGCTTTTTGCACTGCCAAACTCATGAGTCTTATTTTCTTTGTGTGAACTAACGGAACATGCTGTGCTTGCCTCCAGAGTAGGGTGGAGAGGAGGATGGCATCGAAATTCAGGAGATGGAAGAAGAGCACCTACTATGATGCCATCTTGTCCTCCTTGACTGTTCCCTCCTAACCTGGTCACTTCCCTTTCCTAGGTCCCCAAGCCTGCAGGTAGTGAGGAGGTGGGCACTGTCCAGCTGCGCATCTCCAATGGACAGTACTTCAGTGCAAGGGAAGAAAAGCAAGTCCTGATCCGCAAGGCTGGCACTGGCACCTTCATCCAGATGGAGAAACCTGTCTATAATCCAGGACAGACAGGTGAGCACTCTGCATGAAGCACCCTGACAGGTTGCCTTGATCTGTCTGGACTTCGTTCCTCTTTTTCCCTGAGGTGCATGTTCAATGCTTTGTGCCATGTAACCTTTATGGGGACAAAGGAGCAAGATGCCTGCTGTTGAGGCTGCTACTGCCTGCTGGGGTGATGCACTAGTGCACTGTGTTTTAGGGAAGGGGCTTCCCTAAAAGAACAGAACTGGTTTGGGTGAGTGAACAGTCATAAATATTGCTTTTCCCAAATCATGGGGTTCCAGTGAGGGCCTGGCAGGACTGATCTGCACACATCTGCACATCATGCACACAAAGAATTAGATGAGGAGCTCAGGGTACAGCTTTTGCAAAAGACTCTAATTTGTTAGAGTTGTTGTTAGAGACCAGCTGCTGGAAATGCACCTTGCACATACCCTTCTTTGTCCTGGCATTACCTTGTCCATGTTTCCAGGCTGGAGACAAAGCAAGACTTCTACATCTCCTCATCAGGCTGTGACTCCAAGCACTTATTTGCACTGTGGTTGAGTGGAGCCAGAGGGTGAGAGAGAGTGCCAGAAAGCGCAGCAGGAGCAGGACAGTATATGGAGGGGAGAGACAGCCTGGATGAGCAAGTGCTAAGAGGAGATTGCTGGCAGGCCTGGGGGTGCCAGCAAGCTGTGATTTTGGAGAGATACGTGTGCAATGTAAGCGTCTGCCCATATGTCCCATGTGTCTGCAACATGCTCTTTTCCCTTTTTCCCCTCAGTGAAATTTCGGATAGTGACACTGACTGAAGACTTTGTTCCTGTTAACAACAAGGTAAAGCCTAAGTGCATGCCTGGAAGCCTGTAGACTTCCTCTGCCAAGTCTGTTGCCTCTGCCAAACCCACAGTGTGATTGCTGGTTGGTCTGTGTGTCTGCAGTACCCAACAAAGCAGACAAAGACCTGTTAAAAAGCATTGCAAAGTACAATCTCATGGCTGAGTTGGTAGTCTCAGCTACTGTCTGGTGTGAGCTCTAGCATGGCTGCTGATATTTGAGAAGCATACCAGCATGCTCTGCTAGTTGAGTTAGTGAAGCGCAGCAGAGAAAATTCATGCATTTGTCCCATGGCAGAAAAGCATCGGATTTTTGGGAGGGAAATGCAGGCTGCTGGTTGTAAGCATAATTACCAGACAAGTTATGCCTAGGCTCAGCCAGAGCCAGACTTCCTCTCCTGCAGCTTTGTGGAGTGTGTTATACCTACAGACAGCAGGAGGATTTATAGCAAGACAGGGTCCATTTGCAAAATTTTAAGAAATATTGATATGGGAAAGGATGTATATGAACTGATTATTAAAAAGAGAAAAGAGAGAAGAGTGTATAACCAAATTTTACTGACTTGCTTCTGGCAGTAGCACATTCTCCCTAAATCAAGGGAGTGAGAAGTTGCCAAAGACTTGAATAGGTGCTAGCCAGGAAACTGCAAGACTAGCAGCTTCCTACGGTAAGCAATTATACCTTCTGCCAGAAGCTATAAATGTTTCATGTTAGTCTGTCCTGAAGCAATTTAAGGAGAGCCAACAAGAATTCATGCCATGACAGATAAATACTGAGGGACATAAATGAGCAGAGTTAAATCAAATCTCTAGTCTGAAATAAAAAGAGAGATTCTTATGTCTTCTTTGGTGCTGACTTCATTTTTCCTTTTTTTGTTTCTTTGTTCATTACTGATGAGAGCCTAGGACCATGCCCTCACTTTCTGCCTCAGAAATTGAAGGCATCTATTTTAGATAATAAACAATACCTTTACTTCTATGTCTGCATTGGTTCATGAAGATACTTGGTCATAAATGCTTGTTGCCTATGAATATGAGAAAATGACAACTGTAACTGTTAATAATGCTGTGATGAAAATGCGAGAAGAGGTCATGTTTAACCAAGATTATTATGAGGCTTGAGCGCATAGCAGCATTAAAGCCATAATATCTCATTTGTGAATTAGATGGATTGGTGATAACACAGGTGCTGTTGACTCATGTCTTATTTTAGCACTGACATTATATTCAACTACTATGTAAATAGTTAACCTGTATTTTTTTTTCTTCCTGAGAAAACAAAACTGCCTATCATAACTTGCATGAAAGCTTAGAATGATGAATAACCTGAATCAAACATGGCCTTCTCTTCACAGACAGGTTTCTTTTTCCAGTCCACTTATGCTCCATTCTCCCTTCTGCCTGCTTCCTGGCTGATAGCTGTGGTATAAGAACAGAGTTAATGTTAATAGACATAGAATGCCTTTCTTTGTGCCTGCCTATTACTGCCAGCTAGAGTTAGCAGCAGGACATATCTCCAAGCCTTAACTGCTAGGCCAGGGGCTTTAGAGGAAAATGTGGAGTTTATTCATTTATAGACAATGCAGTTTTCTATTTGTGAGAAACTGTATTACAAAATGGATGCCTTTTAATACTCATGAACTTAGAGTGATCGTGTTGGTAAGTCTCTTTACTTTTCTCCTTTCTTTATAGTGAACTACAGCTTCCAGGGTCACAGAATTAAACTTGAATACATCTATCAAAGTGCATCTTAAAAATTTAGGAATAAGAAAAGAAAACTCAAAAGCACAGCTTTTCCTGTTACGTTTTATCCTTATTTCAAAACCTTGTAGGATCAAGCTGCTTGTATGCAGTGTTTGGGAATGGCAGTGTTGAAGTAGTACATAGGCTAAGTGGATAGGTTTGTAGACAGGTTTTTACATCACACCGGATTCTGATACTGATGTCTGTTTGCTTTGCAGTACTCCAAGGTGGAAGTCCAGGTGGGTATGTCAGACTCCCCAGGTGTTACGAAGAAGGAGGGTACTTCAAGATGGGTATCTAGGCCATTATCTTAATATGTAAGACAGAGCACATATGCACCCTGTCCACATACCTTGTAGCAAGAACTGAAGAGCTAAATCATTCAGCCTACATTCCTTTCTGCATTTAGAACTCCGGATAGACTTTAGCTAACTCTTAATGCTTATCTTTACATAAGGCTATAAAGTCTAGTTGTCAAGACCTTTTATACTTTCTTTTTCAAAGGCAGTACAGAGCAGGTAACCCTTGGTGCGTTGGGCTCATCGCTGTTGGAGTTCCGGTGTTTGGGTTGCTTCTGTACCTTTTGTAGAAAACTAGCATGGCCTGTGAAAGACTCTGAAATCTTTCAAACTTTGAATCCAGCGGGCTTTGGTATAGAAAGGCATTAGTGACTACCTCATTTCCTTTCCTCCCATTGCAGGACCCACGTCAAAATCGCATTGGCCAATGGCTGGATGTGAGACCAAAACAGGGCATGGCAGATCTTTCTTTCCCGTTAGCTTCTGAAGTCTTTGTGGGGACTTACACAATCAACGTAGCAAACCCAAATGTGTCCAGTACTTTTCAGGTGGAAGATCACGGTAAGATGCAGTACAGAGAACAAGGAACTGTATGGAAAAAATGCTTATTTCTGTCTGTATAACAATATTATAGACAAACACAGTAAACTAAGATTTACTATCTAAGATTCAACAGAAATCTATAGAATAATTCACCAGTGGACAATATCAGAAATGCCAACAAAGGATGTTGTACTGCAGATTCCTGAAGAGGATATATAGTAACAAGTAGGATAGCACAGAGTGAAAGTACACCTAAAACCACTGTGACTCTTAATATATTATGAGGAAAAAAAAAAAAAAGAAAAAAAGGGATTCTTCCTTTAGTTTCCCTGGTTTTAGTTAATCCTTGCTTTCCTCTCCTAAACACGTTCCTCCATGGGACTGCAGTCTTATGATAATACACTCTTCCCATTAATGATCTCACGTTTAGGTAGACTACTGCCTTTGATGAAGTAACTCTGTTTTTTTGTTCCAGTGTTGAAAAAGTTTGATGTTTTCTTCAAAGGACCAGCTCGGATTTATGCTTCAGATAAAACTTTCCTTCTGAGTGTGTGTGGCAGGTGAGGAGGCAATTCTGGAGAAGGGAAATCATGACTGTTCCCTCTCTTGAATCCAAGAAAGAGAAGTGGCTCAGGAAGAGCCAAACACGACCTTTTTTTTTTTTTTTTTTTTGGAAAAAAAAGAAATCATAATTAGTGCAAGAGTCAAACTGTAGAGTTCTTATTTGGGAAATATGTTCATGACCCACACCTGGGAGAGACCATCCAGCTATAGTCAGACTTGTTATAGTCAGGAGATAGCCTGTACTGGAAGCTGCATGTGTCTGACCATGAAAGATATGATGTGGGGAAACATGCATATTTGATATGGAACCGATCTGTTGAGCTACAGGATCAGGAGCTGATGTTTCTTTAGAATATAGTATTAAGTTTAGCAGCATGAAATATTTCCTCCTTCAGAGCAATGGGTAGATTTTTCTCATTCTGCAATCACTAGCAAAAACTGAACATATGGGAATGTAAAGCAGAGGTCTTCCGCCTCAGAATATATGAGCATGAAGGAAGAAAGAATGTTCTAGAAAACACTTCTTGGACAGACAAAAGAGGTGATCTGAACCATATTTGGGGCTGCATTGTCTTGAAATTATTGCTGCCTTTTTGTTAATGGACTGGCATAATTTCTTATTAATTGGGACGTTTATCATAAGAGCATATGAAGCACTAGTGGAAAACAGTACAGTGCTCTGCATCCTCAGGGTGGTTTTTGAACGTTCTCCTGTCACTGGTACAGTCAGGAAACACTACTGTAAAAAGACGAGAATACAGACAAGGAAAGGAAGGGAAACAGGACAAGCAGCAGAAAAGTCCACACTGATGAGGTCTAGGTTCTGCTGTGGCTGAGCAACAAAAATGACAGCAGGTCTGATAATGAAAACAAGAGTTGAGATTATGAAATAAGCCCATAGTGAGGAGAAAAGTCTGAGGTCAATCTTGCAAGTCAGGTCAATGAGTCAGGCTGAGGAACAGTGAGGTGTATGGCTTGGTATAGGCATGCCTACAGTGTAGCTCACAGTCTGGAGCTTAAATACAGGTCCCAGATAGACAGGTGCCAGTGAAGCTTCTAACAGCTTTTACTATAAGATCACAAAGCTTCAGCATATCAGAGCTGTCTTTCAACCAAAGCCCTGGAAAGGAAGGAAAGAGATTGCAAGGAAAGCTTACTGGTACATGGAAGGCTCTGGCAGATACTGCTGCAGAAAGTCTTCCACATCTGCAACTAAACAGACCTGTTAACAGACACGTAGAAAGTCAGTTTGCTGAACAAACAATAGATTTTCAAGCCACTGAGTATGAGTTTTACATTTGTTCTACCAACCATTCCATCACCTCTTGATTTACAGCGATGTAGTACTCAGTGTGACAGTGAAAAATGCTTCTGGTGGATGTGCTGGATAGGATGCATGCACTAGGGTGGGGAGAGGGAGGGGTAGAAACACTCAAACTGTCTTTGTAAGGCCAACACCAGGAAGGAACATTCTGTGAAATTCTACTACTATCTGCAGCAATAGACAGATCAATACAATGGGAAAGGTATTACAACAAAGGTGTGATGACAGAAGAACCAGCACAACAGAAAAGTGCTACAAAGGAAAAGAAGATAACTCATCCATACCAGAAGAGTCTACATTTGCAGGAGAAAGCTTCACCAAAGAGAAATTTCCATAAAGAGATCTTTCCCCAGAGGGGGCCACTGCTTAAACAAGGTCTAAAAGAGGTGCAGCCAGGCTCCACCCCTTCCACTCACACAGCTGACTCAGCCTTCACCTGTGCTCTCAGAGCTGACTCAGTCCTTTTCCCAGGTGCTCGATCAGTGTTTCAGGCCACGACTCAGCAGTTCCCATACACTCTCACACCATCTTGTTGATGTTTATGGGGAAACAAGCTTCTGCTTCTTGTATATCTGATCTGTAACTACTGGGTGCTGTGTGGACACATCAGCTTAGATCAGCTCTTTGATTCTGCCTGCAATTCCAGGACACTAAGCACCCAGAAGTGGGAGAGCATTGGAAAGTGTGGTCGCTCTCCTGCCTAGGCTCCATTTCTGACCATCTTATACTTCCCAGCTATACGTACTGCTGTATTTTCACTTGTTCTTGTTTGCTTACAAACTACATTAAGACCTATGTCAGGATGTCCACCTGTGTGGAATAATATGCTCAGCAAACCATACAGCAGTTCTCTGCATGGCAGCTCATGTGGTGTTCTCCCTGCAGGTACAGTTATGGGAAAGCGGTGAAAGGAACTGTGTGGGTGACTTTGTGCCAGAAAGCAAAGGGGTGTCCTCAAGATGTCAGCAAAGATATCTGTAGAGAATACAGCGGTCTGGTGAGTATGATCCTGGAAGATATATGGGTACTGGAGGACTATCACATAGGACCATGTGTCAAGGGCTGTGAGAACAGAATGAATTGCTACTTAAGGGAGGTTTGCCAACCCCTATAATGTATCTGTAGGCTAATAAGTAATCATTTTTATTCAATTAATGCAATTATTGTAATCCAGGCCAACAGACAGGCTTTTATTGCTAGAAATTCTTTGTTATTTTTATTATAGGTATAGGGAACAGAAAAGAGGAATTTCACAAGACAAAACTTGAAGAAAAGAAAAAGAAAATTTGTTCTTTTTTGTAAAGAAGTATAACTAGCCAGGAATAGACACAGTGTAAGAAACATCAATTAATAGAACTTTTTCAGATACAAAAATACAACATTATGGTGCACCCTCCCTGGAGCTGCACAAAAATGCCTATGCACAGGTGTAGACAAGGTTATTTCAATAGCCAATTCACACAGACACTTCTTTTTACCTTTTTTTAATTTATTTTTTTAATATTCTTTCATTTTTTCCATCCCTAAAAAGAGTATGTTACAGTTGGATCCTTCCCTTCTGCATAAATGATTAGTACTTTTCATGCTTTATGATTTGTCATTATGATATGTTATGGTAGTTGTAACCTTCCAGGTTTGAGAACAAATACTTTTATTCTGCAGATTCATTTTATTTCTTCAGTTCTCTCAGTCAAGTCTCTTAAAATGCTTGTATACTTACTTTGTGATCCAGTTAGTGCAGCCTTGAGTTTCCTACTAAAGCTGGAAAGTTACCAACATTGTAACTTTAATGTAGCTGTGATAAGTGATCTGTTTATATTTCTACGATATGAATTACACATATTCATGCATATAACATTAAGATACTAAATTAAAAATGGTATCAGTGTATATGAGTCCACATTCTTACTTACTGCAATCAACAATTATGGCAGAATGTCTAATGTTGTGTACTTTTGATTCCTTCCCTTCTCCCCAGCCTCCAATTATATCTACTTTTTCCCATTGCAGACAGCAAGAAAGGGTTGCTTCACATCTTCAGTAAGCACAACAGTATTTAATCTGTCTCCCAGTGAGGAAGACAGCAAAATCTATGCAGAAGCTTCTCTCCTGGAGGAAGGCACAGGTACCCAGAAGCTTACAATCGTCTGAAGCAGAGATTGTACAAGGATGAGAGGGTCCTTTCCTGGAGATTAAGCATCAGAGGAGGCATACCTCCTCCTGTACTGCGATGTGTTGGGGCCACTAGAAGACTCAAAGGGTGCACATGCTTGAGGAACTTGGTCTGTCCAGCAGCAGGCAGGTGAGGTGTGGCTGGGCATGTGATCCTTCACAGCTTTGGAACACCCACACAAAACTACCGCAGGAACAGCCTGTACACCTTGAAATGTGCTAATTTAGGAAGGAAGCCTGAGGCATTCCGATCGGCAGTCCTGGGAATAACAAAGTAAGATTAAACTAGGTGGTCATTTCCGATACTGATCTTGCTTCTCTACCTTCCAACAGGAGTCCAAATCAACACATCCAGCCAAATTGTCATTTCCAGGACAGCTGCAAGTGTTGTGTTTGAGACACCAAATGCTTACTATATCCCTGGAGTACCCTTCAAGGGGAAGGTGACTTTTCCCTTGCTTCTTCCCTTCCCGTTATTTACAATTGAATTTAGTGTCAGCAAATTTTCCTGACCCAGACCATTTTCTGTTCCTTAGAGTAGCTTATCTTACAGTGTGTGATGTTACTTGATGGTGCAGTATAGCTCCAGTTTCTGCATTTCAGGTTCTCTCATGTGATTACATCTGTGGCTTCTGCTAGGATTAGTGAATGATTTTTGCAAGTATTTCTCAGCTGTTGGCTAGGGCCTGAATTCCTCATGCTCTAGTCACATGCTCTTTTTGGAGAAGATAATTTTAAATCAGCCTCAACTTATCTTCAAAGATAAGGGGGTTTTACAGATTTCCTATCTTGGAGTCAGATTGAAGCCAATGCCACCAAAACAGGAAGGCATGTGTGGGAAGGAAAGTTTGAGGTATGACACTGAAACACACATCTGAACTTGGCTTTTCTGTCTTCCCTATTCTCACCAGATTAAGCTTCAGGACCACTATGGAAATAGTATGAAAAACAGAAAAGTTAATCTCATTATAAAGTTCATGAGGCGTCAGCTTATTAAAACTTACATCACAGACAGCAGTGGAAGAGCATCATTCAACCTGGACACAACTGCCTGGAACACCTCCTCAGTCTCCTTGGAGGTAAATTCCACCTCTGTATACAGGAAAATGATAAACCTTGTGGTTAGTACTTCCACTCCTGCCCTGCAGTCCCCTGCCAGTTCAATCCTGTGCTCCCCACACAGCTCTGCCAGTACAGAGCTATAAGAAAACAATGATAAGACTTTTCCAAACTGAATGAAGGGCATCTTAACAGAGCTTTGAAGTATGTGTCCTGTGTCCTGATTTCTGTACATCTCTGTTTCCATCCCAGGGAAGATTCACGCTGGAGAATGTCACGCAAAAACCTTGGAAAACTAGTATCAATTATATAAATGCCTACCATCATCTGCAGCCCTTCCACGTCACAACCAAGAGCTTCCTGAAAATACACCCACTCACAGGGAAACTGCCCTGTGGGCTGAAGCAGAGTGTCCAGGTGACCTTCACACTCAGTAGGGCTGATGTGGGAGAAGACACCAACCGCGTTGATTTTGCATATTACGTGAGTAAGGTAGACAAGAAACTAGATGGGGGAAGATAGCGCCTATGAGACCAGACCATAGTGAAGTATTATGTGTGTAATTTAAATCATCCCTAAAGTGATGACAATATGGGCTTGTTCATGGGGGAACTCTACACACGTGCAGAGCTCAGACATCCCTCCTGCATGGATGGGAGGAGACCTTTGCAACTCACTGTACCCTTATCTTCAGCCCATTTTGCAATGGGAGATGGAAATGTTTTAAGCAGAATCTGTTCTCATACTCTTCTCTCTTTGAAAACTGGATGGAAGGATCACTTTTCAAGTTGGTTATCAAGCAGCTGCTCAGTGGAAATGGCTTCTAGTTTGGAAACATGCCTGCTAGAGTGGAAATACCTTAGCTCTCACTCTCTTTTATTCAGTGAATCCACTACCTGGACAGATCACACCAGAATCTCATCTATAAAAGCTTCTTTTTCTCTCCCACTGTGGTACCTGTAAATCTGCCAAGCCTGAAATATGAAGATGAATTGGACCAACAGTTCATTCCTGTGGTTGCTTAACAGTGCAAAATGCACACAGATTGAGCGTAAGTTTGCCCTGGTTTCAAACAGCAATCTCCTCATTCAGTGTTCTCACCCTTCAGGTCACTGGAAAGGCTGGCATTGTCAACAGAGGTTGGAGAAGTGTTCAGGTTGGAAAGCTGAACAGTAAGTCTGCAGTGGCCTGGCTGACCTACAGGAAACAGTTTGGCCTGTTGGGTTTCTAGGTCAGATGGTGAAAGGTGCTGGAGTTTCTCTTGAACTGCCTGAAACTACAGCTCCTGGGCTGTCAGAGAATAGGACAGAGGGAGATGGAGGAAGTAATTGTACCATCTTGGAGAGGAGAAACAGCAGAAAAAGAATTAATGAAGGGAGGAGAGACTGGGAAAAACTGAAGAGATGGAGTTCATGGGGTTAGAAAGTGGAGGGAGAGGGCAAACAGAGCAACACTTTGGTTTTATTTCCTCAGTGCTGAAAGGCTCTTTCTCTATCCTGCTGACCTTCACTGCTGACTTCACCCCTTCACCTTGCTTAGTGGTGTATACTGTCTTCCCTAATGGAGGAGTGACAGCTGATAGCATCCGTTTTGATGTTGCCTTGTGCTTTCAAAACCAGGTGAGACTCACACCTAAAGCTGAGGGAGAGCTGTGCCACGTATCCGTCAGCCTCCTCATCTTTCTTACTCTCTTTTTCATGCTTCTTTTTGTGGTGTGTTGCTCAAGGTCAAGGTAGATTTCCCAACTAAAGAAAGCCACACAGGGTCAATAGTGCAGCTCCAACTTGAGGCAGCCCCTGGCTCCATGTGTGCAGTACAGGCAGTGGATGAAAACGTGCTCCTCATGAGACCGGAGAACGAGCTGACAAGCCAAAAGGTGAGTGCAACTAGCCAAAAAATAAAAGCAGGAGTGATGTGTGAGCTAAGAGAGATAGGCAGGGACTGTGGCAAAGGGAACTGGAGGCTAATGGATGATTGTGTAGAGAAGTTAGAGTAGGAAGCAGGATCTGCCTTGACAGATGGCAGCATGTGTGCTGGGGAGGAGGATGGAGTGAAGCATCTGGAGCTATCTGCTCATTGCCTGATTCTTCCCTGCCTGCGAGTTTCTCTAGGTATATGGCTTGTTCCCTGCTATCTACAGACATGGATACCCTGCCCAAGTTGAAGAGCATTCAGATCACTGTTTTCAGCCCCAGTTCATGTCATCTTGGCGCCAAGGAAAACCACAGCATCCCTTTCAGCCTGATATTTTCAACCTCTTCTGGGTAATCAACTGTATATTTTCCCAGGGCTACCAAAACTATGTTCATCTGATACATTATTCTTCCCAAGAAATCTGATAAAACCTTGCCTTCTCCAAGCAACTGTTGCATTCTGTCCTGACATAGCTGTGCTTTCTCAAGAGATGTGAGATACCATTATTAGTTTGAGCACCTTTATTTCCCCGCACTGATGCAAAAAGAAAGTTGATAAGGTCCTGATCTGGCAGAAACCAGATTTATGGATTTAGGAATGAGGTCATGGGCATGTGTAACGTTTGTTTGCATTAGTAGAGAAGAGACAGACAGGGAATGGTCCCAACCAACAGATTGTTTACATGACCAAGTCATTAGCCTTCTCTCTAATAGTGTTTTGGACTCTTCCAAGGTAAATCTGCTTTCTTCAAGGTAGATGTCCTCTAGAGATTACAAATAGAAATTAGAGATTACAAATAGAAATGACTAGACTTAAGCTGTGTGAATACAAGACTAGCAGTGCCATTTGGCCTTGGACATGAGGATCAGATCCTGTTCTCTTTTAGCCACATCCTAGCAGGCTCTTTTACAGCACAGGAGTTATTCCTGTGTTTGTGGATATGCATATTGTCACAGCTTTAGAGGAAGAATGAGGGAGGAAGCTTTTCATCACAGCCTGTGTTTCAGGTGGCAGATTTAATTCCAGCTATTCCCTCTGGTGCACATGAGGGGAAGGGAAGTGGCACTGGCAATGGAAATGTGTTAAGAGGAGCAAGGTAACTGTCTGTCCCACAGAACAGAGGTACTTGTTTAGTAAAAGAAGGGACTGGGGCAGCTGAACCTTACTTCCTCAGCATGGTGTCTGTCTGGGCAAGTGCTACTTCTAGCTGCCTGGGAAACTGGCTTTCCTAGCTGTGATGATTTTCAGAGTCATTTTGAGGAGCAGTGCTGCTCTTCCCCACTCACACCTGCTTTTCTATTTCCGTTGCCCTCCTTCTTCTTCCAACAGGACATGGGTCTGAAAGTCTTCTCAAACCTTGCAATCAAGAAGCCAACTCAGTGCACTCAGCAGGCAGAGAGGAAGCCAACCATGGGTGAGCTGTACTTTCTGCCTACCCTTGTGCTGGGGTCTGAGGTCACATAGGTACACAAGCTGTCTGATCACTGGAGTTTGCCAGTGGTGAGGAGTATGAATGATGCTGTCACAGCCTCACTGCCAGGCCTATCAACCCTCAGTAGGAATGCCTAAGTTACTATAAAAACAAACAAACAAGCAAAAAAAACATTTGAAATATGTCACTATCTGTGTGTTCTCTGACGTTAAAGGATGATGCTCCATTTCCTGATACAGACAAGCCTGAGCACAGACTAAGATCTGGAAGTGTTTCCTAGTGATTATACTAGGCTGTGCTGTGGCCTGGCTTGACCCCAGCCATGGCTATGAGGGCTGTTGTTTCCTTCTTCTGTCTCTCAATTTGCACAAAATAATATTCCCAAACTAACTCATCTGCCTGTTGATATTTAAACTACAGTTGTTTGCAAAGGGCTGTGAGTTTTCTGCAAACAAACAGGAATAGTGTTCTGCACAGAATTAAACACTTACACTCACCTTTCTAAGAGCACAAGAGCTCTCTGTCCCCCAGAGTAAGAAATAAAGCAGGAAACCAGCATTACTGAACAAGGACCTGCTGGTCTTGTTCAGGGCAAAAAAAGGAAAAGTATAAGCAGTGGAAGCAAGGAGGGGTGGCCTGGGAAGAATATAGGGATGTTGTCCAGATATGCAGGGATGTGATCAGGAAAGCCAGCACACAGACAGAATTTAACATGGTAAGGGATGTGAAAAATGACAAGAGGAGATTCTACACTGGGAAGAAGAGACAGACAAAGGAGAGTGTACCCTCTCTGATAAACAAAAAGGGAAAGCTGGCCTCCTCAAATATGCAGAGGACTGAAGTTCTTAATGAGTTCTTTGCCTCAGTCTTCATTGCATGGCAGGCTTCCTATGCCTCTTGTGTGAACTTCCTCTGCCTGAACTTCCAGGCAGGAGTGAAGAGAGCAAAATTCCTCCCACTATAAGACTGGAGCAAATCTGAGACTACCTCATGAGGCTGAATGTGTATAAATCTATGGGGCCAGATGACATGCATCCCAGAGTTCTAAAGGAACCGACTGATGTGGTTGTCAAGCCACTGTCCATCATATTTTAAAATTCGTGACCGTCAGGTGAAGTCCCCAGTGGCTGGAAAAAGGGAACATTTCTCTCATATTGAAGAAAGGGAAAAAAAGAAGACTCAGGGAACTGCAGGCCAGTGATCCTCACCTCTGTGCCTGAGAATATCATGGAGCAGATCCTCCTGGAAGACACGTTAAGGCATGTGTGAGTTGAGAAAGTGATCCAAGACTGATAGGATGGCATCACCAAGGGCAGATCAGACCAGGCAAGAACAATCCAGTGGCCTTCTATGGTGGAGTGATGGCAGCAGTGGACAAAGAAAGGTTGCAACTGATGTCATCTACCTAGACTTGTTTGCAGACTTTGGTCAAGTCCCATACCACATCCTTATCTCTCAATTGGAGATATAAATATTTGAAAGCTAGACTATTAGGTGTAAAAATAATTGGTTGGATGGTCACAGTCAGAGGGTTACAGTCAATGGCTCTATGTCCAGGTTGCAGCCAGTGATAAGTGATGTTCCATAGGACTTTGACTCATGTCCAGTGCTCTTCAGTGTCTTTATGATGGACAGTGGGATTGAGTGCACCCTCATCAAGTTTGCAGATGACACTAGGATAAGTGATGTAGCTGACACAAAAGAAGGGAGAGATGTTATCCAGGGGACTTGGACAAGCTCAAGAAGAGGGCACATGAGAATTTAATGAGGTTTAACAAAACCGAGTGCAAGGTGTTGCACTTGACTTAAATCCCAGATAAAAGTACAGATTGGGAGAAATTGTTGAGAGTAGTTCTGTGGAGAAGGACTTCGGTATCCTGGTCAACAAAAAGCTGGACATGAGCCAGCAGCCTGCACCTGCAGCCCTGAAGGCCAAGTATATCCTGGGGTGCATCAAAAGAGGAGTAACCAGTAAGGAGAGGGAGGTGATTGTTCCCCTCTACTTTGCCCTCATGGGGCTTTAACTGGAGTACTACATCCAAGCCCGAGGACTCCAGTTTTCAAAGGATGCAGAGCTGTTGGAAATTCAGAAGAGAGCCATGAAGATGATCAGAGAAATGGAATACATCACTTATGAAGGAAGGTTGAGAGAGTTTGGCTTGTTTGTCCTGGAGAAGAGAAGGCTCCAGGAAGACATAATTGTGGACTTCCAGTACTTGAAAGTAGCTTATAAGCAGGAGAGGAACCTATTTTTACATGGTCTGATAGTGGTAGGACAAGGGAGAATGGCTTTAAACTAAAAGAGGGAAGATGTAGGTTAGATATTAGGAAGCATTTTTATACTCAGAGGGTGATGAAGCACTGGAACAGGTTTCCCAGAGAGGTTGTGGATGCCCCATCTCTGGAGGCATTCAAGGCCAGGTTGTGTGGGATACCGGGTAACCTGATCTAGTGGCTGGCAACTTGTCCATGGCAGGGAGATTGGAACTAGATGATCTTTAAGTTCCCCTCCAATCTCAGCTATTCTATGATTTTTTGATTCTATGGTAATGTTGGTTGAAAGGGCCCTCTAGAGATTCATTAATTTTTTAGCAGCAACTTTTGATCATGTCAGCAAGGGTTTTGTCTAGCCAAATCTCTGTAAACTTCTAGACCTGCCAGCAGTTTCAATGAGCAATACTCATGCCTCATTGGATATGATACTGCCACTGATTCTTCCGTTACCATTTTTCCTCCTCTTCCTATTTTCCCTTTCCTACCAAGTCATCTCACTCTCTTGTGTCAGTTTCTGTCTGACTCTTTTCACTTACTTTGCCTCTTGCCCCAGTGCTTGACTGTCTGTCATTAATAGGTCTCATCTCTGAATTCCTGCTGTAGTGGAGAACTTTAGTTTTTCTTTCAGGGGTATCTTCTATGGAAGATCAAAGAATTACTAAGGAACAACCCCAGTTTACAACCCAAGGAAGATTTCAGAACTCTTTGCCTGAAACTTGGATCTGGAATCTCTTCTTCGTTGGGTAAGTCATGCCAGACTTCACAATCAGATGGAAGAATGAACCCTCGTTATTAACTTGTATCCATTCAAAACAGCACTCACAGGTGTGAAGAGAGGTCTCTGTATGAATTTTATGGCTCTTCCCTAAACTTACAGTGCATCCAAATGAAGGACTAGTGGTCTTTGAGGAGCAGAGCTCCATACATTCTTAGAAAAGACCAGTGCTTCTCATGATCAAAATACTGAGTATCCTCTCACACACTAGTGAACACTCCACTTAGACTTCACGATTTGGTGGGTGCATCAGTTAAATATGTAGTCTTTGTTGCCACAGTGCTTGCATTAGGACTAATCAGCAGTCAGGGGAATGTGGTGCTGCTGCTTTCCAAAACACCATTCTGTTGACTTGAGTGTACAGAGCTGGAATGCTGGTCAGTGTGTTGTTTGGGAAAAGAATATAACATCATTGCTAACAGCATTTAAGAAGGAAATACGACTTCTGGGAATAGATTCAGAGAGCTACATTGCTCTGAGCCATTGGAGGGGAAGTAACTTATGACAGAGCAGAGGTTGATCTGAGACTGAGTATCTGTACTGCATCCCTCATCTGAGACCTTTGAGCTCTTCCCATTGCAGCGAGATTGATTTATGGAATCAAACTCTATAACCCAGAGTTAGGTTATAAAGCAGGTATGTTTTATTCAGCATTTGGCGCCAAACTGGGTGCAAGGGGGATAGCTCCTCCGAACTCGCACCCCGTAGGACAAAAGCGTGGTACAGATACAGGCTGAACTAATACATAATCAGTGTTTTTCCTGGAATTCATATACTTATTCATTACATTTCCGAGAACCCACCAGCATACAGGCCCTCCCTCTTGCACGTGCTCCGTGGGGGTCTTCTTCTGGTGGTCATGGGATGAAGGCTCATTGTCTTCAACCGAAATAATCCGATCAGACCTGTTCCTTGTGTGATGTTCTCTTTAAGTTTACAATGGAGTTTCAAGATGTTCTTTTCTTATCTGGCCTCACATCCTGCTTACCTGCATTTCTATGCAATAGTTAACCCTTATCTTATCCTCTCTTTACTCACATTCCTATGCAATTGTTAACCCTTATTTACTGCACATTCTGCTTGCTACATTCTTTTGTCTTGTCTTCCTTTACAGCTGGCCCATGTTTACCCTTCATCCCCTAACTCAAGATGGGACAAATTTATTTATGCAAGTGCTCTCCTCTTCTCAGTTCCAATGGCAGCAGGAGCATTCCAGTCATGACACCTGATGCTGTCACGAAGTGGAAAGTCAAGATGTTCTGCTTGTCTGGGAGGACATTTGGCCTTGCTCCAACCACAAGTCTCAGAACAGTCCAGCCTGTCTTTGTGGATGTGACACTGCCATATTCTGTGATCCGAGGAGAGACTTTCATGCTGAAGGCTACTGTCTTCAACTACCTACAGCAATGCCTACAGGTAATGTGCCTGTGCCACAGGAAATACTGTATGGGACAGGTCTATCAAGCCCTCCATTTTTACGGAACATGTACCACCTCATCTTTCCAGAGCTGCTCAGTCATTCTCCTGTATCATCGCTCTTTCAGATACATGTGGCCCTAGATAAATTGCTGGACTTCCAGGTGGAGGACTGCCAGACCTGCAGGAACAGAGAGTGCTTGTGTGTGGAAGAGTCCAAGACCTTCACATGGAATGTGACAGCAATCCAGCTGGGTGTGGAAGGAAAAATGGGAGTAGTGATTGGGAACCTTAAAACTGAAGTGAAAGGGGGGGTGGGAGATCCAGAAAAGCTGGCAGAACCTTCAGTTTATCTTTAGTAGTACAAGAATGCAAGCCACTGTACTTGCTTTCTTTTTCCTGTCTTAGACAGGCTCTTAGAAGAGGGCAGGAACTGAATGGGTGACACAGAGGATTCCTAGGGAGAGAGATGTAGGAGCAGCTGGGGAGAAAGAGGCTTCACAGACTGGAGTGGGGGAACCCAGTGTGGTGCTATACTTCATATGAAATGGGAAGGCATCACTGGAGACCAAGGAGTTGAACTTTCTTACACTACAGTCACATGTATTGGATTACAGTCACTGTTGGTGAGGCATTACCTTCATACTTAAGCTGTCTGAACAAGCTGTCAGCACTGACTGGCTCTTCTTTGCCTGTTAAGCCACTAAGACTATGTGGACAGGCTTCCTTCCAGACCTGAGACCACTTTTAGTTAAAGTTTGCCTACAGACATATGAAACAAGCTCTGCTCAATTTATTTGCTAGGGACTCTGAATATCACAATCAGGACTGAAGTACTGGACACAACACCACGCTGTGGGGGAAGGAAGCCCTTGCCAGCTACCATGAGGCGGAGGCATGCTCTGATCAAACACTTGCTGGTTCGGGTCAGTATGAGAGTGGATTCGTTTCTCTTCCAGACTATCTTTGCATGAGTGAAGGGAGGTTGAGCTGTGCTAAGCAGTTTTCTCTCCTTTTTTTTTTCTTTTTTTTTTTCTTTTTTTTTTTTTCTTTTTTTTTTTTTTCTTTTTCTTTTTTTTTTCCCCAGCCTGGTCTTTAGTTTGCTTTGTTTTCCCCAGGACCCAGTCAAGCCTATTCCCTCTTTGCATTACTCTTTCTTGAGCTGCATTTGTATGCCAAACTGTGTTTCTTGCCTTCCCTTTGTGTTCAATCATCTGCTGTTCATTAATTTTTGCATACACGCACTGAGAAGAGAGTCCTGTCTTGTGGGCTTACTTTTGATTTCTTAATCAGACACTTTCAGTGCAGCCCTGCCAAAGGTGAGGAGGATGGAGTCCTTAACAGCTTGTGGACAGACCCCTCAATTCAGACCTAAAACTGCTCTCCAATTTTTCTGCTGCTTGGGAATTTTGTGCATTATCTTGTTCCTTACATCTCATGCCTTTATTTTTGCCCTGGCAGCCAGAAGGTGTGCTAGTGGAGAAGTCTTACAGCTCCCTTTTGTGCCCAAGAGGAGGTATGTAGACAGGTTGAATGGGTCCTGCAGACTGAAAAGAAATTGACTTGAGAACAGGACTGAACTGCGGGAGAGCTGATGAAAGAATATTTTCACATAGGAAATTTCATTTCTTATTAGGACAGAAAAGGACAGGAAATATTACTTCTACACTTGCTTCCCTGTTGAATTTGCCCCTGAGGTGGCAAATTTGTGCTGTGTTGCCTCCTTTCCCACTGAACTCCTGGATGTTCCTGAAGCATGATAATCAGTAAATGAGGAGCTCCTGCCATATCATCCTGCAGCACTGCAAGTCCCTCTAGGATGTCCCCAGCTAGTAATGATCAGCTGTGATCTGTGTGGAACTTGTGAAGGATGGCAAACTGAGTTGCGAAGCTCGGTGATCTCTCATCCTGTCCAGCACCTCTCAAGTTATTTCTAATCAGAAGTTTCCAAGCAATGGAGTGATGACTGGGACAGCCTATAGAGAGCACTCTGCATAAACAGGATATAGGCAATGTTCCATTTATCTGTTCCAGTGTTGCTTGTCAGATTAGGGACTTTAGATTTGATTTTTCATACTGAACCTTTTCCCTGTTATCAGGAAACATGGCTGAAGAACCTGTGCTGATTCACCTCCCTGATAATGTAGTAAAGGGATCTGCCAGTGCATCAGTTTCCATCTCAAGTAAGTCAAGTAGCTCACTGACTGCTATTACAGAAGAGCAAGGTCTAACTTGGTAACAATGTTAGGGTATCCATTTGAAATGATGCTGCTCAAAAGAGAAGACACTAAGTTTCACTGCTTTGTAAGATCAGACAACACCAGGTTTTCTGTATGTTTATTAGCTCTTCGATTTTCATGGGAAAACTAATTTGCAGAGAAGAATAATCCTCATTTTTTTCTGGCAAGGACTTTGGAGCAGAGCCTGGAAAACTAATTTTCTGTGACTTTGAGAGTCTGGCTAGTTTTTGTAGATACTATCTTTAAAATTCAAAACTATCTTATTCTCCATTAAGTTTCACAGCAATAGTAAAAGCTACTAGAGAGGAGAAATCTTTCTCAGCATTGCTAAGCTGCAGAAGAGTTATTGGGAGAGACTACTGGGACCAGACATACCTACCATTCATTATGCTTCTTTGACTTGACTCCTTCACCAATGACAGAACTGGTATTAAGCTAGGCCTGGCATAATTCCTCAAATAAGGGAATAAAACACAAGAATTTTCTCACTGTTTGAGGGACACACAGACACTTTCATGCCATCTGACTAGCACCACTACTGGCTTAGTGATATTTTGATGTTCAAAACATGGCCAGGTAGAATAGGCTACCTAAAAACCCAAGTCATCTAAAACTTTGTCTAAGAGCTTCTATACCTGTATGTCTGTATGGCATTGCCTGAGTAATTTTAGCCCTGCTCATAGTATTTTACAACAGCACCTGCTATGGTTGGAGCACTTCACACTGAAAAAGTTCAGTGAGAACTCCATAGAGGAGTTGTCCTGTGTCACATCCTCCCAAGAAAGAGCAGATGCAGAATAGTCATCTTGCTTCATTCTGCACTCAATTTTTTCTTTCCCTTTTCTAGTATTTTCCTTCTTTGCTGAGATAACACACTATTATCAAATTCCTAGTTGAAGATTATCTCAAATTTTACTTAAATTTGCCTTCTTTCTTATACTGTTGCACAGGTGACCTCATGGGACTGCCACTACAGAACCTGGACCGTCTGGTGCAGATGCCCCATGGATGTGGGGAGCAGAATATGGTTCTGTTTACTCCCATTGTCTATGTGCTGCAGTACCTGGAGAAGACAAGGCAGCTGACCCCTGTGATCAAAGAGAGAGCAACCAGCTTCTTGCACAAAGGCAAGTACAATAGATTCACCAATGTCCCCCATGTCCAATGTACTAACAGCTTTCTCCCTGCCAGTCATTCTGTCAGCGCTGGCCTTTCTGAATTACTATGCTTTATTAATCCTTGTTCCCATCTCCCCAGGCTACCAGACACAGCTTCTTTATAGGCATAGAGATGGGTCCTACAGTGTCTTTGGGCAGCAGGATGGGGAAGGGAACACTTGGTAAGCACTGGGAATAATTCTTGTTCATAATTTGTACTGTCTGGGCCAGGGCAGTTAATGTGCCTGTGAATGGCTGGTAGGATGTGTGTTCTCTGTTTTGGAGACAGATTGAGGGATTTGAGACACTTTAAAAAGGAGTCAGGCAGGGCAGCAGAGCTGCTGGGAAAGTGGAACACGAAGGTATCATCTCAGGGGGCAGGAGATCCCTTTTTTTCTCTGTGGACCCAAACACAGCATCAGGTTCTTCCTGTGATGCCCAAGCAGCCAAGAGGGGTGCATTCTGACTGGAGAAGCATCAGGGAAAGGCAATGAGAAATTGTTTTCCCAGTGAGGGAGTTACTTATGAGAGTTTCAAAGAATTCCACTGTCATTGTGATGGCTGGGCTGGGAGAAGTGAAAGGAATGGAGATTCAGTATTGTCTCTGCGTACTCAAGGGAGATGAGGTGCAAGAGGTAAAAGTAGAAGGCCAGAGATTTTTCATTTGTGAAATGAATGAGTAATGCAATAGTACATGCATGACTGCGTGAACCAAGGGTGAGGGAGAGGAGTTACTTTTCACTTTTAGCTTGCTTTTCCTGTGAAAGAGACATTTTTTAAGCACCTACAGTGTATCAGAAGGCCTCAGGAAAAATCAAATGCCTCGGGAAGCATTAGTCTTTCTTTTTGTGTTTTTGTGTTTCTATTTCTCTCACAACTCATCCTCTTCCTAGGCTGACAGCTTTTGTAGCCAAGAGTTTTGGCCAAGCCAAGAAATATATCTATATAGATGACAAGAATATCCAGGATGCCCTGCGCTGGCTAGAGCAAAACCAGCTCCCCAGTGGCTGCTTTGCCACCAAAGGAAATCTCTTTCATTCCTCTCTGAAGGTAAATGAGAGCCAAGTCAGGAAGCACAGCTGGGGAATGGTGGAACAAATATTGTGGTGGCAAAGGGTTGTGGGATCCTGGAAAGTCACTTCCACAAATCATGCAACCAGTCTGAAAGAGAACAGGGTTTGAGGCAGGGAAAGCATAAGAAATGCTTCTTCTTGGAAGTCACTTTCTGAGCCCTTCAAACGCTACTTAGAGAGTGAAAGGTGCTTCAGGTCTTGGCACAGTCTGGGAGAACACATGTGAGAGCTGTGGAATCCATGCTTAATGAGAAGCTCCAGGTGTAGTGGTGTGTCTCCACCTAGATGAAATCTCTCACCTGCAGAGTATCTCTGGCAATTGATGGCTCCTCACGGTTTGTCCCCTATGTGTGATATCTGGTGATGGATTCCCTCCACAGGGCAGCTTGGATAATGAAATCTCTTTGGGAGCATATGTTGCTGCAGCACTGCTGGAGCTGGGTCAGCCACTGAAGGTGAGCAGAGCCCTGCTACTTGCTGTTGTCCTTTTCTCTCCTGTGCCTGCTCCCTGCAGTGGAGAAAAACGTCAAAACCCTGGGCTCCTGCAGACCATAAACAGATCAGGTGCTGCTAAGAGGGTCCCAGTGTTTGGTGAAATTGTTAACTCCTTCTAAGAGACAGCACTGTAACATTAGCATAAAGCAATAATGTTTGGTGGCTATGGTTTCCAGTGCACAATGGGATTGAACTACTTTCTTTTTCCTCGAGAGAGAGTGGTAGTTTAGTGGGTTTTGCTGGAGCCACACTTTAAAGATAAAGTCTGGCTCCCTGGAACAACCACCAGAAAGAGTCTGACACTTTCTTTGTACCTCAGAGTTTGGCATATGTCTCTTCTATGAATGCAGGGCAAGTTGATGCGGACTATCTTCCACTGCCTACAGCATGCAGTTCACAACATCACCAACACATACACAGAAGCTGTGCTGGCCTATGCTTTTGCCCTGGCTGGAGACTATGAGATAACCCAGGAGCTACTGTACAAGTTGGAGGAACAGGCCATCAAGTCAGGTGCTGACTGTTGGGGCAATACCTCTTGTTCAGTTGCTAGGATCTGGAGTAGTGTGTCTGTGCATTTTGCTTGCCTGGAGTTTATAACCAAATATGCTAACCTATGGAAGAGGCTTAATGAGGGAAAAAAAATACACCTGCTACACTTGCATTTGTGTTGTAACTGAATCACGTTAAATGCAACATATTATTTAGGAAGCTATAAAGGGTAACTTACCAGAATTTTTTTCCTCCGCCTGGAGAACTTAAAAATCCTCTTGTGGGAGGAGATGGGGTTAGAGTTTTATTTCCTGTTTCTAGAACCCTCTGTTTCTTTCATTTCAGACAGCCTCTCCTTTTCCTTCTGTAGGAGGGCAAATACACTGGAGTCCCAAAACAAGCTCCCCAGCTTCCACCGACTTCTGGCATAGTACCCAGTCAGTGGACATAGAATTGACAGCCTATGTACTCCTGGCATACCTTTCCAAGCCACAACTAAATGCAAGGGATATGAAAACTGCAGCTGGTATTGTGGTGTGGCTGACCCAGCAGCAGAATGCCTATGGAGGCTTTGCCTCCACTCAGGTAACAAGTAGCTCCATGTGGATTCATCTACTTTTCCACTTGAAGTTGACAGGGCAAGCCTTCTTAAGGTCTTCCTGTTCTGATCTGGCCTCACTAGAGATAATACTTTCAGGGAAGTGACTGTTTCTCCCTTCCTAGGACACAGTTGTTGCTCTGCAAGCCTTAGCAAAATATGCAGCAAGGATGTTCAGCACATCAGGCCAAGCACTTGTGAAGGTGAAGTCACAGAGGGATTTTGGAAAGACATTCCAAGTCACTCGCCAGAAACGTCTCCTTGTGCAGCATGCAGAACTGACAGAGATCCCAGGGCAGTTCTTGGTGCAGGTCCAAGGCAGAAGCTGTGTGTTTGCTCGGGTAAGGAGGTGAGGTGAATGTGGGAGAGAGGTGGGGAATTCTGTCTCTTCTCATTTCATGAGATCATTCCTGGTCTGTCTTTTACCCCACCTCACAGACAGTGCTGAGGTACTATGAGCCAACTCCACAAACCTCCATAACCTTCAGTCTGCATGTCAACACAGAGCTGGCCAATTGTAGCCAGGCCAATATGCATGTTCTCACCGTCCACATTCTTGCCAGGTAACCCTAATAACTATTTCTTCCTCCAGTAAGACACATGCTTGCAGTCTGCAGCTGGAAAAGCCTCAGAGCTGCAATGGAGGGACTGGACACAGGCAGGGGAGAGGGTGAAGCTGGCAGGTGGACGGGATGGGAAGAGAAATAGATGCCTTTGTCTCAGTCCCAGATAGGCTTCCTGGCTTAGGATCCTACATGCAAGATGTGGTGGTAGAGAGGGAGTTGGGAGGATTCTGCTCTCCCTAAATCAGACCCTCTGACTGTTTGATGTTCTTCAGCTACACTGGCAGCAGAGGCACATCCAACATGGTGATCATGGAAGTCTCCTTGTTGTCTGGATTTGTCCTAGCTCCAGGATCCAGGAAGTTGGTAAGGGGTATGGAATAAAAATAAAAGTGCCTCTGGTAAACATGTCCCACATGTTTGCTGCTATTAGGAACTATTTATTTCAGGCTATGAGGTAACTACATTAGTAGGGCACCCTTTGCTACTGACACTGAACCAAAGACATTCATTTCAATACATGTCCTGCAAGGGTCTATTACAAGAGGTTCGCTTTCTTCTACAAGAGGTGGTTCGCCTTCTTCCACTGACACTATTCTGGACCAAAATAATATGCTGTTGGATTACTAAATGCCAGCATTCATTTGTGAGAATTTTTGAAGAAAGATTTCTTAGAGAGGCTTTAGTTCTAGCCAGTAAGATACGTTTTTTTCCCAGTTCATCTATGAAATTGAATGCTGAATTATTCACACAAACCCCAGACAGGTATTTAAGAGCATTCTAGTTATTAGTGAGATAAGATAACAACAGCCTTTACTGGTGCATGCTTAATGATCAGTCCTATATACAATGCACTGCCTTTTGTCCCCAGAATGAGAAGTTCCTCTGAGTAGGAACAGCGTAGTTCACCCCTGAGATGAAGCTTGCAGGAGATTCCCCAGGAGGGACCACTGAAGATAGAGCCAAAAAACCCCTGTGTGTGCAAAAGACATAGTCCCACTCAGAGTCCAGTTCCACGTTATGTCCACGCATACAGAACATGGACAACAGTTCCTCAGATCAGCACTCCATAAGGGAAATGCTCACAAATTTCTTTGTTGTTTCCTGTCCCAGCTGGAGCGCAAAACCATCATTAAGAAAGTAGAAGTGAAAGCTGATGTCATCTACATTTATCTGGACAAGGTAAATGAAAATGACAGCATTAGTTTTTGGCATACTGAGAGCAGGCCAGAGGACAAGGAACTATATGAGAAACCCAAGGCCGTGGTAGAGAACACTGATAAAACTGTGGTGAGAGGAAGCTTGCCTATTTTGTTTGGTTTTCCTCACGCACTCCATTTCCAAAATCCTGAATCTTGAATGGATGAGTGAGATTTTGTACAGGAAAGAATTCAAGCTTAGGAAGATGAAGATTCACTGACTTCTTCCTTCCTCCTTCCACTAGCTTAGTGATGAGTCTCAGACTTTGATTCTGCAACTGGAACAAATAATTAAGATGAAGAATCTGAAACCAACCATCATCAAAATCTATGATTACTACCAGCCAGGTGGGTTGCCAATTTCCTTCCTACTCTGTATTTGGAAGCTGAATTCCTAGTTCTCTAGCTGTGTCCAAGCAAAGTCGTTGAGCACTATTCCTTGTGCGCATGTACATTTGTGTAATTGTCTTCCTCATTTCCTTTTGCAGAGGAGCAAGCCTTGGCTATGTACAGTGCTGTCTGTAGCTGAGGTAGGCAGCAAGTCCCTGTGTGATTCAAAAAGTGTCATCATGAAATGGTGGGTTTTGAGTGAGAGAGAGAAGAGAATGTCTGGGAAGAATATAAGCAATCTGAACCGGGAAGTGGTTAAGAAGTGGAGAGTACATATCCAGAAAAAATGAGGAATAAGCAGTTGTCTGTAACAGAGCATCTAGAACTAGGCTAAGGACAATTCTGTAGCCAGAGAGACAGCTGAAAGACTCTGGTGGCCTCAAAATGGGAGTGGGGAAGGAAAGACTAAGCATAGTGACTGCATCACATGGAATGAGAAGGCAGAGTTAACAAAGAGATTCCATTCCCTCCTGAGTACCTGCTACACTCATTGCAGGGTAGGAAACAGGGACTTGGGAAATGAAAGGAACAAGCTGAAGCTGGGACAATGTAATATTTTTTGTTGTGGGATGACATAACTGGCAGTTGGAAAGGGAATGGATTGTCAGTAGCAGCCTGAGGTGAGGACAGGTCTGGAACTATCCCTCCTGGAAGGACAAAGCAGAATTTTGGCATAGAACATGCTGTATCCTGACATCATCCCATAGAGCACGGTGGGAGTTTCCAGTTTTCCACTGAGGAAGGCCCAGGCAGTTTTGGGTCGTAAGTTGCAACTGCACATTTTTTTATTGCTTGTGTCCTTTATGCAAGCTCCTGTTCCATCAGCCTGCTTTGAAGCAGTCTCCACACAGTAATGCAGTGTAATTAAGACTGTAGCCCATCACCCCTACTCAGCAGTACATCCTTGCCCACTGTTTTTAGCAAAGCTCTTTGAAAGCAACTATTATGTTGTACAGCAGACAAAGTGTTGAACTTATCCCAGTCCCTCCTTGCCTTTGACTGAAGCTTGTGTGATGATCACAGCTGCAAAGTACAAACTCTGCCTTGAGGGGTTTTTCCGGTGCATGTCTGCTACTGGCAGGCTAGAGTTTTGCACTCTATGCAAACACAGAACAGATTTGAAGGAATTATTTTGCCCAGGTACTTCTAACCATGATTTTCCTGGTTTGGGAGAAAAATGCTGAAAAACGTTGAACAGTCACTCAACTGGATCATTCTAGTCTCCTGACTTTTAATAAGAGACCAGGCATAGTTCCAGCATTTAAGAAGCTAACAGCTCAGGAGGTTATTTTCAAATATTTTCTCTTTGCTTCTCATCTCCATGTAGTAGCTGTTAACAGGAGTGACGAGAGGAGTGATGGTCACAGCGACTGCAGAGATTGTCTGTTCCCGTGGAGACAACAAAGGACAAAAAGTCTATTTTCCTGAAATATTAAAACTGACCAATAGGAACTCTGTGTTTTTTTGTGTGTGCCTTGTGGCCAAATAGGACTGCCAAGTCATCAAAGACAGGGATCTCTCTGACTGTCCTCTGAGCATGTTTCAGCTACCTGCACAAAGTCTAGAGCAGAATCTTCACCAAGATGTGTGGGGCTTGTGACAGGCATCCCAAAGCAGGGCTGTGTGTCTCCCACAAGGTGACTTATGATGCAGGTGTTTTTCTCCATTTTCTGGGCTGGACTGCAGACAAAGACATGGGGAGATGTGGCAAGACTTATAAAAGAATTAAACACTCAGTTTAAGCATTGGCTTTACCCAGACTGGAAACAGGACAGATATATAGGAACTGCTGAGTCATGGCCTGAATCACTGATTGAGCACCTGGAGAGAAGACCTGATCAGCCCTGGAAGCACAGGTGAAGGCCTGTGCTTTGGTCACCTGTATGATCAAATAGGCTGGAGCCTGGCTCTACCCCCCTTAGTCCTCATTTTAAGGGCTGACTGCCACTAAGGAAGGCTCTCTTGTCAGAGTTCCCTCCTTTGTGGAGTTTTCCTGTGAGCCTGTATCTTCAAATATGGGTGAGGAACTCTTTTCTTTTTTTTTTTTTTTTTTTATTTTTTTGTAACACCTTCTTGTTGTGCGTATCTGAGGGTGGTCCTGCTGCCTTTACAACAGGTGACTGATTCCTGTCATGGCTTGGAAGCCAGTTCAAGGCTGCAAAAAGTGTGCCACTGAAAAGTCCAGCCCTGCAGTAAAGCTGGAGACAGCATGTGCAGAGCAACAGGAAGTTTACATAATTGGAAGAAAAATGACAGCAATAAGAATGTTTAGACTTGAGGGAAAATATATTCAATACAAAATGCCAGGACTGGTGGTAGGACTCAGGACAGTCAGCCCATTTTCTGCTATGCACTTCAACTCTGTCATGAACTGGATACCTCAAACTTTCTATTTCACCTTCAGTTCTTTTCCTCATTTAACCACTAGGATACAGAAATTCACACTGCAGGTTGAGGGTAGGAAAAAATTAGCAAGGCTAAGGGTGGAAAGTTTCTTTAAAATGGTCCTTGCCTGCATTTCACTCCCTCTCCCTGCTATTCAGAACTCCGCCTATGAAGAGAAAATAGGTTTTGGGCCCTCACCTACATGCAGAGGTTGTTCATGTTTGTTGTATCGGATCATATTTGTTTCTTCAAGATTCAAGAGAATATGTACCAGTGAGATAAAGGTTCCAAAAAATGACAGATGCAACCCACTGTTGTGCCTCTTTTTCTAGGAGAAATGACAGCTTACAGGCCATGACTCCCCTCTGTTGTGACACAGGAAAGCACTTCTATGTAAAAAAAGATTCTGTGCTGCAGCTAGCTGGATTCACCCATGTTATGGGACTTGTGATGTGGAGAAGCCATAAGTTCCAAATAGCTCTGGTATGGTTATGAATTTCTCAATTTGTGAAGTAATAATGATTCCAGACATATTTCCAGATTTTCTCCTCACAAAAGACCCCGGAGAATGGAGGACAAATAAAATTACTGTCGTTACTTTAAGAAAACCCCTTGCTATAATCCCTATTTCTTAGTTGCTTCTTAAAAAATGAGTGAACAAAAGCAGTACTCTGAAATTCTTGCTTGCCTCCTGTTAGAAGAGTTAGACTCTAAGTGAAGCCAGGTAACTCCAATCTTACAACAAAGAAAAATCCATAATTTGGAAGCCTGAAAGGGTAAATCTATCACCTGATAATTTCTAAGCAGCAATTTTAGCGTTACTGTTATCTTAGACTTGAAAGCGCGCATTCAGAAATATAACTTCATAAAATTCCTTCTGGTGTATTTTTATGTGATTTCTGTAGTACAGCATCTGATTTCACCTGACATGTAGTAATAGAAAGTGGTTATTTCCAAGCACAACAAGAGACACTTCTGCAGGATTATCTGCTTTGCCACAGCATTGTTTGAGCACACATACTCATCCTGAGAACCGAGATCTGTGACACATCTAAAATGCCCAGGTATGTCCCAGATTGAAGAGGGAAGGACTTTTCTCCCTGTCTCATTGACAAATACATTGACAAAATCAATGTATTCTGCTATTGCTCTCTGTTTGCACTACCAGTACTACTGCTAGCTCCCTGTGGTGACCTGATTTGGCACAGCCCTCAGGTCACTGTGGAGCGGGGCAACACTGACAGCACATGCTGCCTGAGTCATGATCTACTTGAGAGTGATTACTGTGGATTATGATATCTTGAATCCCTGGAAAAGTCTTGGGAAATTAGCTCAGAACTTTGTGCAAGAGACCATGATGCATCTTATAGAAATGAGGATGTTAAGAACTTCAGTGGTGAGCAGAGGCTGTGGAGTTGTAAGGGCTTTTTGAGGCTTTATTGATAGCTATAGTCAGTTCATGACAGACAGTTCTCCCAGTCAGACCTCTCTGTATGGGTTGTTACAAACATACTTCTTTCTGGTATCGTTCCTCAGCTCAGGTGGTTGCGGTCCATATTTTATTTTTCATATTAAAACTAACAGATTTGAAGGTCAATCAATACCCTGAGAGCTGTTTTAGGAAAAGCAGCTCTCTCAAGTAGCTGTGTAACTACAGCACTAACTGATCAAACTTTTATTTTCTGTATGTTACATATTAGAAATCTCCTTGGAGAAATTAGGATTTTCATAACTTTAATTCACAGGCTAGAGGGACTGAAAGTACTCTGACCACTCTAGAAAAGTGGGCTGGGCAGCTGACTTGTTCTCACTGGCACTGATCATTTACTGCAGAGGCCACTCTGAGATTGTTTCACAACACTGCACTGCTAAATTTGCACGGACACTAAAGCAACAAGAAGGAACCAAGGGTAATTCTCATTCATTCTGAGCTAATTGGCTTTCTGCATCCATATCTTCCCCTCAGTCTTCTCCAAACCTTTTTCTTCCTCAAGGGACAGCCAGGACTCTCAGTGAAGTAGATGCTTTTTACCCTTAGCTCCACTAGGAGGTGTTGTGGGAAGGAAATAACAGTCACTGGTCGAATGCTCTCTGTTCAGCCACAGATCCTCTTCACCCTCAGCACATCTGTATCCCAGCTATTGATGACTCTTCCTTAAGCAGTTCCCCAGGACTTCCCATGACACAACATCATGAGCAGTATCTACATTGCTCAATACTGTTTGTAAGTACAAAAACCAAGACTGAGACTTGCTGTCAACAGATGATTATCTGGGCCAAACTCTAAACCAAAAATCACAGTAGCAGCCCCAGAGTGTTGTTGGCCATGAGCCTTGAATGCTTTCACACTTGAGTGCTATCAAGCTACCCTGAGTAGTCCATCTGCTGCTAATATCAGGGGAGCTGATAGCAGGTGCCAACAACACAGGACAAGGATGTGCAATAAAGGCATGCTGCTTGAACTTCCCAAACTTGCCTTGCTCCTAATGTTACTTGAGCACACTCTACTCTGGGACATTTTCTTACTTCCCTTTGCTAATGTATCTCCTGTTCTTGCCTTTTGAGCTAGAAAAGTCTGAGACAGACTCTCTGAGGTTGTTGTTCAAGGATTTCTAGAGCTAGGCTGGATTACCTTCTGATGAAGCTACAAAAAGCACTGACATAAAGGTGGGACAGCAGACAGCCTATTGAAGCCAGCAGTTATACCACCAAACAAAGCTTCATGCAAAAGGCAGCAGTAGGAAACACCAAAAGACTTATTTGAATGAAAGCTCCGTCAGCCAAAGAGAAAAGGCTTTACTCCCACTAGAAAAGGCTTTCAAAACTAAGCTTTTGCATTCCATACTACATACGGTTTGAGGAAGATCTTGTAAGAACCACTGATGTGTTTCCCACTGTAACTTCTACTGTAGGGAGCACTTAGCCAGCTAAGCCAGAATTAACACGTTGCTTTACAAAAAGCACCTACAGTAGATACCATAGATTCATTTTTGCCTTGTTTGTAAAGGCATCTAATTTACCTACTAAATATTTTAATGTCAGCTTCTTACTGGAGAAAAAAGCAAAGCCCCGAAGAAGTATATTCTGGAGCACAGTAGAACATACGAGATGTTGGCAGGTCAGAAATAAACACATGCAGAAAGCTAGCAGGGTTATCTGACCAGAGTACTTGCAGAAATATACGGCCTATACTAATAGGCATTAAAGAGAGCCATGTAATAGAGAGAGCATGTTAAGGAGGACACATGAAAATCAAGTGAAATCTCAGGCATATGAAAAATGAAATTCCTCTGGGAAAATATTCCTTCTGTCCTGTTTCTGTTGCCCTGCCACTCCCAAGGACGTCCCCAAGACCAGTGGGCATATACAAAGCAGATAAGGTTCTCATAGCATGTTCCACCCATGTGAGGCAGAAGAATGCTGTCCACAGAAGAGTGATTCTCCACATAGCTGATTGCTAGTCGAATCCCTCCATGGAAATCTGAGCCTTTTCTCTGTTCCTCCTTCATGTCTGCTTTTGCTAATATCCTTCCTTCCTCTCCCCCTTATCCAGAGCTGAACTCTTGCAACTCTTGCCCTGAAAGAATGAATGTATCTCTCTTTTGGTTTGAAACCAAGGTAGAAATTACACCGCGTGGCTGGGGCTGGGATGTGGGTTGATAGGAGGGGTGGAGACAGTGTTTATTGCCTAGGCACTAAGGCTTATTGATATTTCTTCTGGGAGATATCTTCCACAGCCCTATCTTATGCAGCACAGCTTATGGCAGCAAGAGTGCTCAGTTACTTGTTTTGATACAGGGGCTCTATTTTTATAAGGTATCTTTATTGGGTTTTTACTGAAAGCATCTTGATGGGCAAATTCATTCTTTGTGATTTTGCTTTAGGATTGAATTTCTGTAGAACTTCCTCTTTTACTGCAACTTTACTCCTGCCCTTAAGCCTCTGGCCAGATCAACTCATGGTTCTATGCATAGTCCTGCCAGTGCCTCTCACTTCGCTGTGAATTAAGGGAAGAATTTTAGCACTTTATTATCTTACAGTTTTCTTTCTGTTCCCATGTAATTTCATCAGCAGCCATCGTGGAGATGCAGAGCCATGGGGAATGCATCTGAAATCAGACCTGTTTTCTGTCCTGCTAGTTTTGACTTGAACTCAAAACCCTGTTGATTTCAGAGAATCAAATACGTTCCCAGATCAAGGACAGAGAGTGCTTTAAACCTGCAGATTATCTGAATGTCAGTGCTAGGTTAAAAGCATACATTCTTGCTACATTACTTTGTTATCTAAGAGAGTGGATACCAAACACACATGTAGAAACCATGCCAAAGTAAATTCAGGAAACTGGGATCAAAGAGTGGGCAGGCAAA
Source organism: Tympanuchus pallidicinctus (assembly GCF_026119805.1). Lineage (NCBI taxonomy): Eukaryota > Metazoa > Chordata > Aves > Galliformes > Phasianidae > Tympanuchus > Tympanuchus pallidicinctus. Next base: position 924,474 of record NW_026294759.1, read on the forward strand.
AAATTCATTCTATACTGTACACCTTTGGTTATGTTCTGCAAAAATACAGCTAGGGCCAGGACAGGATCAAGACAACAACCTTCAAATGAGGTTGTATCTAGAAGGCAAATAGGTTCAAGCCCTGCTCAGTTCAGCTGCCATCGCTCCCATTCAAGAAAAGTGAAAAAAAATGTTGCAGTGCCTGGTAGGACTTTGGAGGAGATAGGTGGTGGTGTCAACATAGAAGTACTTTATGACTGGATGAAGCTGGCAGAAGACTGGACAACTAGTTTGGGGAAACTTGGTAAAATATGTGGAGCCTTAAAATATATTGCTTTCTTTGGAAAGTCCTTACAATGAAACTATAACAGGAGCTTCCAGTGGGTAGATAGGAGCAGCCCTGGAGAAGGTTTCTGTCTTCTGCCCAGGAAGATCAGGCTTGAGTTGGATGGATGAGTGAACAGAGGTGTCAACAAAGGAAAAGCAGGTGAATTGAAAGATTTTGAATCGAAGTACAGATGAAAAACTGGATAAGGGAAAGATCACTGACAAAGCACACTAAGAGTAACAAGAATCATTTTGCTGGGTAAAGAACTGTCTGGATGGCCGGGCCCAGAGTGGTAATAAATGGCGTCACATCCAGATGGCCACCCACCATGAGTGGTGTTCCGCAGGGGTCGGTACTGGGACTTGTCTTGTTTGATATCTTTATTGATGACCTGGATGAGGGCAGTGAATGCACCGCCAGTAAGTTTGCAGATGACACCAAGTTGGCCAGAAGTGTTGATCAGCCTGGGGGTAGTAAGGCCCTGGGGAGCAATCTCTTCAGGCTGGCTTGTATCAGAAACAGTGTTGCTAGCAGAAGCAGGGAAGCAATTGTAGCTCTGTGCTCAACACTGGTGAGGCCTGCACCTGGAGTACTGTGCTCTGTTCTGGGCCTCTCACCATGAGAAAGACATTGAGGCCCTGGAACATGTTCGGAAAAGGGCAATGGAGCTGATGAGGGGTCGTGACAAGCTGATGTGTGACAAACCTCATGAGGAGTGGCAGAGGGAGCTGGGATTGTTCAGCCTAGAGAAGAGGTTCGGGGTGAGCTTATCACTCTCTGTAACTACCTGAAGGGAGACTGTGGTGGGGTGGAAGTTGGCCTCCTCTCACAATTGGGCTAGAGAGAATGTCCTGAAGTCATGGCATGGCAGGTTCAGGTTAGACATTAGGAAATGGTTCTTTTCTGAGAAAGCGATCAGGTGCTGGAACAAGGCTGTCCAGGGAGGTGATGGAGTCGCTGTCCCTAGAGATGTTCAGGAAGCTTTTAGATGTTGTACTGAGGGACATGGGAAATATTGGTAGGTGGACGGTTAGACTGGATGATCTTTGAGGTTTTTTCCAACCTTGGTGATTGTATGATTCTATGATTTTTCACACGTTATGCATAACAGCTGCTTTGGCTCTCATCCAGAGGTACAGACAGAATCCAGGCCAGCCACAACTGAGATAACCTTTTCTCCTAAGTCCTCATCAGCCTGGGTTAGATTTCACCCATGCCACATCTCCCCGTAGGACTCCAACACCCCATCACCTGGAATGCCATCTGAATTTAAATGTGGGTGGAAAACTGTACTGTGTGGCCTTCACTCTGCCCTTGGTGGAAATCAGTAAATATTAGCTAGTGTCATTAGCCTGGTAGATATAACAACTTCCCTCCCCTCTTTGGACTTAGGAGCATCTGAGGGGTATACTTAGGATTGCTCCTGCCCATCAGTACAGGCAGTTCTCTGTCCCAGGAAGATCTTGGCAGCTGTCTGTCCCAGCTCAAGCAATGGGAGCATCAGCACTCCTCTTAGCCTTGACTCTATTCCTATTTGCAGATGAAGCAAGTCTGGAACTGTGAGACCATCTTGTTTTGATTTTGGAGGGGGGCTTTGTGTATGTGTCCTCACTGAAAGATACAGTGCTGAGATGCTGCACTGTTTAGTATCACGGAGCTGCATGGGGGAAATCTTGTTATTAGGGAGACTGAGAAGAAGCAACTCCTACTGGAGTCTCAAACACTGCTGCAGGTAAAAACCCTGGCATTTGCTACTGAAGAAGCTGCTCTAGCAATGTAGTACTGCACACACCAAAAACCTATAAAAGCCACAAATCTTCCCTTTGCTCATCCTGCTGGCAGAGGTGAAATTCAAAGTGAAACTGAAGCTTTGGTCACTGAATTTTCGGTGTAATTCCTCACACCACCATTTTGTTTCTGTATACTTGCTATTGAGCAGTTCTGTCCTGGCTAATGGAAAGATGACAAACATGTAAGAGGCATGTTGCCATTTCTGGATATGGAAAGAGAACTGCATTACAATTCTGCAGCCTTTAGACATTTCTGACCTCTGGTTTCTACCTCTTCATGAAAGCAGCAGAAATGGATTCTGGTCTGACTGTCTCAACTTCTGGATGTTTCTAAAAATTTTTTTTTTCCCCTCTCCTCTCTTCTAGTCAGTACATGGTGGTGTTCCCTGCTGTCATTTACCGTTTCCAAGAGGAGCAGCTCTGTATTCACCTCAGCTCTGTCACTGAGGATGTCCACCTGGCTGTCACCTTGGAGTTGGAAACCTAGAATCAAACAGTGGTGGAAAAGGATGTGGAGAAGCCAGGCACTTTTGAGTGCATCGGTTTCAAGGTGAGTGTAGCTGTGATTGCTGTCTTACCAGTGGATGCTCTTACACTCACTTCAGACAATAGTGCTCTCTTGGCATGTGGTCCTTCTCTGCCTTGCCATGGGCTGCAAACAGGTGAAAAGTATTTCCCTACCAATTCACACAAAATAGGGAATCTTTCACTGTATAAATAAAAAAAAACTGTTCTTTTGATCTGTATTAGCTCATTTCACCCTACTTAAAGGTTGTTGGAAAACATTATAATGGTCTAAACAGTGAGTAAAAGTTAATGTTCGAAAAAAATCACAGTGCAATTTAATACATAAGAAATGCATTCTTTTCATTCTCACTTCCTCAGAAATCTGTCCTTCCAGCTCCAAGAGGATGATTTTACTCCAAGATTGTATCTGTACGATAAGTTGTAGTTGCAGTCTACATAGACATCGAGCTTGCTTTATGTTACCTGTAATTGGTGCTGATGGTGCTGAATCCACAGTGAACTGGATTTCACCTTGGTAGATATTTTGTTGGCGACTTGACTTCCTGTCACTGAAACCTTGCTGCTGTAGTTAGCTAAACTAGCGAAGCTGAGGCTGTGACATAACTGCAGAACTTCAGTTACATCTTAGGAGAGCCATGGAGATCTGTCTGGTGCTGAGGCTATAAACTTTCTCTGTCTTCCTCAGCACCATACTAAATCAGTATATCTATGTCCTGATTATCTTGTGAAGTCAGCAGAAGCCTAGAAGGGGCTGTAGTCACTTTCAGTTCTTACATCAAGAAGGCAAGCATTTGGTGCCAGGCCATAGAAGAACAAGTCCTGGTAATGGAAAGCCAGGGACATTTGTAGTTAGAAACAAAACAAAACCTTCATCCAGGTAAGTTCAGTCTTTCTGATAGTGAGATACCCAAAGTTTTTGTCTGACCACTAGCTTGTTTCTCATAACTTCCTTGATCAGTTCCAGATCTGGCCTCCCTGTGGTTTTTCGTCATTTGTCAAAGATCTTGCATTTCTGTGAATGGTGAGAATGACACATTCAATTATTCACTCTAACATTCATGAGTAAGATGGTACGTAGTCAATAAGTATAAAGATACTATAATTACAAAATAAACAAGAGAGTGTGGAAAAACAGATCATAATAACAGAAAGAGAATAGATAGAAAGCTTACCCATGTCCTGAACCCACTGCAAAACTCCAGAGGAGGGATCTCCAGAAGAGATCCTTTCCCAGTTGCAGTCAGCTCTTAAATGGGTCTAGGAGAGATGGAGCCAGGCTCCATCCCTTCCAGCAGCACAGGTGAATTTTGCTGCTGGAACCTTCACTTGTGCTCCTGTGGCTGACTCATTGCTCACCTCAGGTGATCAATCAGAGGCTCAGGCAGTGATTCAGCAGTTCCCATACAGATGGTGATTGCTCTTTCTCCCATGATATCAAGTTCACTAAAGACAGATTCACGTAGTGGAATTTGGACTCAGGAATTTGGAAGTTGTTTGAGTGAGTTAATGTCTCACTTCTGGGTTAAGATGAAAAGTCTCTGATGACTCTTTTTCTGTTTTCTTATATCAATCAACCTAGGTGCCAAAGTTAAATTCGTCAGAAACAGTTGCTTCAGCTACACAAGTAAGACACTTCTCTTGGCTGCCTCTCCTCTTACAAACAGGAATTCCATCTGTCTTGTGTTTGAGGTATACTCAAGGGGGGAGATGCAGGGTGAGAAAGATCATAAGGAAAGGAAAGACATAGAAAGACACAAGCATAATAAGGGGAAAGGCAGAGAAAAAATGAGGAAACTGAGGAATATGGAGTAGACTATGACTAAGGAAAGGAGAGTGGAGGGAAAGAAGGAAGTTGAAGATTTTAGTAGGAAGGGGACCTCGGTTTCTTCTTCAAGCTACTTGAAGTCTTATACAGTTGTTTTTTTCAATTTGACAGTCAGAAGAGGTGATTTTTCTTCATGTCCTGATACACAGCAGTGACAATGTGCTCTTTGAGGGTTACAAGAAGGTTCTGGTCAAGCCCCAGAAAAGCATAATTCTGATAGAGACAGACAAGGCCTTCTACAAACCTGGTGGAACAGGTGAGGAATGAAGGTGAAGAGGAAATGGGGGGCAATGTTCAAAGTAGCAGCCATATTTGGTGGGATATCTTCATCAAGCGCATCAAGCTAAGCTTGTTGGAACTAGAAGAAAGCAGGTCTCTATTTTCAGGATTTCCAGGAACAATGTGTAGCAGCATGCACTCTTATGATCCATGCTGCATCAGATGGTCAGCCTGCTGCTCCTGTGTGTCATTCAGGGGAAATGTGTCTTGTGATGCCTAAAAGGAAAGCCAGAAGTTTCCAAAATATTGAAAAATCTACTGTCATTTTTTGCATACTTGTTTACCTTTAAGTAGACTTTAGATTCACTGCGTAGATGCTGCGTGCTTAGTGCACCTCCAAGTTCTATAAATATGGCGACTTGCTCCAGAGTTTTCACAGTATGAACAGACTGCAGAAAGACAAATGACACTGTTTTATACTTTTTTACAATCTTTCCAGGTAAAATTATTTTCTACAGCATGCATGTATGTATATCTGTATGTTTATCTCCTAGACAAAGTTCTAGGTGGGATGAGATGGGGAGATGTTTTAGGATAGGTGATAGAAGAGCTGTTTGGGGGAAGACCAGAATACTGCTGAAGTATACTAAGAGAGACACAAATAATGGAGCAGAGGAAATGATAAGAGTATTCGTGCAAGCATATATTGCACTCAGAATGCTTTACTCTCATTTTCTTTATATTTCCAGTGAAATTTCGAATCATCAACCTTGATGATGACCTTATGGTCATTAAAAATGAGGTAAGTGTAACCCTGTGCGTTTCTAGATGGAGGAGCCTAAGCATGATACACGTTGAGATGCTCATGTAAAGCTTCCTGCGTGCTTGTTAAATCATAAGGATAAATGATCTTTGAAAGGAAACCACTCATCTATTGGCCTTTTGGAGAAAGACTGCAGTGCAGACTAGAACAGGAGGTTCTAGTAATATCTTCCTCAGACGCATAACATAGGATCTGGATGGAGCAGAACTTTTCTGGTGTACTGTTTAGGTCTATACAAAACTGAGCTTGTTTCTCTTTTCTTTTTACAGTATCTTCAGATATGGTTGCAGGTAAGTGACGAATATCTGACCACAGGGAGATGTCCGTCTCTTCCACTGTGCCTTTCACTTCTAGACTGGGCTGCACCAAAAATGTAACCCAATAAATAAGTCAGTTGGAGACCTTTCTACTTGGTCACCCTGGGTTCTTCATTCAAACCAGCTCTCTATGATGCACATAGGTGAGCTAGAAACAGTAGCGAATCTCAAAAACCTCAAGCCCTAAAACTGGTCTGTACAGAGCATAAAGCACAAAGCAAAATGATGAATAGATGCAGCACAGCTGCTTGTCTTTCCTAAGGTATTATGATGTTACCACTTCCCAGTACCTTTACTGACAGCCTTTGCAATTCAAGAGTTTAGTTTACTGGAGGGAGAAGGAATCACAATGTGGCAAGGTGTACTATTTCCTGAGGCAAGGGTAAGTCTTGGTAGTGCATTCTTGTGCCTGAGTATAGTTGGACTACCCATCCTGTCAATTTGATTTGGTGGCTCTGAATGCTCTTTCCAAAATAGGATCCTGAAAATAATCGCATTGCTGAATGGCTGAATGTGAAGTCAAGACATGGCATTGTGGATCTATCCTTTCCCCTGGCCTCTGAAGCAGCCCTTGGGAAATATACCATTTCAGTGCAACAAGACATGGCTCAGAAAACATTCAGTTTTAATGAATATGGTAAGACTTAGACAGCAGAAGTGAGGAAAAAACACTGTGGATATCTAGAGAAAGACGAGGGTGATGTGGCCATGTTCATCAGACCTTTTGCTCTGGGAGAAGAGCAGACAGGGGACGTGGTCAGAACCTTCGGAACTCTAGAGGTTCTGCAGCCAGGTAGGGTAAAAGGTTGTAGTCTATCATGTTGTTCTAGTTGTAGCTGGGCCCTGTAATGAGCTCTTGCTGCTTCTCATTGTTTTCTTCTTCTAAGCTAAATATACTGTTCAGCTGCCATAACAGGAGTGGCATCACATCTTAACCCCATTCAGTTGCAGTGATATGTGTAAAAATAAAACCCTGTGCTGTTTATAGTGTTTATGGCTCACTAGGTTGGAGTAGAAAGCAGTTCTTCGTGGAACTGCAGCAGCAGAGGGAGGCACAGGCAAAAGGAGTAAGTTCTGTCACAGCACTGGAATGAGTAAGTGGGAATATTATATTCTTTCCCCTCTGGACTGTAGCTATAGCAGAATTTCTAATTGGTATCACTTTTTTTTTTCTTTTTTTTTTTTTCCCTTGGTCTGTATCTTTCCAACTTCTGTTTGCAGAGCTGACAAAGGTTGAATTAAATTTTGAGCACCTTCCCTTCATCACAGAAGATGAGGAATTTCAGCTGAAACTATGTGGCAAGTAAGCACTGTTGTGATCTGTCCTCTGGCTCCATAATCACCTCCAGATTGCTAGAAGGAGAGAAGTGGCCTATCAGTACAGTGGTTTTACATTAACTTTTTGTTGAGGGAGACAAATCACTCTGTCAAGCTAGTTCTTTTTTATATAAGTCATTTACTATGACACTGAAGGATACTAAGGTTGCTGGTTAGAGGGCACACTTGAGACAGTGGCTTGAAACACATTCCCAATGTATGGTAGTGGGATGCAAGCTGATTTTAAGGGATGATGTTTCTGAGCAAGCAAGATACAACACTCTTCTGGGCTCCACTTAACCCTAGATAGGGCAGGGGACCTGGTTCAATATTTCTGCCGAAGCAGTTCATCTTCAGACGTATTTTTCTCTCCTTTGACACAGGTATACCTATGGAAAGCCTGCTCAAGGGAAAACAGATATTACTTTTATCACATTGTTGCAGTATGAAATGCAGGATTTCTCAAGTTCTTCTGAGATGAGGAAGCAACAGAGCTGGGTGGGTGAACAAATAAGATAGATGAAATTATCACCTGATGAAAATGTCTATTTGTCTGTCTGTCCCTTTAACCTGCCTGATTGCACCCCTAATGCACAGAAATCTGTTTAATGTAGTTTCTTCCTACTTGTTAGATGTATAGATCAGACCATTTATCTTCCTGTGACTTTACTGCTCAAATACTTTTTGGCTGCCCATATCTGACTCACTGTTTCAGGAGAAGGTGTAAGCTCTATAAAAGTAATAGTGTCTTTGGTCTTTCAAAGAGTTTGTATGATATTATGTAGAATTAAATCACTAGTCTATTCAGCCCTGTGTCTGCTCCCACCAACACATGTGGTATCAGAGCATTAAGTCACAGACTCGATGCACTATTTGTTGTACTGTTCATACAGTTTATAGATCATCTTAAACTTACCAGTGTCCTGTCAAAGATTATGTCCAGTGTTAGTTACACTTTTTTGCACATCTATGCTCATTATATGCTTGTGGTTAAGCTGCAAGCCTAGTTTTTCTTACAGCTTTCAGATGCACCTTTTTAAGGCTCAAAGTCACAATATAACATTTTTAAATATCATGTCAGCTAGCAACAAGTCTGAATAGAAAAATCCAGATGGATTGCTGCATTTTTAAAAATTCATCCAGTAGCAAATTATCTCCATCTGAAACGCTGCAGTCTTAGCTGTGCAAAACGCCAAATGAGTGCCAGCTTCCTTCATCATGCAATAATCCCTGCAAGGTTCTCAGGAGAACTCAACAGGCACAATTAAAAACACTTTGTTCACCCCACCTCTCATGGCAGACTGTCTGTACCAAGTCGCTGTTTAATGCTTGGCACAGCTCTTGAAATCTGTAACTGGTTGGATGCCAATTTTTAAAATAGTCACATCAGAGAGACAGTTGTGATTGGAATGCCATCATGTCAGCCTTTATTCACAACGGCCAAAAGATTTTAGGGAGGAGGCTACCTCTAATTCAGATGGAAACATAGTCACTTAGGTGCAGGATCTGGGCCTAGTGCAGTCTCCTTCTGAGTTTGTTTTAGACTTACTTAACCACTGTATAATTTAACTGAAGAACTTTTTAAATGCCACATTTTTTTTTTAAATCCAAGTGTGTGAGTTTCTTCTCTTGCTGTTATCCATGATGGATTTGTGCAGTTATAGGTTTTGAGCTTCCTTCTGTTCCATAAGTATTTAGAAGTATTTCTTTAGGATTACTTACCATATATGAAACAGCTCCTCTACCTCCAGATCATCCTTCTGTTTGTGTTTCCATTCCTCCAGACAGACAAAAATGGTTGTGCTTAATTTACAGTAAAGACAAAGGCTCTGGAATTAAATGAATCTGACAACTACATAATTGTGATAGGAGAAATGGAGGAAATTGGAACAGGTACTGGAGAATATGTGAAAAGTTTCATAACTCGCAGCAGGCTTCTTTCTTTGTTTGAAATTTTTTGGCTTTGACCTTCCTGCAGTAGTTCTGTCTTCCATCATGATGATGGTCTCTATTCTAGTACTTCTTCTATCTATTATTACCAGATTTCCCAATCCTCTCTACCCTTCATCTCCACATCTACCTGCTAGTGGATGTCATTTTAGTGATTGCCTGGACACCAAGGTGTTTCTTAGCTAGTTGCAAAGCCCTGGAAAATTCATGGAAAAAACCCTCACAGTTCTTTTTGATTGTAGTGCACCATCCTGACAAGCAGTTCGTACCCAAAATCTCATCCTCTCTTTTCCTAAACCTCAGGCAAGTCTGCTTATGTACACTTCTGCTGTCAGGAATCTCATTCTGCTCCTTTTTGGTCTGCCACAATATTGACTATAACGTAGTAGGTTCTCAGCATGAATGTTAATGTCCCATTGATGTGACAACTGGAGGTGTCCATTTTTTGGAGTGCCACACTGTGAATGGGATTCTTCAGGCCACTTTTAGGCACATATGGTAGTAGTTGTCTATAAGTAAAAATGATCTGATTTCCCTTAATCAGCAATAAAGAGAAATAGGTGCTTATATGCACCCCCTCATAATGCAGATGTCCCCCAAAAGACTAAAGGAATTACACACTAGCACAATGTATTTTCTTTTCTAAATTTGAATGTTGTATATGGCTTGGAAGTATCATCTTGTCTTCTGCTTCTCTAAGAGCACTGCTAGAGTTTAATAGATTTCTTCTCTCTCTAAATAGGAGCACAGACTAAAGATTTTTCTGGAATTTCTATTGTGACAAGAATGAAATCTATAGAGTTTATCAATCTCCAATCATTCTACAAACGTGGACTACCATACACAGGGCAGGTAACCCCCATGTGTCCCTTCTCTGAGGATACATCATAGGTCTTGTTTTCTGTTGGCAGAAGGAAGCAATCTTTAGTCTATGACTGAAGCCCTCTATAAAAGCAATTTCTGTTCATCACCCTAACCTAGCAATTTCCCTGGACAGGAGTTTTAGGACCAGCTGCAGTCTCTGCAAGGCTCTTCAGGAGCAGCTCTTGAAATAGACATAGCTCTAGTCTATGTGGTATAAGGATATGGGTGTGGTGGAAGCAGGGAGATACTACTCCCTGTACAGCCTGTGGACAGCCATGCAAGTGGTAATTGCAACTTGGCAAATCACTAAAGCTTTGTGTATCTAATCATATCTATTCACTAACAGTCATTTCTGATTCAAGTTCCCAGGATGATACTTGGACAGGTGTCCAACTGGGGCTAAAAACAGTTCTATCTGGGCCATTACTAACTATAGCCTGTCATTCCTCACAGATGAGGAAGGGAAAATCCACTTCTCATTGAATACCACCAGCTGGAACATGTCACTTGTTTCATTGAAGGTGAGCATCAGCCACAGAAAAAAAAGATCAGTGAAATAAGGAGGGATGGAAAGGAAAGGGGAAGACATCTGAGGTGTGATGCACAGGCTTCTGGCTCCTTATCTCATCTGATTATATCTGTAGAAGCATCTTTAATTACTCTCTGATTCCATCTTCCCTGAGAGACAAGAGGCTTTGTTGAAACAGTTCAGCTAAACACTCATCAAAGGTGCTCTGCTGTCCTGAGCTGGAGCATGATCCTAATCCATCTTTTGTATCCCTCTCACTTTTCTAAAAGTGAGTGACTTCACTAAAATCATTCTTTAATCTGACCACTTCATCAGATGAAATCTCTCCTTTTTCTCTGGGATGTACTGGAGATGGCTCAGCAGAACTGCAGCTGACATCTGTCTTTGCTGAAGTCCAATTCAAGCGGCTGCTGTCTCCCTGCAGCAGCACGTCTTATTCAGGCTCAGCCTGGCAGGTAGCTATTCTTGACCTCCTTTTCAAAACTACACTTTGAAGCACTTGTATACTCTTCACAACTTCTGAATTCATTGTATCCAGCCTGGCAGTACATGTGTATTCCCACTATCCGTATTCTTGCAGATGGTATGGGATTCATGAGCCAGTAATGTGCCCTCACAGCCCAGAAAGCTACCCGTATCTTGGGCTGTATCAAAAGAAGCATGGCCAGCAGGTCGAGGGAGGTGATCCTGCCCCTCTACTCTGCACTGGTGAGAACTCTCCTGGAGTATTGCATCCAAATGTGGAGTCCTCAGTACAAGAGAGACATGTATCTGTTGGAGCACATCCAGAGGAGGGCCAAAAAACGATCCAAGGAATGGAACACCTCTCCTTTGAGACAGGCTGAGAGAGCTGGGGCTGTTCAGCCTGGAGAAGAGAAGGCTCTGAGGTGACCTGGTAGTGGACAGGGGAAGCTACAGGAAAGTAGAGGGGAGCTACAGGAAAGAAGAGGACAGACTCTTTAGCAGAGTCTGTGGTTATAGAACAAGAGGAAATATCTTCAAGTTCTGAGAGGGTAGATTTAGGTTGGATATATGGAAAAAGTCTTTCACAATGAGGGTGGTGAGGCACTGCAACAGGCTGCCCAGATATGTGGTTGATGCCCTATCCGTGGATACTTTCAAGGCAAGGCTGGATCATGCCTTGGGCAACCTAATTTTGCAGTGCATGTCCCTGTTCATTGCAGGGGCATTGGACTAGATGATCTTCAGATGTCTCTTCAAACTCTAAGGATTCTATGATTCTATGACTCTATGATTTTATGTTTTCTCCTGAGGCAACAGTCTATCCGTGGTGAAGTTTCCTAATTTTGTCTGGGCTCTGTAATCTTTTCAAGCAGGCTCTAGGTTTTTTTCATAGGCTCACAGCTATTATTCACAAAGTTGTAGATTCTCTGCAAGGAATAGAGTTTCATCATGCAAAGGTTCTTTTGCTGCCTGTTATGCTTCAGGGCATATAATGAGAAATACTAAGAAAATTTGGGTGTTATATTCATGGTAGATGGTTAAAAGTTGATGTTGTGTGTCCTTACAAAGATATAGAAGGAAAAGGAAGATTGGGGCAAAATATTAAATACTTTTATTAAAAAAAATATTAAATTAAAAATTTTTTGCTAAAACTTCATAAGAGACAGTATTATTGACTTCAGTATTGACCTTACACAAAAGAACTTTTAAAACATACCAGATATGTAATCTGCCAAGTAGCTCAGGTATAATCCTAGTGTTTTCAGTTGTCTCAAGCTCTTGTCATGTCATACCGATTGCTTATTCATGTTTTTGTACTCTGAAGGGTACCTACTACCTTGAAAATTACCCATGGACAATTCTGAGCAGAACTAAGGGATTGGGGAGAGCTTCCACTGGCTGAAACCTTTCTACTCTGAGAGCAACAGCTTCCTTGAGATCAAGGCCAGGAATGATGTGATGCCCTGTGATCAAGAGCAGAATGTGCAAGTGGACTATATCCTCAACCAGAATAAACTCAGCTCTGGAACAGACCACATTGATTTCTACTATCTAGTAAGCAAAGAAGACATCTGAATCTCAGGGCAAGACCATACTGCTATTTTGTCCTTTTCACAATAACATGTAGATACTATTAGGAGATGTTAAACTTATCTGAGGCCAGTAAAACTGCTTTGTTTTGCCCGGTGCTCTTCAACATCTTTATCAATGACTTAAACAATGAAATTGAGTGCATCCTCAGCATGTATGCAGATGACACCAAGCTAAGCAATGCAGTCAGTATGTTGGAGGGAAGGGAAGCCATCCAGAAGGACCTGGACAGGCTGGAGAAGTGGGCCCCTTTTAACCTAATGAAGTTCAACAAGGCCAAGTAAAAGGTGCTGAACCTGGGCTAGGACAGTCCCAGGTATTTATACAGACTGGGTGAAGAACCCCTTGAGAGCAGCAATGGCAGATGACTGCCATTTAGTCTAGTATTTATTATCTTCACATGGGTAGCACTGAAAGACTGGACTGGTTTCTATCCAATAGAGTGCTCCAGACTTCCAACTGTGTGAGGTAGCTGACCTCTCCTTGTCTGTATCTGTACAGGGAAAAAAAAAAACATCGAATTTGCACAGTATGCTAATGTACTGCAGAGGTACATGAACATGCGCTGATGAAGTCTGCTTACAGGAAAGTGAATCTAAAGCAAGAGTCTGGCTACAACTTAGCTGTGATGTCATGATTATCTGTTACTGACCTGATGAGTATCAGTTACTGAACTGGGCACATTTTTAAGGTAAAAAAAAAAATTGTATCTTAGTAACATGAAGATCAGATTCCACTGGTGCTTAATAGCAGCTGCTGGTGCTAGACTCTGGCTACATAAGTAGCCACTTCTCATGGCCTAACAAACACCTCTGAATTCCCTTGCCAGAGATGCTATCAACATCTTTGCTGACGAGATTTTTAGGGCACGTCCTACCAGAAGAGCTTCTGTGACAGTAACCATCAAACATTTCCTTCTCTCCCCTTTCATTCTGTTTACGTTCTCATGCTTACAGAATTCAGGCCCTTCAATGGCTCTTCTTTTTGCTCTTCAGGTGATAGCCAAAGGCAGGATCCTTTTCAGTGGAAAGAAGCAGGTGCCAATCCCGCAGCATGAGAGTGAGTACCTCATGAAAGTTATGTGCACATCTCAGGAAAGCATGACTGCCAAACAATGCCAAATACTATACATGTTACTATTAACCACAGGCAGGGGCTATTGAAAGAGTTGTTAGACTGTGGTCCACCTTATTAGATCAACACAGTTACCATTATGATTGGTGCAGTGGCCTTCCAGGTGAGTGTCCTTCTCCAGTCTTGTCTAATTGATCTAATTAGATCTAATTGATCTAATTCCTGACCTTGTGACTTTGCTGCTAGCTTGTATCTTTGAGAAGATACAAAATTTTGTAGTTCATCTGCTTACATAATGTGCAGGAGGAGGGAAGAGAGATATTTTTGCCAACCTTGAGGATTGGCTACTATTCTAAAATTATTGTTAATCTGCAATCTGTGGCACTGTATGAAGTGTTCCTGTTTACAGGTAGAAAATAATGAATTCCCTCTTCTGATTCCTGTCTCCAGTCAGCTGATTCTAAATGGCATGGATTCAAGTGAGTCCTTTTCCTCTCTTCTATTCTTTCCTGCATCGTACAGATCTGCATGGTTCCTTCTCATCAACTCTAACTATTGACAATGACTTCCTGCCTGACATCAAACTTCTAGTGTACACACTCTTCTTGGATGGACAAGTAGTGGCTGATGTGGAAGAGTTTCAAGTAGCCAAGTGCTTCAGACACAAGGTGAGTAGAAATGCAAAGTGGAAGAAGAGGACAATCACATCACTGATATTCTCTGGTCTGTTGTCGTTTCTGGTTCTGTTTCATCTTTAGTCAAAAGGTGTAAATTGGATACCTGCTAAAACAAATGTCCAGTATTTTTTGTCTGAGAAACAAAATAAGTAACCTCCTTTTTCTCTAAATTCCTAGTTTTGCCCTCCCCTGCACTGAGTGGCAAGCCCCTCCCAACGAGTAAATCATGCCCCTTTGAACACTGTTTTCTCCCTACATTCCCCAGTGATCTGAAAGCACAGTGTCCTCTATTCTCTCCCTAATGTAAAGAGAATTCTGCTAACCTAGCTACAGAAGAATTCTCACTGCCTAGGCTGTCTTGAATCAGCAGGAGGTGGCTGCAAAGAAGTAGGGGAATTATGACTGGGCTGTGTACATTGCAGCTCCAGCAACCTTTCCAGTGGTTTTCCAGGATGGACTCTCTCCGCATCTCATCCCTTCCCTATTCTCTTTCACTCCACTGCCCATACACCTAAGACTCTCTAATGATAAGTGCCTGATCCTATCTTCTTTTGCAGGTGGAATTGGACTTCTCAAGCAAGCAGGAAGTCCCAGGGTCAAAAGTCAGTCTGAATCTCAAAGCTGCTCCAGGATCCCTCTGCTCTGTCCAATCTGTTGACAAAAGCGTCCTCCTGATGGAGAACAATACTCTAACAGCAGACATAGTGAGTACAGCCTGCCATGACTAGCACCCTAATGTCTGCCTGCCTTCTGTTTCCGTGCTTTGACAGGAGGCTCCTGGAAGGAGAAGGCCCATAGGCCATTCCTAGGCCCAGATGCATTGTTATGTGGCTGCTCTGGCATTCTCCCTCCTAGGTCTTTTCTGAGTAGTTATGTGTTCTTCATGTTCCTACTGCATTTGCCTTGTGCTTTGAATCTCAACCTGGAGAGTAATGGAAGTTGCGCACCACTGCCAGGGTAGGTCAGGAGAGCAGCTTCAAAGAGATGCTGGTGCTTACTGCTTAGAAGAAAAGTTCTTTTCTCACATAAACCTTCCTTTCTCTTCTTCTGTCTGCTACCAGGCAGAGAGGCTAAGCTAATCTTAAGTATGTTCTGAATTTTGAATAGTCCTTTGTGAAATCAGGAGCTGGACTCAATGATCCTTGTGGGCCCTTTCCAACTCAGGGTAGTCTACAATTAAAAAATCAATTTTATGCTGGTAGGGCCCTCGTGTCCTTTTGTCTCAGATATTGCTGAATTATAACTGCATGACTCAGTCTGAGCACTCAAGCAGTTCTTTAGAAAACAGAAGCCAGGGGACAAAACCCATACTGGCCATGAGGTCACTGGTGAAAAGTGGCCATGATTTTGTTGGCACCCAGGTGCATTTTGAGAATAATTCTGAGAAGATTTGAAGAAACTTATCCTTAAAGCAGTGCTGTGGTTCAATTGAATGAATTTAAGACTTATTAGAACAAAAACATTGCAAGAACTGAAAATTTAGAAGCGTACCAGAGATGATACACATGGGTATGCCTCATACAAAGTTGTAAGATAAGTTACAGTAGGCCAGCCTGTTACAAAGAACCCTCATCCAAATCTGGAAGGACTTACTGCAGCTGTAGGTAGGCACCTCAGTGTGATCTGGTGTTCTCTTTTACAGGAATGCTGTTCTAAGGCACAGCACTTATTTCTAACAGACATATTAAATAACACTCATCAAACTTATAAGTCAGATATGCCAATGCCTTGCACTCAAACTGAGATGTGTCTTATCCGGATTTTGCACCTTAGAGTTAAAAGGCTTGAACTGCCAGAGGTGAAGATCTTGAGCCTAAGGGTTTCTTGCCTACATCCACTCCTTGGGCCTCATGTCCTTAAGCATAAGATGGCTCAGTGCTAACTTTGTCAACTATGAAGATTTATGAAATAAAATATAGGGCTATAGTCCAAATATTTGGCTCATTCACACAATCTTGTTGGCCAGTTCCTCATAAAGACCTCTGTTTTTCCTTTGCAGTTATATAAGAAGGTCTTTGATGACAGTTTTACAATTGGAGGACGGGGGTTCCCTTATCACCTGGAAGACTTTGATGCATACCCTTGTCTGCCCCAGCAATCCAGTCTCATTAAAAAGACTCAGATGGGAGCACCATGGTACCAAAATGATGCTGATGTTTTTAATTTGTTTAAGGTGAGACTCTGCATTTGTGTCAAACTTTTCCTGAACCAGTGATTGCCACTGTGCCATCCTGAATGCCTACAAATATGTAGCCTTAGTGAACTTCAGCTTCCCTGTCATTCATTGCTACAAGTTATTTGTGTCATGTTTTAAATCCAGTGTACCCACACTCACTTGGGGATTATGGGGAAAGTTAAAATTTAGGAGTAAGGACAATGCATTCCTCATGCACTGCCCAGAGTTGTAGAATAATAGAATGGCATGGAAGGAACTTTAAAGATCACCTAATTCCTACCTCTCTGCCATGGTTACCAATAACTAGATCAGGCTGCCCAGGGCTCCATCCAACTTGAGCACCTTCAGAGATGGGGCATCCACAACTCTAGGCAATCTGTTTTAAAGCCTCATCACACTCTGAAGAAAGAATTTCTTCCTAACATCTAGCCTACGTGTCACCTCTTCTAGATTAAAGCCATTCCCCTTTGTGCTATTACTATCAGACCACATAAAAAATCAGTCAGCTTCCTGTTCATAAGCTCCCCTCACTTACTGGAAAGCCAGAATATGGTCTCCCCAGAGCCTTCTCTTCTCCACGCTGAATAATCCCAACTCCCTCTGCCTTTCTTCAAGGGAGAAGTGTTTCTTCCTTTGATCATCTTTATGATCTTCCTCTTGACCTGCTCCAACACCTCCCTGTCTTTCTTGTGATGAGGGCCCCAGACCTGAATGCAGTACTCCAGACAGGGCCTCGCAAGGGCAGAGCAGAGGGGGACAATTAGCTTCCTTGCCCTGCTATCCATGCCTCTTTTGATGCAGCCCAGGATACAGCTGGCCTTTGAGGCTGCAAGTACACACTGCTGGCTCGTGTCCAGATTCTTGTCAACCAGAACCCTCAAGTCCTTGTCCACAGGGCTGCTCTCAATGTCTATGTATGTGTATACAAACAAGCAGAATCTTAAAGTTTTTTAGCTACCAACAACTGCCTTATGAAACTTGCTATAATATGAAAATATCTCAAGATATTTTCAACATTCCTTATTGCCTGTTATTTACCACTGATTTACTCTCTTTACTGTTTTCCCAGTTACTGCGCATGAAAATATTTACCAGTACTAAAATCAAGAAACCAGTTTCCTGTGTGCAACAAAACTTTGAGAGAAAGATGTTGTCTAATACAGACAGTGTTGTGGGTAAGTGTATGGGATCTGGTGAATCACAGCCTGAACCTCTGATTGATCACCTGAGGGGAGCAATGAGTCAGCCACGGGAGCACAGGTGAAGGCAATTCACCTGTGCTGCAGGAAGGGGTGGAGTCTGGCTGCACCTCTCCTAGACCTATTTAAGAGCTGGCTACCAATGGGGAAGGATCTCTTCTGGAGATCTGCTCTGCTGGAGTTTCATAAGCAAGCCCAGGATAACCCAGTTAATCAATAATAGTTAAAAGCTCAAATCTATGTCCCTTATTAGCTGTCCTTGGGTTCTGTAGTCTTCACAGAAAACGTGGCTTGCTCTCCACAAGTATTTTCACAGACTTTTTAAAATGGTGTGACTCCAATTAAGTATTCTATCTCCCTCGTATTCCATACCATAACTTGCTGAATTTGTCAGTCTGAGCCTCAGACCAAAATCCATTTACCTCTTTCTCCCTAAAGTCGTGTTCCCTAAAGATGCAGACTCTGGGACATACTCTCGCTGAAAAGCTAACCCTGTATACACAGATAATTTATGGTTTATGCTAGATTGCCTATGAATGAAGAAGTAATTTCACCTGTTGTGACTTATGCTTTTTTCTGACGTATTACTTGCTTTTCTGCAGACAGTCATGTTGTTCATGCCAGTCTTATACCTCAGTCAGATGACGCAAAGCCCAAACCACGGACATATTTTCCAGAAACTTGGATTTGGGATTTAGTCTCTGTCAGGTTGGCAATAGCCTCTGCCTACCTTTTTCAGAGATCTTTGGAAACTTCTGACTACTTCTAAACAAGTTTTCTCTCTCCTCCTGCTGTAGTGGTAAAGGTCAAGCATCTCTCCAAATTACTGTACCTGACACTGTTACAGAATGGAATGCTAATGTCTTCTGTGTTGCTGATAGTGGCTTTGGGATTTCTCATTCAGCTACACTTAGGGTATTCCAGCCTTTCTTTGTAGACCTGTCTCTGCCATACTCTGTGATACAAGGAGAGATTTTCAGCCTGAAAGCCACCGTCTTCAACTACCTTGAGGACTGTATCCAAGTGAGTATTTCCCAGTCCCATATTTTGTGTTAGAGCAAGAGTAAAAGCCTAAAGGCAAGCTATTAGCTATATACTGGTATCTAGGACACAAAACATAGTATCATTTTTGTGACTCATGATGTTTGTTCCTTTGATCGGTGCCTGGTGCTAATTCTATGCCAATGTATGTTTGTACACCTCAACACACTCAGGTGCACACCACCCTCATAGAGACTCCAGAACTAAAGGTGCATGCCGTCCAGGCTGCCAGTTCACCAGCTGCCTCTGTGACAATGAAGCAAAAATCTTTGCGTGGAATGTGACAGCCACTAGACTGGGTGAGGTTAAGCAGAGGGATGTGTGGTAGCCAGTGGGAGGAGGTGTGAAATTTGCCTGCCCCTTTGTTTGGTTCCATCACCTGTATGTACAGAACTCTGCTGCAAGTGCTCAGTGATGCACTCTCATGCTTCTTGCAGGCAAAGTGAATATCACTGTGAGCAGTGTGGCAGAAGATTCGCATAATCTGTGTGATAACAGGGTTGCTGTGACACCATTGCAAGGAAAGACAGACACAGTGATAAAACCTTTGATTGTGAAGGTTAGTCAGATCAATGATGGAGAATACCTGGGAACAGTGTGTTATCCCATGAAGCATTAGCAAGAGGAAGTTTAGATCTTTCTTGGAAACAGACAGGCCTACAGAGGCATGGAGACTTCCTTTCCTACCTTCTGAACTACTCTTTCTCCACTTGCAGCCAGGAGGCATTCTACAAGAGAAGACCCAAAATGCCTTTCTCTGTGTTACAGGTATAGAACATAATTCACTGACTACTATCAGGATGGAAGGGATGGGACTACTGCAGGTACCCAGAGGTGGGGGGAATTTGTCCAAGAATGAGCACCTGTGCCATGCCTGAGAGAACAACTGTAGTTTCTTCATATCTATCTTCTGCCTGGCGTTTCCTGTGTGAGGCACATGTTTTCAGATCTCAGCTTTCATACTCAGTCTCGTGGGGTCCCCTTTGGGTTGTCTCAATTGCGTGTGATAAGTTTTCCATTGAGTAAATTTCTGGCTTTTCCCTTCCTTAGATAACACAGTCTCGGAAGAATTCTTCCTGACCCTGCCTACAGAAACACTGGAGGGATCTGGCCGAGCTACTTTCTCTGTGATTGATGATAAAGGCTTTCCTTGCTCTTGGGCCCTAGTGGGAAAAGATTGCACAGTGCTTTGGCCTGTTCCCAGTTCCCCACAAGATAATCTGAAGAGTGTGATGATGGCCTTAGAAATGTGTATCAAGTAATCTTTTTCAGCAGTTATTCCTTTCATATGGAAGGATCTTAGGATCCCAAGTGTCTGGAGAAGAAGGAGCAAAACACGGTATCTCCTCTTGATGTCTCTCAATCATCCACCTAAAGCAACCAATAACATCTCTCTGGTTTATCATCTGGCTGGCCTCTATAATTCTTTTCTCTCCTTGATACCTCAGGAATGACAGTTCTCTTAGGATTTCCTCAGATCCCCTGAAGTTTAGCATTCCCTGCCTCTTCCCAGAATGATACGACTTCCTTTGCTATTCTGGACTTATTCAGGAGGGGCAGGAAGAAATCTAATTGTGATATTATACACATCAGTTTCATGAGGACCTCTTTTTCAGGATTCCAGTAGAGCTTAAAGAAGGCAGGAGTCCTTTCATTTTATATCGCTGAATGCTTTTCTTTCTCCTTACTCTCCACCTCATATTTTAGGGGATATCATGGGCCTGGCACTTCAAAATTTAGATCAGCTGCTTAAGATGCCATTTGGCTGTGGTGAACAGAACATGGTTCAGTTTGCACCAAACATCTTCATACTCCAGTACTTGAAGAAGACTAAACAATTGGACCCAGAAATTGAAGTTATGGCACTCTATTGCCTGAGAACTGGTAAATGTTGTCCTTTCTTCTATTTTTTGGGGAAAAAAAAGTGCTGTAAATGTAAATCTGTAAATTTGTTTAATGTGAGAGTGCAAGATGAGTGGAAGCAATGCCAGAGTTGTGCCAAAGAAAGAGATCACTGAGTATAAGGAAATGGTTTCAAAAAAGGTAAAGCATCTTTTTGAAGAATCATTATTTCTGTCTCTGGATATTATTGAAGAACTAAGCCTATTTTTCTCAGGAGGGTGTAGGTAATTATTTCCATTATACTGTGATGCCTGTATTTCATTCTGTCATCAGTCTGATGCACATACAATTCCTTGTGGAAACAGGGTAACAGTTGCTACTAACTGGAATAAGGGGTGGCCATAGCAGATAAATAATTTACTTAGTGTTTGCTTATGTCTGATATAATCCAAATTTAGTGTCTTATTTTGCAAAGTACACCATATTAGGATTTCTCTTTGTCCCTTCTGAGAAAAGCCTTTTTAGCCATTCCTACTGATCTTTCTGTTCACAGTACGGTGTCAGTGTTGCTTGGAAAGTGTGGGGAGGTGAAATGGCTGAGCATGTCTCTACTCTGCAAAATCAGCTAATAATGTAGAGCAGCTGCATGGCACACTTCAGTGATGCTGTGCAACTTTTTCTTGTCACTCTGGTACTGTGGGATGCTCAAGGCATTTTGATGTAGTAAGTTTGGTTCAATGTCTCTGTAGGAGCTGGTGAAGTCTCTTGCTGTAAATGGCTTCTTCCTACACTAAAAGTACAGTTTGAGTTGGTACATGTTTTCATGCTGAGTTGTTTTTGCCCCTGTCTTCATAGGTTATCAGCGTCAGCTGCTCTACAAACATGATGATGGCTCCTACAGTGCCTTTGGGAAGTCTGACACCCAGGGCAACACATGGTGAGTGACTAGAGTTGGTACTGTCATCCCAAACCTAGCATCCATTCTATTTCCTGTCTGTGACATCTGTGCTCTGCCCACAGGCTGACAGCTTTTGTGGCCCGGTCCTTTGGGCAGGCCAGCTCTTACATTTACATCAGCAAAGATCATGTGCAGGATGCTGTGCTCTGGCTGCAGAAGCATCAGTTACCCAATGGTTGCTTTCAGAGTGTGGGGAAGCTCTTCAATAATGACTTGAAGGTATGACTAATGGCAGTGGAAGTAGGAGTGGGAGAAACCCAATATGGGGACAGGGTCAACTCCCAGGCTCTTCTGCTGCGCAAAGCATGGTTTAACTCAGTTAAACATATTCCCTGAGCAGAGTGAAGCATAGCCTAGAACAATATATATTTTCTCTACGTGAGTTTTTAACCTCTATTGAGCGTTCTCTTTTGTTTTTTTTTTTTTTCTCTAGATAAATGGCACCATGACTGATTGTGCCAAGGCACATTAGGGGTACAGGGAGAAATATTTGTATTCTATAGTGCTTGTACAAAAAACTCTGGCTGGATTGTCCCTCTTCTCATGCATTATGATCCACAATAAAGACTCCAGATAGGCCTAACTTTGTGCTTTAACATGGAATGATCTGAAGACACTGTTGACCCTTCACTGCCCACCAAGTATTACTTTTCCTGGAGCCTGGCACTCCCAGATTGATCCCTGCACTGTAGCTGGAAATGCACAATGAACATGCCCTGATGCTAGAGTACCGAACAACTGGATATAGTGCAGCAGTACGTGGGTTCATGTGTTCTGTAAAGGGAAAAATAATCAGGACTACTCAGATTGCAAAGTCACCCTACTAAACACAAGGCACAGTTTGAAATAAAACAGGCTGACATTTTAGCAAAGTAAAGGGTTCCCTTTTTCCCTCCCTCCCTTCCTTCAATGCAGTACAAACTAAAACCAGAGTGTACAGATAGTCTATCCTAATCTGATTTCCACTCATTTCTCAACATGGGCTTTTTATTTGAATAGATATTTTGGGGCACAATGAAGTTCCCTCTCTTTGCACTTTGAAGTTTCTGCTGTCAGTATGAATAATGTCTCACAACATTGTTTATGATGCAGTCTTGTCTCTTCCCTGAGGATGCTGGCAGAACTTCATTGGGAATGCTTGTCCTCTGATGGAGAAAGAGACTTGGATTACTGTTTTTCCCCTTGCTAACCTGTAGCTTTTCACAATCAGCTGATTTCTATACAAACTCACATCTTGTATACAAATTCTGCATCATAAAACCTTTGTTCTAGTGTTTACTTGTAACATATTAAAAAAATAAATCAATAACTTACCACCATATCAAGAATGCCCACAGCATGCTACTATACTCTGGTAGTTATGTTATCCATAGGCAGTTTTCGTAGTTAAACAATGACAGTTCGCATAATGTTTGAAGGCAAGCAATGTTCATTTTTGTCTGTCTGTGTGATTTACAGGGTGGTGTGGATGATACACTCTCATTAACAGCCTATATAGCTGCTGCCCTTCTGGAGCTCCAATTGGAGAAGAATGTAAGTCACATTTGAACTCTTTTAGGGCTTTTTAACATGGATAATGTTTTCTTGCTGTCACTGACCTGATTTGCAGCAAGCAGAGCATCTATGATTCCCAGCTAACCTTAGGGGAACAGTTGTCACTGAAAATGATGCAGGGCTTGCAGGGAAGATGTAGCTGTAATACTCAAGGATTGTTGATATATTGAGAAATTTACTTTAAATTCATTCCTTTCTCAGGATATAATGCTGAATATGCCTTACGTTGTCTTAAGAATGTTACATTTGATGAGACCAGCCTTTATGTCAAGGCCTTGATGGCTTATGTATTCACACTGACCAGGGATGTGGAGATGAGACAGGAGCTTCTGGATAAGTTAGAGAAAGAAACTGGTAAGTTGTTGCCTTTCAAAGATTTGGCTTTCTTCTTTGGATTCACAGAATTGCAGGAGTTGGAAGGGGCCTCTGGAGGTCATCTAGTCCAATGCCCCTACTAAAGCAGGTTTCCTGTAGTAGACTGCAGAGGAAAGAGTCTAAATGGGTTTTGAGAATCTCCTGAGAAAGAGACTCTTGCAGCCTCTCTGGTTACCTTATTCCAGTACTCTGTCAACCTCAAAGTAAATAACTTTTTTTCTCATGTTATTTTGGAACTTCCTGTTTTCCAGTGTTTCCCATGATACCCCTTAATTCTTATCCATGAATTCTCAATTCATTCATAATTCATCCCTAGGTAGAACTCAATACATTCCTGTTGCTCTCCCACATGAAGAGCAACTCTATCACCTTGCCTTGCTGACTTATATTTCCTAAAATGTACATAGACATCCATGACAACATTCTAGTCATACAAGCTGTCCCATCCCATCTTCATGATTGCAGTGAGAATATGGCCCTGTGACAACACACAGATGTCTAGTTCCTTCAGTTTATTCCCCATGCTGTGCACCATTGGTCCCTGGTCTCTTAAAGTCAACCTACGCATTCTCCACTTAATGACAGTAATGTGAGCTACAGTTACAATCCAAGAGCTGATATACTCACAGCATATCACTGAGGAAGCAGTGCCTGGCTACGTAGTAATAACAAGTGTGGCTTCCTTATCATAGCTTGGAATATGGCATGTGAAAACTAGTTCATCTCTGTCACCACTAACAGAAACATAGCTTTGAGTATGCACGCAATGGAATAAAACCAGGACTGTGCTCTTAATAAAAAGCTTGTGTTCAGAATCAATCAGATCCTAGCAGAACTGTTTCTTAGAAGAATGAGAATTTGGGGTCACATCTGCAGCCTTGATCTCTCTGGGCTTCCAGAGGAAGAATTGGAGCCTTGCATATTTTCAGAGAACAAAAACCTCTGGAGAGATTGGCTTCTGTATTCTGGGTTTCTCCAGAAAGTTGCAGCCATTTCTGGTGTTGTAAAGGAAACTGCCACTCCTCCAGATATAGAAGGGCAGGATGAGCTAATGTTCATCAGGGTCTAAAGTTTTTCTCTCCAAAACTTTTTTTCTCTGTGCATCAGCAGAACATCTGACATCAGATTCCAGTAGTGAAGAATCTTCCTCTATGACTGAGATAGTAGCCTATGTCCTTCTGGCTCATGTTTCCAAACCAGATTTTGCCATCAATGAAAGTGCAGGCTTGTGCACCGGCTCAGTAAACAAAGAAATGCTCTTGGGGGATTTGCTTCCATACAGGTAACAATCTGGGGAAAGTTATAGGGAGAAAGTTATAGGGAGAGATACTGTACGTAGAGTGATACGTGTATGTTGTGTGTGTGCATACTTCTCCAGATCCATCCTTTGCAGAGAGGCATACATGAGCCCTGCTTGCGAAGGGGTATGCTGTGGGGAAGTTGTTAGTTTGTTTGCGAGATCACCCAGGACTAGAACTGCTAGTCCCAGGGCTCAGAAGCCGTGCTTACCACATACAGAAGTCATATAGAAGCCTGTGAACTCAATGGCATATATACCCTAGTTGTATCAGAGCATGATTCGGGGCCATTAGATGTGTATTTTTCCCTATTGTGCCTGATTTAGAGTGCTGGATCTTGTACTGCTTTACTGCATAGGAAAGTGAGTTTCTCTTTACTTTCAGGATATGGTTGTTAGCCTGCAGGCCCTGGCTCAATATGCAGCCCTGATTCCTCATGCGGTCAGAGATGTAAAGGTGACAGTGAAAGGCAAAGAGGCTTCTCCACTAGAGTTCCATGTGCACGAAAATAATAAACTGGTCTTGCATCAAGCACCTCTCCTTGAAGTCCCAGGGATGTACACAGTACAGGCAACTGGCAGTGGGTGTGTATACATACAGGTGAGTATACATAAGAAAAAGAGCTGTTAAGTTTTGCCACTAACTCTATAAGTGAGATTTTGATTTAAGCAAATGCTATAGCCTCAAGCTCTATATAGGATTTTGCTTCTTTCTCTTTGTGGGCAGTGTTCTAGCTAATATGCTTTCTCAAGCCTTATTTTATTTTATTTTTAGTAAAAACTGAGACAACATTGGACTGAATGGGACCTTGTATTAAGATATCTGAGCCTTCAAACCTAGGGCTATGTTCGTAGGCTTTATGAGACCCTATGGGCTCAACGTAGCACGTCTGGACAGAAAGAACAGCAGGAGCAAGCTGTGTTAGTTACTGGTTATTGGTTTGTTAAAAGCTGGAGGCACAAATAAACCTTTGGCTCACGCAGGAAAGTTCTGGGGTACTTGACAGACATTGTTTCTTTTCTACCAGAGCACTCTCTACTATAACACCCCGCCACCAAAAACTGAAGTTGTCTTCCTCCTGGATGTGGAAACAGTAATACAAGAATGTGATGGTGTCAGGAAACAGTTTGACATCTACTTATCAGTTAGGTATGGGATTCTCTGATGCTTTTCCTTCACCAGAAAACAGTGAGAACTTCCACAGTATAGCTAGAACCCCCTAAATATCTTCTATTTTTGGCAAACACTGGGACAGACTGCCTTCTCCGCAGATTCAAAGAAGATAATGAAAAGAGAGCTAAGGCCTGGGAAAGCAAGGGAAAACATTGGCAGTGGTTTCCATAGCCCAACTGTCTTAGCACAGTGCAGCACAGCAGTTCCTAGAGCACTGGCAGATGAGACAGCCAGTGTTCTCAAGAACCAGAGTTCCCAGCACAGGGAGAATTTGGAGGCATGGTCTGAACCAGTGTGTCTTGATTTGTATTCTCCATGCCTACTGTCCTGAAAGAGGACAATGCCAACATCTTCCTTTTATTGGGTGAGAAGACAAAAGAATGGGAGACCACTCTTAATCTATAACATCAAAGATAACTTCCGTCTCACTACATGGCAATGTGTACATTTGCTGCACAGTCTTTCTCCATATTGAGCTAGTTGGGGCAATAAGATTTTTTTCCTCTTTACGTAGGCAGTTGTGCTTTCATATCACTGTAGAGCAGAACAGAATTTGGACTAAAGTTTATCATGATACTCTGTAAATGTTGTGATGAGTTCCCCATCTAATGTGTTTCTCTCCTGCCTTTTTTTCAGTTACACTGGGGACCGTGAAACCAGTAATATGGTCCTGGTGGAGGTGGATATGCTGTCAGGGTTCATTGGTTCATTCCTACAAAAAAGTCTGTGAAAGAGGTAAGACTTTTTCCTCTGGCCTTCCCTGAAAATGTGAAGATAGACTTTCCAGATGTATCTCAGCTAGAAATACCCAAACCCCTAAGAACTGCTGGAGTATAATAGTTACTATGAAGTTATCTTACTTTAGTTAGTTAGTTAAATAAACTAAGCAAGTGCAGATACAGTGGGCTATTCCACAAGGCAATTTTCTATTTGCTGAGCTGATTGTGTAGTTTGTGATATTTAGAATAACTGATGAGGTAAGAAGCTAGCAAGGAGCTGAAAAACACCTCATTAGAGCTATCTGGGGTGCACTGAAATTTCTCACTGTTGTCATTTGGAGGAATACTCCGTTAAGCATTGATGAATCCCATAGAATTATTCAGTGATATGTTTTATTTTTCTAGGAGATAACTAAAAGATCCATCGTGTTTTCCTTCTTAATGGCTTTACCTTTGTTACAAATGCTTAAAGTAGAATCATAGGCAAAGGACATTTGTTCCAAATCTAAGAAAGTTATCTGTGTGCTCCTAGCGAATACAGGCCCTTACGGTTAGAGAAGGCAGGCTCTCTCATGTCTAGGCTAAGTGCCATAATCAGCAGTAGTGTGCTAACAAATATCAAGCTAAATGTGAGACATCAGGCAAGGCTAATGAGCTGATGCTAACAAAACACATTCTCTTGTCTTCCTGCAAAGTTGGAGAATGTACTCTTGGTGAAAAAGGCAGAAATAAAACCAGACAAAGTCACAATCTACTTGGAAGAGGTAAGAGGAAGACCACATAGATCTGCTCAGTCAAGTAGTACTAAAGCAGTTGCTGCACAACAGAAATACTTTGTTTTGAAACTCTCATAAAAACAACAGCAGTCTTTTGTGTTGGGACTTTAGAGATCAGAAAATACAAATCTCTAGACTAACCATACAACTCAAAATTGGCAAAAGAGAGTATGAAAGAATCTGGAGAAGTGGAGAAAAATCTTTGATGCAGAGGGAATGAACTTGGAATGCAGATGACATTGAGATAGCCAGTGTCTATTTTTCTCTCTAGCTGGACAAGACTTCTCTGAATCTTAACATATCAGTGGAACAAGATAATGAAATAGAAAACCTGAAACCAGCCACAGTGCATGTCTATGACTACTATAAACCAGGTGAGATTTCACAGTCACTGATGAAGAGTCACCATCTTACCTCCCACTCAAACACAATGCAGTCTATGTCATTTGTTCCACTTACGTCCCTTAGTGCAGTGTACTTCCTCCTTCAATTTCAAGCTTGGGTTTCCTCTGTACAGAACTTCTACATTTACGTTTCAGAATCACTTTCTTTTCTGTTCTTTGAAGTGAGACTGCTGGACACTGAGGTTATGTTTTGGGGTGGATATTCAAAATGACTGTTTTTTTTTTTTTTTTTTAACTTCAAATTATGTCTCTGTGGAAAGAAAGCTTCCCTGTTAGTTTACCATGTCTTCTTTCACTCCTGAGCTCTCTTGAAAATATTTAGACATTTATTTAAAATCAGTGTTACGTACTGCCACCTTAATTGGTAAGAAGGCAGAATTAAGTTCTATGCTTCTCAGGTGTAGTGTAACAGTCCAGACAACGAGTAGGTTCTGTCACGTCCCAGAGGATAATAGGGAAATAATTTCTTAGCCTGTTAGCTTAAGACTCAAGTTGGAGTTTCCAAAAGCAGGCAATATTTATTTTTGGCTCTGGGTGCATGGTGAATCATCTCTGATTACCATGCATGTTTTGTACAAAGTATCTTCAGCCTATATACATTACTTGTGTTACATATGCAAATGTTTTCCCAGGCAGTACATATGTATTCAATACTTCTCCCAAAATAATTAACATAGGCTTCTGCCTCCTTGCACAGGATGAGATTTTTATGGTGGTGGTCTTTTGGGGTCTGTGGTCATCATCAGCAGTCTTCTTCTGGTTGAACCTGGTCTACACAGATGCTCAGTTAGCTTCTTACCTTGATTGCACAATACTTTCACAGTGGTTTCACAAAACTATAATCTGATTCAAAGCAGAACTTTCCTTATGTACTCGGTACAAAGAACAGGCTCTTCCCCCTACCTAAACAAACTACTGGGCTATCCATTAAAGAGCATTAGCAAGTTTAACGGTATCGCTACAACTTGCATCAATTCCTTGAAGCTCTACATGAACTAAGCCCAGAGATCTTGAATTCATCCTAGGCCTCTACCTCTCCACGCTCAGTATGAGACAGCACACAGGATAAAAAGAACTATCTGAAAAGAATTTGAGAGCAATATGCAAAAGTACCATTGGAGATTTAGAAAGCTGAACATGTTGTATGCTGAATTCCATTCCTGCTCTCCTTTCCCATACCATTTCAAGACAAGAGGAGAATTCTTAATGCAGTCTTTGCAGAAATAAGTACTGTAACCTAGTATGCTCTCTCTTTGCTATCTCATCTTTCACCATAATTTTTGTGCTTGTTGTAAGACAGGAATATATTATCAGTAAAAAAACAAGGCTACTAGGAAAACCTACCAAAAGGTTTTCTCTTTAAAAAACATCCTATTATGTAAGTCACTCTGAAAGTAATGCCTCCTATTTATATCCATGAAAACTAGAACGGACACAAAGAGCACAATAATACTATTTGATAGAGCAAATCCTTAGCTACAAAACACCTTTTTTCAACATAGTCACCACCATTGGCTGTGCATTTTTTTCCAGTAGTGAATAAGAGCTTGCATGCCACATTCATAAAAAAAAAAAAACTGTACCATCAGAGGTGATCTACTGTTGTTGTCCCCAGTGTTGAAATGCACTGCCCACTACCTCACACTAACATCTGCTGTTTGGTCTCCATAACCATTCAACAAGTGTCAATAAATATCAATGAGTGCAATTTTTTCTTAATGGGGAAATCAATTCCACACTTTTTCTTCATATGCACTTCGTTGTCACGTGCCATTTGTCAGACTGCTCCTCTATTGCCCCTTGTCACATGGCAACAAAATGTAACAGAATATTGGCAACAAGGTTCAACCTCAACTGCCATACCACCACCATCTGCCTCTGACATTGTGAGCCAACATAATCATACTGCATAATAGGAACTTTTATAGCTGGAGTAGAGAAAAATGAAAATTCTAGACATTTTTCTGTTCCTATATTCACACTCTAAAGAGGGGAAAATAAGGAGAGTGGGATGGTTGTGTTAAAGAGAAAGAAGCTTGGCATTATTTTACTATGTAGTTTTGCGACTCACCATGCATTCTCCTTTTGCTCCTACAGATGACTGTACAGCAAGAGAATACAATTCTTCTTGCAGTTCGGGTTAGTGTCAATAGGCTTTCAAGATGAGAACCTCTGAAACAGCTGGAACTGAGAACTGGCCATAAGCAAGCAAAGCAGCCACTTCCGCTCTGTCTTTAATTCCATCTGATCGGACTGCAGATTGATTTGGAATCTACTACACTAGCTGGTGGCACTATTTCTAATCCAAATATGAAGACCAGGCTTGAACATACTACGGAGAGTTTAAAGGATCCATTTTTATTCCATTTCCGTATTTCCCTCGTGTGCAGTTCTCCCAGCATCCCAATTCTGAATGCAACTGAAGTGTCTATGTCAATGACAAAAGGATATTACAACTCATTCTCTACAACTTCTTGGCCCTTTGATTTATTCCTAAATATTCTTCATGCACTATGCCTTATGCTTTTTCTTTCTGCAGATGTCTGGATCAAAGATTCTGAAAAGAACACCATGGTTCTGGAACCAGTAATCTGAGTTTCCTGCTTTCATAAGGAAAACATCATTACTCTGGCTCTCCTGCTGTACACGCTTTTGCTCTGTTGAATGCACCCTCTTTCATTTGATGCCCTTATTTTCTATGTGAAGCCTGACTTGATATACAGTAGTTTGAGTTCAAGTGAAATAAACTATGTGAAAACTGAAAAGAAGGCAGTGACTTGATAGTTTATTAAATCCGCACAAAATTCAGTGTCTGAAAAAAAAAAAAAAGTAAAAAAGAGAAACATTTCTTAGATCAGATACACATATTTTTCTTTCGGTCACTACATTGGCTTAAGTATTCTGCTCCCTCTAACTGTTTCTGGACTACCTTCTCAATTGAGCTAACACAACAGATTGCTTGCAGTCAAAATACAAGAAACAAACAAATAAATCCAGAGCAAAAACCCAAATATTTTTAACCTTCATCATAGCCCTCTGAATCATCTTTCTGTCACAGCTGAAGAACAAGAACAGGCAAAGGAAGGCCAAGGGAGAATTACGTAACCAGTTCTCCAAGTAACTTCATAATGGTGATGTATGAAGGGAGGCCAGTAGGTCAAAATAATCCTCTCCAAATTCTCTGTATGTTATGTAGCCTCATGTTTGTTACTATTTCTTATGTCAAGCAGGAGTATTTTAGAAATTCTTTGAGGGCATGATCTTTCAGAGCGTACTTTCAGATGCCAGTTCCATTCCAAAGTCTCCAGGATTTTCTTTCAGGGCCAACTGCCTTAAAAAACAGTCTGCTGTGCCACAAAAAAGAAGGGCTAAATATGGATAGGTTTGTGGAGTTCCTTTTTATGTCTGGTTTATCCTTTTTTAGGGAAGTAGATATTCGTCATCTTCTTTTTGAGATGTAGTTTCCTTTCATAAAAAGTGTAGAGTGAGATGTGGTGATGAACTCTGCTTGCACGTAGGATAATCTGCTGTAGAAATTTCATGCAAACAGATTACGTTAATAGATGTTACTATGCAGTGAACTGTCTGTGATCTTCCCAAGGATATGGCTGTTTCACTTTTCTGATGACATAGTAAAAGGAGTACTGATATCCTGACAGCTTCCCCTATATATCTGTATTGCAGCAGTATACTAATATTAGCTTAGAGACCCTCAGAAAGCTATCAGCTATGGCTAGAGGGTACACTAACAACTGTGTTAAAGACTGTTGTCTGTCACCAGCTTGTAGTACCAGGACTGTGGTATTGCAGGATGGAAGCAGTAGTCACAATTAAGGCTCTATGGCAAATGCTGGGGGAAGCTATTATCCTCCTTTGTGCAAAGTTTGTTAGGCCTTTTCTAGACTACTGTGTTCAGTGTACTGATACTCTCCTAGTACAAGATATTGATAAACTAGTGAGAAAGGTTATCAGGGGCTAAAGCACAGGTTGTCTGGAAAAGAGAAGGCTTTGTAGGCGACCTAGTAGCAGCCTTCCAGTACTTACAAGGAGGTTTCCAAGCAGGTAGAAATTGGTTCTTCATGATAGCATGTAATGGGAGAAGAAGAGACAGCAGATATGAAATGAGAGATTCAGCCTGGATATAGTGAGAACAGGCAAACATTGGAAATGGTTGTTCAGAGAGCTTGTATAGTCCCTGTCCTTGTAGGTTTTCATGACCTGGTTGGATAAAACCCTGAGCAACCTGCTCTGATCACGTAGCTGATTCTAATTTGAGCAGGAGGTTGGGCTATAGGCATATACCTATTTGATTTAGGTAGGTTTGCTTAGCAATAGGGAGTAGTACATTAGTTTAAGAGCTAACGTGTTAGCTTAGCAAAAGGAATCCATAAGCAATAGTTCTAAAACTTTCCATTTCAGCTTTAGTAGGTGAACAGCCTTGTTTTTCATCGATAATTTTGCACTGGAAACATAGTAGAATGTTTTATCTTTTGCCTCAGTGATTTTGCCTCACGAGAAGTACTGGAGTCACAGCAGAACACTTCTGTATTTTGTCTCAAAATGTGTCAGGTCTTTTTCCTTGGATTCCACATAAGTTGTTTTTAAAAAGTGGCTCACTCTGGCCTGATAAGCAATGACAATCTTCCAAACTGGGGAAAAGAGGGTGGAAGTGAGACAAAGGTTTCAGTGATGAAACCGATGGTGAAAAAAGGGGAAGAAATAGGTGGGTACTCAACCACACTAAATACCACTGAGCATGCCCAAAGAGACATGAGCACATATCTATGAGACCCTGAAAAAGAATGAATATGTATGCCAATGTACTGCATAGGCATGCAGGGTCTTGTTCATCACTGGCTAATGGTGGTGACTACGTTGAAAAATAGTGTCTTGTAGTTGAGCTCTATGAAATAGTATTATTATGCTCTCTGTATGCGCTTGTTGCGGTTTTCTGATTTTTTGTTACCAGTATTCCACATCATAACATCGTGTAATGCACTGGGAGTTAAAGAGTTAATGCTGCAGTTCCATGGACTGTTTATAGTTCTGGGTACTTGCCTCACAAAAGAAGAACTACAGCTCCCAGAAGTCTTGATTATTCCATTTTCATTTCTAAAATGAATGATAAAACTGGGAGTTGCAAGACTGCCTTCTCTTTTTCTGCTTGTCTCTGCAGTGTCTGCTCCCTAGCCATCTTGTCTACAGCATTGGATTAAGGCCTTCAGTTTTGGACACTCTCATTTATTTGATTTATTAGCTTCAATTCCAATTATATTGCATTATATTGTGTTATTTCGCATTCTGCTATCGTATTTACTAAATTAGTATTCTCCCTTAGCTTGTTACTGCTGTTTTGTTTTAAGGCCCATTTCCCTACCTTATCCCTTCCCCGCCTTTCCTCTTTCCCAGGGCATGGGTCTGTGGATCCCTCCACTCCATTAATAATGAAACTAGGCCAAACCAGGCTGGAACTGTGACAATGTTTTAGTTTCCATGGAAATAACTAGGAGGCATTACTTTCAAAGCAACGTAGGTAAATTTCTATTCTGCTTGGCAGTTTCAGAGGGACTGCAGTGTCACTTAAGAGAGCACAGAAATGAAAAAGACCTTAGAAGATGTCCAGCAGTTGCCTACCCAGAACATCCAACCTCTGTCCTTTCCTGGGGTCAAAAAGCAGACCTCTTGGCAGTGTCATGGTGCAGTCTCAACCTTCAGGTGAAGCAACCTTTTTGAATACCAATAAGCAAGCATTCTAGAAAGCCCATCCAGGAAAGGGCTGACAAAGAAGGATGATCTGCTGATCTGCTATAGAGGAAAATTCCTTGGTGCTCTGCAGTGATGTGGAGGTGGTACTGTGGCTGTACTTCCAGCATCAGGTCTGGCAGGCTAACAATTTCCTGCTTACACAGGGAAACCATGCTACCTCCTTTCTTTCCTCTTGTTTGACTGCTGGCTCTTTCTGGTATCTCCATTAATACTATCAAGAATAGCACTAGTTTCATGGGAGTACTGCAATGGGGCAGCAGCACAGGGGTTCACAAGGAACCTGACAGGGAAATGCTACGAGCAGAGAGATGAAACTCACCTACTCAGTTTGCTGCTTTGCCCTCAGGCTGCAGTGCTCAGATCCATAGTATTCCATCCCTGACCTTCCATTCCCTCAACCCCTTTCCTGTAGATAAGCAATCTTGCCACCTTGTGTCTGAATGGGGCAGGTAAGTAAGGAAATGAAAGGTGCAAAATGTGAATACAGAAAGATGTTTTCAGGGCACGGTTTCAAATCAGGCTGACGTTGTCCAGCAACAAATGATGGGCTAAGGAATTTGGCAAATCAGAATGTTGAAAAAGAACTGATGCAGAGCAAGCTTCCCTAAGATAGGGGTGTACAGTGGATGTCAGTGAGGTTGTTGCCTGTTGACACAAATATCTGGGACCAAAGTAAGCAGGCAGTATATGCGCTGGCTTGGTGACCTGAATGTTTCTCAACTCTGCTGACTGTAGAATAGGTGCTGCTTATTCTTGGCAATATCAATTAGAAACAACTTTCAAGTATCAATGTAAAGCCTTGTTAAAACTAGGCCTCATAGATAAAGCAAACAGATAACTTTCTTAAGGAACAGAAACCACAGGAACACAGGGTTCTGTGAAGATAAGGTAGAGTTGCTGTTGCAATATCAGCAGAAACCCATCTGGCTACCACCTCTCTAAAGGTTAAAAGAATACAGTGAGGAAGACTTCAAGCCTTCAAAAGCATGACTACTAGGCTTCATCAAATGACCATCAGGTGGAGCCTAGACACTCCTTCCAACATTTTAGAGCAGGTTCAAAAGGGTGGAAGAGTATGTTAACGAGTTCCCAGAAACTCAATGCATATGTAACACATTTTGGGAAAATCTGATGACTATGTATGTAATTTGCCTTTATATGTATAGTTGTGTACCCCCTCAGTGTGCATTTTTGGTGGGGCAATCCCCCATACATCCAGTGCTGTATTAAAGAAATTTCACATAACTCCTTGGGATGCCAAGTTATTCTACTGAGTTTCTCAATTTCAAGTGCCAGAAAAGAACCTCTGGTCTGTGTAAATGAAATGAAGCTTGAGTAACTGGCAGATGGCCAGGTGACTTACTCCCATCATAGCAGCTTTCAAGATTTGGTTTCCCAGATGGCCTGGAGGAAATGGGGAAATTTCCTGTTAGGAAAATTTCTGCTCCAATTAGTTTGCTCAATCACCTTTATCCCAAAAAGAGATGGGGGAGAATCTTAGACTTTCTTTATTCGAACAAAGGGAGACTTCACTGGGGCATAACCCTGTAGGGTCTCTCAGAGTACTGAGGGACACAACCCCTCTTTTATCCCTGTACTCCGATACTAGGGAGCCCTTCCCCCTTTCCCCATTGGGTGAGGTACTCGATGTTCACATTCTTCTCAATTTGCCTATCAGCCATCCCCCATCCAGTAGGTATTCCCTTTTGTTTCCTTTGTTTATGCATACTTTATAATCTGGATTCAGAGTTTGTTGTTTTGCCCAGCTAGAACTA
Source organism: Tympanuchus pallidicinctus (assembly GCF_026119805.1). Taxonomy (NCBI): domain Eukaryota; kingdom Metazoa; phylum Chordata; class Aves; order Galliformes; family Phasianidae; genus Tympanuchus; species Tympanuchus pallidicinctus. Next base: position 959,805 of record NW_026294759.1, read on the forward strand.
TCTTTGTATCCTGTAAAGTCTATCTCTGTTTGTTCTGCCCAGCAAACAACACTCACGTGCAGGTGCTAAGCTAGCACCTTCTGGCATATATTTGCAAAATAATTTGGTTTAATCAGATTTTTGTGATTGAAAATCTTTTTCTCAGCTTTTTCTTTTTCTTATTTTGCAGGGATCCCCTTATCCTTCCCTTGTTCTTCCCAAATTTTATTTTGCAAGGACACTTTATCCTTGTTTCTCCTTTATTTCCTATAAAATTTTAACACAGTACAGAAAGCAGCTAAAGGCAATCTGGTAAGTAACATCTCAGCTACAAAAGGATTTTTCTGGGAAAAAAAGAAAAAAAAATGTCTTAAAAGGAATGAGAAAGAAGCCCCTTAAAAAGGAGGATTTTATCATACTGGATAGCCTCAAATGAGTTCTGACATTTTTAGGGAGTTGTTGGCAAAAATAAGTAGCATACTTGAAGTCTGTGTGCGTAGAAGATGAACAGATAGGGCTTAGTTGAAGCATAATGATTTTGTGAGTATGGCTTACTTGGGCCTTTGTGAATATTTGCCAGTATTGTGCAAACAGGATTGAAAGATCACACTGCTTCTAGCGAGTCAGAAGTGGTCAATTTCCTAGGCTTTCACAGAGTGTTATCACAGGATTTATTTTCACTGAAATAAACCCTAATACACAGAAAAGTTAGAACACAGGACAGGTGTATGTATCCTCAACACATAGCTAAGCTTAGAAAACCCTCTGTGTCTACCCTTAATAGAATATTCAGTAGGTATCTGCCTAGATTTTGGTCTTCTTGTTCAGCCACAAAACAAAAAACACTAAGCTGTGACCGAAAACAACCCTCCCTCCCTTTCTGTAAAGGAGAACCCTCAGTGTTTCTTTAGCGCTTAGAAGTTCCTGGTCACTCCAATTCTCTTGCTCAATTACTTGGCAACCTCTTCTGAAAGCATGCCTACTTTAAGGGACTGCTGTGTATTAGTTTATATTCAACTAACATTGTTCAGTTTGGAGACATAGTAGCATGCAATAAGCTCACCTTTCTTATTTCTCTCATTTTCAGCCCCTCAAACAGTAAAGAAATACAAAACTGTAGAGCTATACTTTGGAATATTAAGGTTTGTTATTGGGAAACGTTGCACGTTATACAGATTCTGAAGTTTATTCCAAAACTTTCTTCTTTTTGAAGTAACAGGCTTTTAAAATAGCTACTATTAAGAACTACATGACTCCATGGATTCATCTCATCATCTGTACTTTCTCCATGCTTTTAGACTCAAATGCAATGGCTTGCTAACTTTAAATCTTATTCCACAGGTTACATTTCTGCTAAACTCAAACAGTTACATCAATCTGTATCAACTGACAGGTAAAGCCAAGACATCTGATACATGAATAATTTTTAAACTTGAAGAGATTTTTAAAGAATGCCTGAATTTCTTTGTTAACCTCATCGGATTTACTTTAAGGGTAAAGGATCTTGGCTTACCTTTGACATTCAGAGGCTCCTTTCCGGACAACAGTCAACAATTTGTAACTTTTGTGTTGTACAGTTTGACAGATAACATCTCAAAGTGGGGTTATTCCCACTCTGCCTAGAGAGTCATGCAGTTGAAATGGATGATATGTTGATAAGAATATACTGTCCTGACAGCCAGACTCAGTAACATCTGGAAGTCTATTCATATGTATTAGCTTTTGTTTGTTGATCTGCTTTTCCTTTCATATGCAGTTCACGTTTCAAAGTAAGTCGAGACGAGAAGGGTGCCTTCAGGGTACTGCATGTTCCTGGTGTTAGCTTCTTGGACATAGGCAAAGCATTCTGATCTTTCCTTTATGTTTTTTAGCGTCCCAGTTAATGTGGGGAATAGAAAGGTGAATTGGCACACATTGACCTGCCTTCTTTTGTAGAACGGGAAACAAGGATGAAGGGATTTGCAGTTGCAGCCTCTCTAGTATCTCTGCTTGCATACAAGGACAGCCCTAGTTATGGTAGGATGCAGATTCTTAACAGGATCAGTTATGCAGGAAATAAAATATAGGGCAAGGAATAGAGGAATGGTGGCTTATAAAGACTTATAAGAAATGCAGGGCTAAAAAGGTCAGAGGAAGACCTATAAAACAGAACAGTCATATGAGTTTCTTCTCAGAAATAGGACCAAATGGCTTGCAGAAAGCCTGCTTTGTAATAAAGAGACAGTTACCTCAGCTTCCTCAGAAACTTACTTGCATTTTTTCAGAAGAGAATATTATAGAAAATGGCTGACATTCAGGCCACATCTTGTAGGAAGGAGTGTTATCTGGAACTGTCGAACTGTCTTCCTTAAACACCAACAGCCCTGTATAGGAGGATGAATTCAGTTGTTCCTTAAGTTCACCTTTAAAGTGTTGAGTAAATGTGAAAAGTCTTGTAGTGAGCTGATTGGCCAGACACTATGATTCCCGCATGTAAGCCATGTTTTATAAGAAGAAATCCTAGGCTCAAAGGTCAGTCTTCTTCAGAATTCTGGCTCCCCATGCATTCGCCATGGTGTTGCTTTCGGGATTAACTCTTGATGGCTGAGGCTAACTGCCATTACAAGCTGTCATGTTCCTTGGAAGGGTGCATGAAAAATCCAGACTTCCTCATCACAAGAGAAAGAATTTTCCACCTGTGTATGTGATGTTGATTATATCACTACCAGCCTGAAGTAAGTAAATGAGCATGGGTAAGGGAAAGAAAGTGAATGAGATACGCATTTGTACGTTTGTACTATATGAACATGTACAGCATAGTTTGTACTGATTCTTAAGTTAAGCAGCACTGCTTACTTATCTGTGAATGAGGTTCATTTGCAGTCACTGCTTACCTAGCAGCTTCAGAAAACGAACTTGAAAAAGTGCACTTTTCCTGTAGAACCGCTAAGTGTCACTAGCACTCTCTAGCCTTCCCTGCAAGCTTTAGTTTCTTTAACAAAGTTTCTTTGCTGAAAAACGTCGGAATATCGTAACTTCCCGAAAAGCCTGGAGCTGGGAAAGTCTGCACCTAAAATGTGAGCAAGTGATTGAATGTGAGCTATTGATGAAATGAGTTCTGGATTACATTCAAGCATAGTGTTAGAAAGATTTCCAGACAGTTTTATGAAGTATGGCTTGAGACCTACTGAAAATGATTACAGGATGGAATAAATGCTTCATGAGGAGATGTTAGAAAGGTTGAATTTCTACCACTTGCTGAGCAATTTAGAGAGCAGTCGAGGAGCTGAGATTTACAAAAGTAACAAAGGAAGTAGATAGAGCAAAAGGAAAATTGTCCTGTAACAAAGGACTGCTTTCTTTAGTTCTACCCAAGATAGAATTGAGGACACGTAATATGGTAGGGACTCATTTGAAAAGAAAAGAATAAAAAAACAAACAAGCAAATAAAAAAACCACAAGAACCTGCTGCTATGAGAGTTTTAGGAGCAGGTATCAACAGATTCACAATGCCTGTAGACAAACTAATGGAAAGCCAGTTTATAAAGATAAAAAAGGGGACAGGTAGTAGCAGTGTGTTCCTTAAGGTCCCATGCTTCGATGAGGGAATAGAACAACGGAAATAGATCACAGATATTGGCCAGGTGAACCTGCTGTCCCTATAAAGTATTAAGTGTAGATGAATCTGGTGGACTGAAAGATTCAAAGATTCCTTTTGCTCCTGGGCCAATGGATCTGAGCAGGAGCTTCTCACCCATTTCAATTCCCATTAGTAGCAGGGTCGTCAAATTCACAGTACATATACAAATACTGCCTGAGACAAACAGGATACAGTACTTTAAAGATACTCATATAAACAAAGCATGAGTAGCCTGTTTCTAAGGGCAGGCCTTAGTTCTCTCTTGAATTTTTGGCTCCCAAAGCACTCATCCTACTTGCTAACTAGAAAGACTTTGAAGTTTGTTAGTGTGTCTCCTGTGCACGCAACTGAACACAATCAGACAGAATTGAAATAGTTTATTAAGAATACAGTACAGACTGGTGATCAGGTGCAAAACTTGCCTGCATAAGTACATTGAGTACATAAGTACAATAAGTACATTGACAAGAACCTTCTCACATTAGCAGATTAGTTTAGCCTTCTCATTTTTCATATTTGTTCATCTTTGATGCGTCTTGATATCATTTCCCTTTCTGTGATTATTACCCCAAGCTATAGTCCTGCAAATACTCAAGTTCTCTTGCATCCTAAAATCCTCCTGCTCAGTCATACTAAGTCCTGATGCCTCTTTACTATTTCCCTTTGTTTGCATGGATTCCAGAATGAGTTTAGTGAATTTTGCAGCGGGGACAAATAGCTTAGTCATTCATGCAGCCATTAAGGGTTGTAGAAGAGGTTTATTCACAGGGATTAAGTCGGCTGGGTTTCCAGCCTCCTTGTCTTCGTTCCTTTGATCACTCTCAGACTTAAAAAAAAAAAAAAAAAAAAAAAAAAAAAAAAAAAAAAAAAAAGAGAGAGAGAGAGAGAGAGAAACAGCCGAACACTTTTCCATCTGAATTTAAAGCAAAACAAAACCAAGCATTTGGAGCCCAAACATCTCGTTGTATGGTGTTTTTCAGTTTTTCAAGCAGCAGCAAATGTTACTGATCCTAAGTCATCTCCTGTGAAATTATATTACTGAATCCGGTCAAGTCTTCTTTCCAACGTCATCTGAAATCCGGGAATAAATTCACTAACTCCGACGACTCCGACGTGGTGTTAGTAAGCAGACATTCTTCGTTTACGACGTCCAATGTGCCAGGGGATTTTTCCGCCCTAACCGCGCATGTTCTGCTTTTTCAAAAGATCTTCAGCTTATATTCAGTACTTGTGTTACATATGCACATGTGCCCGGTTTTCCCTGGCAGTATATGCATATTCAATACTCCCCCCTAAAATCATTAACATTGGCTCCTGTCTCTTTACATATGCTCAGTGATTTTGGTTGGTAGTCTCAAGACCCTCGGGGAATGAATTTAGCAGTCTTCATGACCGCATTCCTCTTGTTTTTCCAAGTTGGAAGTTTTCCATAGCTCGTTTGCAACAATGAGCAACTCTTTATCACTTAGATGATAGGAAGAGTTCTTGTGGAGTGATGTACTGGAGAGGGCATCCACACCGACCTAGATAACAGTGATATACTGGGCTCCTTGAGTAGGTAAAGGATGTTATGCAAATGTGTTTTGCTTAGCATCAGACCATTAAGGCAAGTTTCGCTTAGCAAAAGCTAGTTTTGTGAAAATAAGTATTGTTCAGTTAAGGATATCACCAACACCAAGCTCAAACTTTAACTTAGTTCCCTAAGCTGGGTAACTGACGTAAGTGATGTTCAGCAGAACCAATCAAGGCAAGGCTGACGTGCTCATGCAGATAGCTTCTCTTCTTATTTCTAAATGTGGTAGTTCAGCTCTGGCACTTTCTTAACGCACTTCATGCAGATTTCTGCTGTGCACCTGAATCCAGGCGGAGAACACTCCAGTGATTTCAAGAATTACACAAAATAAAATGTTCTCTTAATATATCCTTATAAGCATAGCTGGTGAATTGTTGTATAACATGAATAATACTTGCCTGAAGCACCATAGTAGCCTTTAGATGTTACGGATGACATTTGTGAGGGAGGTAGCATTATAAATGGGGAGACTTGTTGTAAGACCGTCCTCCTTTAACATGATACAAGTTATAACAATATAATTAAGCTTGCTAGTGTTCACTGATAGATACCCCTGTTCTGCAGTTTGTTTAAATAACAGAAAGAACCTGCCTCTGAATCAAGGAAGCTCTGCTGAGTCTTTGTACTAAGTAAATAGGAGGTACAGCTTAGAATCAGTCACTCAGAATCAGAATATGCAACATACTTCTGGGAAAACCTGTAACAAAAAAATGTGACATAACTCCTAGAAACTTCTGCATATGTAACTTATCTCTTGGAAAATTTCTGCATATATAACACCAGTTATGTGTATAAACAGAAGATCTTTTGTGTAAGCTATGCACAATTGGAGGAGCACCTCCATGTAACCAGCACCGTCAGTAAGAATACTTGCTTAACTGTAATAAAACTTTTGCTGTTAAATCTTTTTGCATCGACTTCTTCAGTTCACCAGGCACAGCTCTTTCTGCTGCATCATGGTCATTCATCAGTGTTTTCCTAAGTATCAAGATAAATGTTTTACCTACATAAAATTGCTGATGTTTAGTAAGATTAACCATTCTCCGGAAGAGCTGATTGCAAATTTTCTCAACAGAGAGTACACTCTTTAAGCTGAGTGCTGCACCTGCCCTGCAAAGTTCAGTTCTGCTGGTTATAAAGCTAGAGCTATCGGTCCATTGGTTCTCTCCCCAGCGCTGGTAGAGAATACAGGACAGCGACGCGTGCCCCTCACCCGCTCTGATTGCTGGGGCCTGGCGGGGCGCAGAGGCGGGAACCACAGGCGAGCACTGCCGGAAAGACAGCTCTCATACAAGGTTCCCAAACGCCGCCACCAGGCTGCAGCTGCCGTCGCCCGGGCAACAGAAAGCGGCGCTCGGGAAGAGATCGTGTGCCCGGAAGCGCCTCAAGAGAGGAAGTGACGAGCGCTTGGGTGCCCCGGAGGCCAACAGTATTAAAAAAAAAAAAAAAGAAAGAAAAAAGGCGGGACAGGCGTGGTAGGAGCGCGCGGAGCATTTACCATCCCCGCCCCACCGTTCTGTTCCGCCAACCCACAACGGCCGCGCAGTGCGCCGAGGCTGCACCGCCGGGACGGGCTGGGCCGCGGCTGCCTGGAGCCGCCTCGAGGTAACGCCCCCGTCCCGCCCTCCCTGAACAACGGCACTCGTGCCCCGCCCCGCCCGGCCCGGCCTGGCCCGGCCTGGCTGTCCGCGCACGGGGGCGTGTCAGGCGGCGGAGGCGGCGTGGGACTTCGGTGGCGCCGGGCCCTCACAGGGTGGCGCGGGGCTAACGCCGGCGCGGGAGCGGCGACTGCAGGTGAGGCTGGGCCCGGGGCCCGGGCGGCCGCGGCTTATTCCTCGGGGCCGGCGAGGGTGCGCCGCAAGTTGACAGCGCCTGCGGAGCGGCCATTGTCTGTCCTACGCCGAGCAACTGGAGCGGTGGTCGGCAGTAACTTCGTCTCGTAGCGGCGCTCCCGCCTGCCCGGCAGCTGCCGGCCTCGCCTCCCCTTCCTTCGCAGGGATGGGGTCGCAGTCGCGCCTCGTCCCCTGTCCTCCTTCGCCAGCATCCTGCGGCGGGTTCCCCCATCCTTCCCTCCCTCGCTTTCTTTCCCTTTCTCCCCTCTTCCCTCCCGGCGAGTCTATGTCGTATTGTATCTATGTGTTGCGATGGAAGTGTCTGCAGGCAGCGTACGGCCGCTCTGTATTGGGCGCTGAGCCCACCCTCTGTTGGATGCAACTCGCACTCGCCGAACTTCGCTCCCTGGGCTGCGAGCCATGCGGGGACTATGGCTGCGCTCGTGCCCCCCTCAGCCTTGGTGGGGAACTGGGCGGGTGGGCTGCGGGGCGAGGTGCTCACAGTGCTTTACTGTTGCACCCGCTGCTGCCGGAACATCTGGAAACCAAGTTACGGGTCCCTACGGTTTCCTCTCTCTGCCTGAATAGTTCACAGAATGTGCTGCTGGTAACTGTGAGGAGGAATGTCTGGGTGGTTGGCTGGACTGTCCTTATCTTCTGGTCAAATCTGCACAAGTCTTGTTGGTTAACTTAGTCTCCCAAGGATGAGATTACAAAGCCAATTGTAAGATTAGGAGATGTTCTGCAGGTAACACCTGTGTGCCAGGATGGGGAAAGCAAGTAAAATTTTTCTAAACCTGATGTGTTCAGTAGCTAGAGTAGATGCTTGCTCTAATCTGCTGCACTTGAGAAGGTCCAGAGGCCTGTAGACAGGCCACCTCTGTTTGTCTTGTGTGCTGTTATCAGCATTGCAGGTTAGACTCTAGGCTGGCTCGTATTCTCATGTTTGCTTGCCTTGTTCTATAAATTAGTTCTGTGCCTTTCTTTCACCTTCCTCTCTGCTGTGTTGTCGTTCTTGTCATGGTGTTAATAGGTCTTTGTATTCTTCCTTTCCTGCCTTTCAGAGTGCAGTTCTGTGCTAAGTATGATATAATTTAGCTACCTAGTTGTTGTTTCAAGGTTAATTTCCAGTGAGGCCACATTTTCACTGCCTTCTTTTTTTTTTCTTTTTTTATTCTTTTTTTAATTTTCTTGGGATCTATCAGTTATGCTTGTATAATGGTTTGCATGACTGTTTGGAGTATCATTTAATAATTTTTGGTAGATTATTAATCTCATGGAGCAGATAGTTGAGTCATCTAATAGCTCAGTGATCACTAGACTGACATAAAATAAAGAGGAACGTGTCTGGAAGATGTGTGTGGAGAGGGAAGAGGGTGAAGTCTGGGCTATTTTGTGTGGAAATAGCCTGTGTCTGAATTGGATTATGGTAACGTGGGGTTGCCTCCCTAGATGTACTTGCCTGCTTGAAGTGGAACTTAGCTCTTCATTTTTGTGTTTGGAAAGGTTTGTGTTTGTTGGCCAGTCCTGTTCATTAAATTCTTACCTCCCTTCTGCAAAGGGAGAGCATGCTTCTCTAGCTATGCCTCCAAAGGCCTTTTTCCTACAGAACCTTCTTTCCAGAGGTTCTAGTGTGTCAGGATTCTCCTTCTGCCAGGTCTTGATTATCTGTAGATCTAGATCAGTGTGAATCTCAAAAATGTGTGAAATCTTGCAGATTGATGATGTTGTATATGAGGAAGCATGAGCTGATGGAATGGAGCACCAGGTTTGAAGCTAGGTTTTTCTTTCTAGTGCAGCTTTTGAGAGTAAGGCCGTGTGCTACAGCTAGGCTGAACCAACGTCTTATTTAGTTACTTTCTCTTCCACACATGATTGACAGCTGTAGGGTCACAACTGAGCTACTTCAACTCACTGATCTAGCCAAAGCTTACATTTAAAGTGTTTTTTTTTTTTTTTTTTTTTTTCCCCAAAGTTAACAAGTTGTGTCAACTGATGGGAAGATCTAGTGAGCATCAGAAGTGAAGTAAATGCTGGGAGGAACCTGTGAGGGCAGATTGAGAGTGGGCAAGAGAACAGTGTCTCCTATGGAGAAGGACTTGGTGGTCATGATGAATGAAAAGTTGGACATGAGCCAGAAGTGTGTGCTTGCAGCCTGGAAGGCCAACTGTATCCTGGTGTGCACTGAAAGAGGGTGGCCAACAGGACAAGGAGCGTGATTGTGTCAGTTTGCTCTGCCCATGTGAGGCCCCACCTGCAGTAACGCATCCTGGCCTGGGGCCTTCAGCACAAGAAAGATGCAAGGCAGTTGGGGTATGTCCAGAGGAGGGCCACAAAGGTGATACGCAGACTTGTGCACCTGTCTCATGAAGAAAGGCTTGAAGGTGTTGGGCTTGTTCAGTCTTGAGAAGAGAAGGCTCTGGGGAGACCTCATTGTGGCCTTCCATTACTTGAGAAAAGCTTATAAGCAGGAAGGGGGGCAACTTTTTGTACACTCAGATGGTGATAGGACAAGGGAGAATAACTTTAAACTAAAAGGAGACTTTGATTAGATGTTAGGAGAATTTTTTTTTTTTTTTTTTTTTTTTTTTCAGAGGGTGGTGAGGCACTGCAACAGATTGCTCAGAGAAGTTGTGGGTGCCCCATCTCTGAAGCTTCAGAGCCAGGTTGGATGGGGCAGTGGGCAACCTTATCTATCAATAGAATGGCTTAGTTTGGAGGAGACTTCAGAGATCACCTAGTTCCAAGGCTCCTGCTGTGGGCAGTTGTGAGCCACTCACAGCTTGATCTACTGGTTAGCAACCAAGATCACAGCAGAAGGGGGGGGGAGGGGTGGGAGATTGGAACTAAATGATCTATAAGATAAGGTCCCTTCCAAGCCAAGCCATTCTGTGATGCTTTTAGTTGCACTATAATGTGTACAGTTTCACTTTGATTGTCACATTTGTCCTATGTACTACTTCTTTGTCCCACAGTCCTTTGAAAATGTCTGTATTCTTTCTCCTCAGTTTCTCACTTTTCAGTTGTCTCCTCCGGAGCTTTTATCTTCTAGGTAGGCTTATTGACCAACTCTTTCTATCTGTTGCAGAGTTGTGGATGAGGACAGTAGTGGCCAGCTAGGAGAGTGTTTGAGTTGAGAAGAGGATGCCTGCGTGGTCGAGTTGGTTGCTGTGGTCACTACTGAAGCAGATACAGGAGGCTAGTGTTGGATTAGCAGGGAGACACCTAGGCAGTACTTGAGGGCAGAGGTGAAGATGCACGGGGTGCCAGGATTGAAGCAACATCAACATGCTGGTCAATTAGAGAATTTTACAGATTTCAAGGAGCTGGTCTGGTGCAGCAGTTCCCCTGATTTTGTCAGTCATTCTCAGTACTGTCAGTGCTATTGTTTTTCTTTAAAGGTATCTGCTCCTAACGGTGCTCCTAACACCATTCTGGAATTTAAAAACTGATGGAGAATATTGTTTCACCTCCTTTTATGCTTTGCTTACTGACCTGGAAAAAGTTGAGTTTGATGAATGCTAAAAAGCTTGAAATGTTTGGTATTAAAGAGGTGTAGATACAGGGGCTGTGCTGGTGTTGTGGGATCCTGGAAGCCTAGGGATCTTATTTAGAGGTCTCAGAGGTAAGCTGTTGGGGAGCCAGCTGGTGGTTTAGTCAGTAATACAGAGACTATAAAAAACTATCAGAGACTATCATTTTTTTTTGATCTTATACAAATGATATCCTTCTAAAAGATTTTTTTTTTTCCAGAATTCTGTTCCCAGTTTATCACTTTTGTCTTCCTTTTTCTGACTTCTGTGGCCCCCCCATGCCTCCCATCTTCCTATATAGTGTATGCTTCTTGATACAAGAAAACCCTGCGATCATTTCCATGTATTACTTTTCTTCTAAGTACTTTTTTTTTCAGTCACTTCTCTTCCTCTTGGCTGATGAATGCCATCTTCAGGCTTTTCTCAATCCTGCAGGCCACTGCAGCTCCTCTTTCTGCTGCTGGAAAATCTGTCTCTGCATGACTCCTTCAGCAGTTTTCATCTCATAAGCATGGCTAGTGATCCCTTCATCTACTCTGCTTGTGACTCCATCCATACTAAAGCAACTCACCACTCTAGATACCAGCTTCCAAATGAATATTCGAGTTATGATCTGTAAGGAACAATGAGTAGCTGGAAATGCATGTGTTCAGAAAAGAAGGAAACAAGGGGACTAAACTGGGAAAAGAAATTATCTGCAGGGCAGCAGAGTTGTAGGATAATGGAACCTCTTGTGAGACTAGAGGAAGAGATGATAAGAAGTTGCAAAACTGCAGTGGCAGACTAGAAGCACTGTTGATTTTCCTCAGTTCCCTGGACTTGAGGTAGAAGTAAGCAGGTCTGTAACCAAATTGTTTCTAAATGACCTGCAGCTGCTACTTCACTCTGCTACCTGTTTAAGAATTCAGTATGCTGTAGCTTCCAATTGCAGCATGTCAATAAAAATATAAGAATGTGTGTATTACATTTCATACTGGTAATGAAAGATAGAAACTGTGAGCATAATTTCTGGATTATTTCAGCCTCTGGCATCCCTTTATCTTTGTGATGTATCAAAGTTGTGGAAGAAGCCTGGTACTGGGATATTCAAGTAAAAAGACTGTGTAACACAATGCGCTACAGTTTGGCTCCTTCTATAACCTGACATAGTTCCCAATTCTCTCAATTTAGAGCCGGTGTCAATCTCAGCCAAGCTCTTGGGATTCTGTCACCATGGAGACTGAGAGTGAGCAGAACTCCGGCTCCACCAGTGGGAGCTCCAGCTCTGGGGGAAGCACCCGTCCTCAGATATCACAGATGTCTCTGTATGAGCGGCAGGCTGTTCAGGTGAGGTGCTACTATGTGCTAGGAATAAACGTGCTTCAGTGAAAGGGTGGTGAGCCCTTTTGTATGTACCTGAGTCGTCGTGTCAGGGTGGGACCTTGAAGGGGTGTCTTGTTTCTGGATTTAGGATTTTTTGTGCTAGGCCTGACTTTTACTTCATTGTTTTATAAGTTACTCCGCTGGCCTCTTAGATTTAATCTGCTGTGATCCAATAGACTCATTTTAGCTCCATTATTCTAGAGCAAGTTGCTCAGCTTGTCACACTATTTTCTCTATACAGACTTTACCCCACGAGTGTCCAACCTTTTGGCTTGCCTCGGACCCACTGAGTGAATAGGATTTGTCTTGGGCCACATGTGCATAAGTTGCTTTGAAAGTAATGCCTCCTATTTATTTTCATAGAAACAACAACAGTTACAAAAAGCACAATAATACTGTTTGATGGAATAAATTCTCAGCTACAGAACACTATTTTTCAACATAATCACTACCAGTAGCAATGTTTTTTTTTTTTTTGCCAGTGATGATGTGAGCCTGCATGCTGCACTCATAAAATATATATATATATATATATTCCCTTCAGCTGAAGAATATAATATATATATATATTATATATATATATATTAATATAATATATATATTATATTCTTCAGCTGAAGGGACCCACTGTCACTGCTGCTGAAACACACCACCTGCCGCCTCTCTGTGCTAACATCCACTGTTTGGTGTCCATAATTGTTCAGCAAGCATTGGTGAATGTCAGTGGGTGCAATTTTTTCCAAATTGAATTCAGTTCCACACCATTTCTTCATACACACTTCCACATCAGACAGCAACATACAATTATTTGCCATCACGTGAGTCAGCAGTGTGCAATGCACAGCACTGCCCTCCCCACGTCTCAGCTTCAGTTGACACAGTGTTAATAGTGCTTAGCCATTGCTAAATGTTGAGTGCGTGTCTGGGACCACTCTGTGGGGACACCGCTTTTGTAGCACGGGGTGGACTGCGTTGCAGACTGTGCTGGGCTACATGCAGCAATGGGTTGGACATGTGTGCTTTATCTTACATATTCATGCTGTACTGGAGCACTTGTCTGCCTGCTGAACCATGAACACTGCCAGATTCCTGGAGCTTATTAAAATTTTGCGAATGTGCTTTTTGCTATCTTAGAATATACCTGTGATTCAGTCTTTATCAATTTTGTAGCTTTAATACTTATTTTGGTGTTCTAATGTGGTGGCCTTGCTTTTTTCACGGGGACTAGAGATTGTCTCAAGGCTGTTACTTATTTCTTCATTTATCTCTCTAATCATGTTTCAAGGACATGCTATTTTTCACAATTGGGTTTTACTCTTTCTTCAGGCTCTTCAGGCACTCCAGAGACAGCCCAATGCAGCCCAGTACTTTCATCAGTTTATGCTCCAGCAACAGCTTAACAGTGCCCAGCTTCACAGCTTGGCTGCTGTCCAGCAGGTGAGTTGCACTGGATCTGAGGAAGATGTGGAGATTCTCTGCTTGTACACTGAGGTCCTTATCTGTGATTCCCTGAACACGTTGTTTGGGGTTAATACAAACAGCTAGTAAACTGTGAGGGTTGATGAAAGGTTTGTTTGCTTTTCAGCAAAAAAATTCGCCTCACCAAATGGGAACTTGCACTTTGGAGGCATGTGACTTGCCATTCCACCTCCTTGAAATAAAAGATAGGTGGTTAAATCACCAGGGAATGTTTTAAAACAATCTTCAAGTGAACTGTGGATGGCTATTTCTCTAACAATAACTGTAGTTTTCTGTATGTGAAATTTAATGTGAGGTCCTCTGAATTTTTATTTTGAAACTATTCTGTTTTCTTTACTAGTTACTAGAAAGAAAGTTCCTAGAAAGGGGTAGATCTTATCTATCAATAAGGGTGTTTCCTTAATTGAATTTTGCTTATTGAGATGATGTATGATGCTTAATTGTTGAGCAGGTATTTTTATTTAGCAACTTTGCTCACCTGTCAGTCTTTGTCAGTTGAAGGTAAATTAAATGTGATGTGACAGTACAGGTCTGTCCCTCTCAGTAGCTTTGCTTCTTGGCTGTTAGTCCAAGATTTAATTGTTTTCAAATCCCTACCTGTAGTTCTATAGCATGGAGTGAATAGAGTATCGCGAGTATCATACTAAACTTTCCTGTAAAACCAACTAGACACATATAGTATACTTGTTGTGGGATCACATAGGAAAGGAAAAAAGCATTGAACACTATTTACCTTCCTCCACTAACCATACGTACCTCAATTTGAAATTTGTTACTTGCAGTGCTACCATTGTATTGTTAATAACTTGCATGACTAGCCCAGCAAATTGCTAATATTGGCAGGGACTATCTGGGTGTTAACAGTGGACTGGAGCATCATCAGAGTTGCAGCATGTAGCATGACAAACTGAGGCAACAACAGGATATGTACTTAATTGTGGAGGAATGAAGGTCATGCACTTTCAGTGTTTATTTCCATTGCATGTATTGTACAGGACTGAAATGGTTTGATGAAAAGGAGGTGCCTTGCTGAGTTGCACTTGATTTGTTGAGGTGTTTGTAGTAGTTCGACTGTGCTCCAGTTCTTGAAAATGGGAGAAGATGCTGATGATGAGACTCGGTGTTTATATGAAACCAAATATTTGGACCTTTCTTTCAAGTACTCTTTTCTGTCAATCTTTCTTACAGGCTACTATTGCAGCTAGTAGACAGGCCAGCTCACCAAACACCAGCACCCCACAACAGACTACCACCACCCAAGCCTCTGTAAGTTATCACATATCAAAGCCTTTCTCTGCCCCCTACTCTCCTCTGCCCTTGTTCTTTCTCCTCTTTGTCTTTTAGGAAGGCAGTCAGCCAGGGAAACACAGCTTCTAAGAATGCTGGGAGTCCACAAGATACAGACAACTTTGAGGACTTGGGGTGCTGTCATAATTGGTGGGGGTTGAGGAGCCCAGAGAAGGTTTCTGAGTGGGAGAGGCCTCTTAGCTGGAAAGGTAGTCACTGATCTCTTTTTCCTGAGGCTTTGGGGATATGTTGTCATGGTTTAGAAGAGTATCAGGACTTCTTAGAAGGAGGAGTTTTGAGCAGTTTGAAAGGGACTATTCTTTGGCAGAGCTCATTGAATGAGTGGAAGTATGATTTTGTAGTGCATATTGGGAAGCTGCGATTTGTTCAGGGAATAGGTGAGTTGGTAAGGTAGATTACTTTGTTTTTGCTGGTTTGATTTTATTTTTCCTTTACTTGAGAGGCTGGAGAAAATGTATTTTTAGATCTTTTATTGAAGTTACAAACTATCAGAGATACCTGGGCTTAGCTTACAAATGAGTTTAGCATTCAGGGTTGGCTAATTTAGATTGCATAACCCATTAAGGCAAGAATTTCTTTCTTCTTGGTCCCCTGCATGATACAGGGAGAATCTGTGAAATATTGCTTCTACGCCCCAGTAAGTGGATTTGTTCTTATTTCTTTTGCCCCCATCCTTCCTGTATGATTTGGGACTTTTCTCTGTTTTAAGATCAACCTAGCCACCACATCAGCTGCTCAGCTGATCAGTCGTTCGCAGAGCGTGAGTTCTCCCACTGCCACAACTCTAACGCAGTCTGTGCTCCTTGGGAACACCACTTCACCACCTCTCAACCAGTCACAGGCACAGATGTATCTCCGGGTAAGAGATATGTACACACAACTTGTCCTGTGTATAAACCGTGTCTTCCTAGACACTCTTGTTTCAGTTTTTGGAGCTACCAACACTTCTGGGCTAATTCCAGATTTAACTAACTCAAAATTTAAGAGTGTTGTGTTCTGAATTCAGATGGGAAAGGTCTTGTCACAGTTTGACTCTGGGCTCAGCTTAAGATGAATTTTGTATTGTATACTGAGATACTTAAGAACCATATTTGTCTCTGCTCTGCATAGATGTTAAAGATCCCATGGCACTTCTCACTGGAGTACAAGTGTGAAATATGTTTACTAGACTTGACTATGGTTCACAAAAATAAAACTACTTGTTCACTGTTGGAACAGATAGATAGTAAATTACTCCCTTCAGCTACTCCACACAGGGACACAAGCCAAGATTCAAGCACTTGTAGAAACATAAATCAATATGAACAAATAATCTTTTTAATCAGTTTGAAGTGCTGCTATATAAAAAACATTAGACTTCACTATTATCAATCTCAGGTTTGATTACTTACTTGGAAAATATGTTTTTTCTTTTTTGTTGGCATTAGATAAAGATTGTAATCTCCTTTTCAAGTAACCCTAGTCTTGGATATGTCTTTTATCTCTGCTGGTCAACCAGTCCCAGATATACGCCTCGGAATTAAATTACATGCAAGTCTTCTAGCTAGTCCTGGACGGCCTGTGGGAGTTGACTCAGGCCCCTTTTTTTAATGGCAGATTATTTGTCTCCATAAGAAAATTGCTTCCACTTTCCTATTCTTGAGGGTTATATTTACTGTTACATTGCAGGGAATGCTGGGATTTTTTCCAAGCGCAACATTACAGCCCTTTGTTGCTCTCTAATCTGCTTGTGGTTCACTGTCTTTCTTTCTGTATTCTCCTCCGTTCCTTTCATTTCACATCACCTGACCCTTCCCCCAACAGCCGCAGCTGGGAAACCTGTTGCAGGTAAACCGGACCTTGGGCCGCAATGTCCCTCTTGCTTCCCAACTCATCCTGATGCCTAATGGGGCCGTGGCTGCTGTCCAGCAGGAGGTACCACCCACCCAGTCTCCTGGGGTCCATGCAGACACAGACCAGGTCAGTGACACCTCCTTCCTGGAGTCCTTCTCTTCCCCTGCGCTCTGCCACCTGCTCTCTGGTCCTTTGCTCTGGCCACCAATGCTTATAAAGAAGGTTGGCTCTGTTTTATCCCCATTCTGTGTCCCTGTAACTAGTGCAGATAAGACATGTTCTCTTGTCATCATTTCTCAATGTTTGCTTTTTGCCTCCAGAAACAGGATTCATTCCAGCTTAAAATTTCTGAGATGAGACATAACCTGAATCACATCTTCACAGTTGCTCGATTATCCTTGTGTGAAAAAAAAATTGCTAAGATCTATGTCCATTTTTTTTTCAGTTGGACATTCACTTTGCATGAAAGAGTCTTTGCCAGCAGTAGTATTCCTTTGCCCAGTTGGTTTGTTGTAAAAATGCCTAAGACTGGACAGGCCACAAGTTCTTATCTCCTGCATTCACCTGCAAATGTTTCTACAGATTGCTGTGGCTTCCCATTTTCCTGGTCCTAACCCAGTCATGCTTGGGATTTCCAGTAACTTCATATTTATCTTGTCTGAACCACTTTTTTCTGCCAAGTTAGTTTCGATCAGACGTGAAGATAACACTGCATGTGGAGGGGGAGTAAATACAGAAGATGGCAACGCCAAAATACAGAGGAAATAGAGAAAGGCTGCAGAATAGCTGCAGGCATCGTAAGTGGAAAGCCCTGCATAGGAAAAGAAGCAAACAGCACAGAAGTTGAAAAGGAATTACTAGTCTTTAAAGGAGTATCAGCGCTTTTAACAACCATGTGAAAGTGGATCCTAGCAATGCAAGGGCGAGGCAGGTCTGAAGGCTGTTGCATGCCTCAGAGAGAACGATGGTGTTCTTAAGCGGTGTTCAGAAAGTGCCAGAGATCTTTAACTTCCATCAGAGATGGAGCAAAAGGGAGTTCACGTTTATGTATTTTCTGGGAATAGTTGCAGCAGAGCTTTATCCTGCAGTGTAGGCCAGCTCTGCGTGTGAGACTTAAAGCATCAAATCAGCCTGCATCCCAGTAGAGTTTATTGCTTATGCATTCTCTTGTTCTCTACTGTTCTTAGACTTTTAGGAAGTTACATGCATAAAACAAACAGACTGTATTTTGTATGTGTTTCTAGGTTCAAAACTTGGCTGTGAGGAGCCAACAGACCTCAGCCACTAATGCCCAGCTCCAAGGCTCTGCTCAGAAGGCGGCTCTGCCAGGAAACTCCCAGGCTTCAGGCCTACCACAGGCCACAAGTACAGGCCAGACTGTGGCAGTGGCTCCAGCCTCTTCTGGCAGCATTGGCCAGTCTCTCAACTTGAGCCAAGGGGCAGCAGGCAGTAATGGTGTCTCCGGGGGTGTGGTTGCAAGTAGTGGGAGCCAGAATTCTACAGCGTTGAGCCAGACAGCCTCTGCAGGTGCTGCTGGCAGCTGCCAACGGAAAGGAACGGGAGTGGTTCAGCCATTACCAGTAGCAGCTGCCCAGGCAGTGACTGTCAGCCAGGGAAGCCAAACAGAGTCAGAGAACGCAGCCACAAAGAAGGGTGAAACGGACAGTGGTGGACAGCAGACTGTGGGCATGAACCTTACCAGGACAGCTACACCAGCACCCAGCCAGACATTGATTAGCTCAGGTAAGCGGTGCTCTCTTCCTTCTCTTTGAGTTACCTGGGCTTTTGTGAGAATGCCACTTGAAAGTCCAGCAGTGAAAGGTTCCCCATCATGCCCTCCAGCTTCAGTGCTCCCAAGGACTGTTCTCCTGGGATTATCCTGCTCTATTAATGACAGAAGTTGATCTCAGCCCATTCAGTCCCCACGGTCTTCGACCAATAAGCTGTCATTTTGGAGTCATTTTACTGAATCAGACCAGTACAGTGGCTACTTGCTTTTTCTTGTTCCCAGCTGTGTTATTGGTAACCTTTATTCTCTCTTCTTGTTTGGTTCTGTGTTTGTATATAGCTACATATACACAGATTCAGCCACACTCACTGATCCAGCAGCAGCAGCAGATCCACCTGCAGAAACAGGTGGTAATCCAGCAGCAGATTGCCATTCATCACCAGCAGCAGTTCCAGCACCGCCAGTCCCAGCTCCTCCACACAGCCACCCACCTCCAGTTGGCCCAGCAACAGCAACAGTCATCATCTCTGACCCAGCAGCAGCAAGCTCAACCTCCACAGCAGCAGGCTCCACCTCAAAACCAGCAGCAGACTCAGACCCTTGTGGTGCAACCTATGTTACAGTCCCAGCCACAGTCTGTTCAGCTCCAGCATGACAGTCCTAGCCAGCCAGCCACCAAGTCACCTGTTCCAATTCAGTCAAAGTCTATGGTCACCATCAAACCACCTCAGCTTGGGCCTGCCAAAATGTCAGCAGCACAGCAGCCTCCACCACACATCCCTGTGCAGGTGGTGGGTACTCGGCAGCAGGGCTCAGGCCAAGCCCAAGCACTGGGTATAGCTCAGATTGCTGCAGCAGTACCAACTTCCCGGGGAATGCCAGCTGTGGTCCAATCTGTTTCCCAAGCCCATGCTCCTTCCCCACCTTCTTCAGCTCCAGTATCCTCGCAGGAAACTCCTCCTCTCACTACAGGGGTGAATTTGGCACAAGTTCAAGGTACAACCCACATGGTGAAGAATCCTACCTCCTCTCCAGTTGTGGCTCAGATGCCAACAGCATTCTACATGCAGTCTCTCCAGTTGCCAGTAAGTCAAGAGAGAGAATACCGTATGGATTCTCTTCGTTCAGTCCAAGGACGCTAATTGTATTCTAGCTGTGGGTCAGTGGGATGGGAGGAATAAGAAGTTTGAATTAGGGAATATGTATGGAGACTTTACCTTTCAAGAACACAAATTCCAGCCCAGCTCTTGGGGTTAGTGAGCACAAGCATTTCTCTTTCACATGATCATTCATTCAAAGACTTGCATGAAACAAATGGGGGAGACTCGGACCCTCACTGAAACAGGGTAGGTGTCCACATTACATACGAAATATCCTATTTAACAACAATTGGCCTCTTCATTGTTTCTCTCAGGAGAGAGAAGGCGGCTGTGTGGGCCATGAAGACTGAACTTCCCTCTCCCTACTAGGTGTGGATATCTCCAGGTCAGAGAAACCTTGATGTGTGGTCTCAGCCACGCAGGTAGAGCTGGCTCTAGGCCTCAGAGGATTCCCTAGCAACAGGCTATGCAGAGGTAAACAAAGATGGCTCCTGTTCCACAGGCCTCTCTCATGCTGCTCTGAATTGTCCAACTAGGACCTACCTGACTAACTCCTTGGTACACCAACACTTTCCCAGCTTAGATACTCTCAGATGGTTACTGTGACTGTACTTTTTAGTGGGGCTTCACTTGTACAGTCAGGGACAGAATGTGCCAGTTTGTTTCTAAACTCTGACTGCTTCTTCAGGAAGTTACCACTGGATTTGTCTGATTTTTAGAACTGGGGGGATGATTCTGCTGTCATCCAACATCTTTCCTCAACTGATCTGACAGATTTTCATTGGATAGGATCTGATGTAGTCAGAAGCTTATTTGGAAACTTTTGAGTGGCTGCCATTCCATTTCTTTCTTACTGGAATAATACCTCAATGTTCTCACAGTGTCTTGGTATTATATGTATATCTCAATATATCAACTAGGATTCTAGATCTTAATCGCAGTAGTCTGACAGTGAGTCTTTTGAAGTTTGGCTTTGGCTGACCAGTCATTTGAAAGTTTGGCTCTGTTGTGGACAAACACTCCTAAATAAAGATATGTACTCTGAGGGAGCTGGAGGCATTTCCAGGGTTGGAACCAGACTGGAGATAAGTACGATGGACCAGGGTCTATCTTTGCATTGCCTTCAATCTGTGTTGTTTTCTGCTTTGTGATTTTTCTCTTTGCTTACGTGTTCTACTTTGTTCATGCAGAGCAAGTCTCAGAGCTTAGCAATAAAGCGCAAGGCAGAGTCAGAGGAGGAGAAGGAGGTATCAGCCAGTGTCACTGCACTAATGCCTGCCAGGTCCTCTCCTGTGACAGATAGCCCCAAAAATGTGGAGGAAAATAATGGCCATGGAGGTGAGGTACAAAGTAGAGCTCCATCTTATGTGTGCTAATAATCTGATCTCACACTCCATGTAAAGTAGATTGAGCAATAGTAATGCTGACTCTTGGGCTGTTAACATTCCAGATAAATCTGATTCTGCTGCTACTGCAACCCCAAATGCCACATCAAGTGAAGGAACATCAGTCACCTCGACTTCTGTTCCCACTGCAAACCTGGCAATGGTGTCACGTCAGACAGGAGACTCCAAGCCTCCACAAGCCATTGTTAAGCCCCAGATCCTCACGCACATAATAGAGGGCTTTGTCATCCAGGAAGGAGCAGAGCCCTTTCCGGTAAGAATTTACTGCTGCGAGGGAAATACATCTCTTGGAAGGGTGGCAGGCATTCATTTTTCAACAGATGAACAGACTATATTTCCCCGTGCTCCAAATCAGCTTTTTTAGCTTAAAACACGGAATTGAGGAAGGCGAAGGAAGCTGTTTTCATGCATGGAGCTAGGTGTCAAGAATTGTTACTAGAGAACAGGTTGGAGAGAGTAATATAAGAGTGATGGGAACTGTCTTCTCCAGTAGTTCCCAAAGCAATACATTCTTTAGGAATTGTAAGAAGGTTCTTCTGCCTGGGTTTTAGTGAGGGAAGGATGCACTGCATTGCATTTTGAACAAGCAGCAAGTTTAGGCAAATGAGGGGCGATAAGTCACATGGGTAGGCTATTCAAGGAAGACAGTACATGTTGAAAGAGCTCTCACATCTGTGAGTCAGGAAGGAGTAATAACTTTGTTCAGTATCTTCTTCACTAGGCAGAGGGATTCTTTTGAGTCATAAGGCGTGAGGGACTTATGCCTTGAAAGGGGATGGTGGACACAGAGACTCCTTTATTGATGGGCCCAATGCTTTCTCTTCCTGCCCAGGTGGGTTGTTCTCAGCTGCTAAAAGAATCTGAGAAACCTTTGCAGGGAGGGGCTCCTGGCCAGGGTGAAAACCTGTCCAGCAATTCTCCAGGAGGGAACAGTGCTTCTATGGGTGAGTTTCAGCACCAGAACACACAGGTAGCGGTACTGAAAATTTCTTATAATACTTCATTATTTACTTTATATAGTATGGACTTGTCTTTCTTCCTGCCCTCCTGCTAACTTCTTAGAGACTCAAGCTACAGACCCAGGGTCTCTTTTTCTCAAGTGCCAGAAAATATTGCTTGTTTTTAATACAATCTAGCACATGTTAGTAGTAAGCAGAATCCGAACTGTGATGACTTAAGGTTGTAAAGGGTATTTGGACCCAGTAGAGAGTGCAGTGGTGGAGATTCCTGTGCAGACTTATAGGGTATGAGGGATATGTTATTTCTTGTTAAGTGAAAAGATACTGACAGAAGTGCACAACTCTGTTCAATATCTTGGGCTCCTAATTAGTGAAGCTTCTGCCTCTGCCCAAGCTAATTGCTTTGTAGCTTCAAAAGAGTGCTTGGAATCAGCTCTGAGAAGAGCAGCAGAATGAGGAATCTTTATATGTGATTTGTTTCAGTTCAAATAATCAAATGGTGTGCATCTCTGTGTCTCACTAGAGCTTGATAAGAAAGCAAACTTGCTGAAGTGTGAATACTGTGGGAAGTATGCCCCAGCTACCCAGTTCCGTGGCTCCAAAAGGTTTTGTTCCATGACCTGCGCTAAAAGGTAATAGCAAGACATCTCTTCCTTTTCTCATGAGTTTCAGAATTCTCTGGAATTGGGCATTTGCCCTTTTTCCAGGTAGTGTATACTATTTAAGTACATCTGCTTCTCCCTTCATGGGATGCACTGACCACACAGATCCTTTAGGACTGGACGTGTTTATGACTTGTGAGTGCTTCTAGGAGGCATATGTGGTGTTGAGTATAAACAGGATTTTTTACTTGCTCAGAAAATCAGATGGGAAGGGGGAAGTTCTTGGGCTCCAGAGAACCTCTGTTCAGTTGAATGTACATTTGGCTGACTAAATTAATGCATACTGACAGCTGTCTGCTGTATTGATACTAGACAAAGACACAAGGAGAAAAACCTGGGAAGACATTACAATAGTAGAGTACTTGTTATGGGTTTTCTTTTCCATTAAGGGAATGACTTAATTGACCTTTCAGATGTTAGAGCAAGATTTTGGTATACAAATATTGCTTGTGTCAGAAGTCTGGACTGGTTTCTTCTAGGGAGAATTCTTAGAAGGAAGAACAGAATTTGTTGGTAAAGATGAGTTTCATCCCCATCTAGAAGAAGGAGAAGCAGTAATTTAGTTAATTGCTGTTTCCTAATTGCTGCTCTGCTTCTACTTATTTGAGGTACAATGTCAGCTGCAGCCATCAGTTTCGGCTGCAGAGAAAGAAGATGAAAGAACTCCAGGAAGCTAACTATGCTCGAGTGCGCCGACGGGGATCACGGCGCAGCAGCTCTGAAATTACTCGAACAAAGATCCAGGGCAAGCGTCACAGGGTAAGGCCATAGTCCTGTCTGCTTCTGTCAGAG
This sequence comes from Tympanuchus pallidicinctus, assembly GCF_026119805.1. Lineage (NCBI taxonomy): Eukaryota > Metazoa > Chordata > Aves > Galliformes > Phasianidae > Tympanuchus > Tympanuchus pallidicinctus. Next base: position 982,971 of record NW_026294759.1, read on the forward strand.
CAGCCAATATAAAAGTTGCTGCTGCTAGAGGCATTGGGTTCTTGTAATGTATGTAGTGGCACGTTAACTGCCAAGTGGATGTTCTGACACAGTTGTTACACATGGCACTGTAAGCTACTCCCATTGCTTGCTCATCAGCTGCAAAAGGTAGATTCACATTTGTGCTTCTGTTTACTCTGTATTTACTCCAACTTATGTCACAGATGCCTGAGTGAGTGTGATCAGCTGACAGACTGATCTGCTTTTCCTGAATGGTTAGCTTTCTTTCAGAGAAATAATTTGAATCAGATTATAGAAGGATTGAATGATCTTCCTGGACTTATGCAAAGCCTTTGACATGGTCTCTCACCACATCCTTCTCTCTAAATTGAAGTGGCATGGATTTGAAGGATGGACTGTTCAGTGGATTAAGAATTGGTTGGCTGGTTGCAGCCAAAGGGTTGTGATCAATGGTTCTATGTCAGAGTGGAGGCCAGTCACAAGCAGCATTTCTCAGGGGTAGGTTTGGGACCAGTGCTCTTTAACATCTTCATCAGTGACACAGAAGATGGCATTGAGTGCACCCTCAGCAAGTTTGCAGATGACACCAAGCTGAACAGTGTAGTCAATATGTTAGAGAGAAGGGAAGCCATCCAGAGGGACCTGGACAGGCTGGAGAATGGGCCCATGAAAACCTAATGAAATTCAACTAGGCTAAGTGAAAAGTGCTGCACTTGGGCCAGGGCAATCCCAGGTATTTATACAAACTGGGGGAAGAACTCCTTGAGAGCAGCCCTGCAGAGAAGGACTTGGGGGTCCTGGTAGATGAAAAGCTGGACATCAGCCAGCAGTGTGCAATTGCAGCCCAGAAGGCCAGCTGTGTTCTGGGCTGCATTAAAAGAGGAGTGGCCAGCAGGGAGAGGGAGGTGATTGTTCCCTTCTACTCAGCTCTTGTGAGGCCCCATCTGCAGTACTGCGTCCAGGCCTGGGGCCCCCAGCACAAGAAAAATGTGGAATTCTTGGAACGAGTCCAGATGAGGTCCACTAAGATGATCAAAGGGCTGGAGCACCTCTGCTATGAGGAGAGGTTAAGGGAAGTGGGATTGTTTAGTTTGGAGAAAAGAAGGCTCCAGCGAGACTTCATTTGGCCTTCCAATATTTGAAGGGAGCATATGAACGGGAGGGGATATGATGGTTTACAAGGGTGGACAGTGATAGGACAAAGGGGAATGGTTTTAAACTGAGAGAGGGGAGATTTAAGTTAAATATTAGGAAGAAGTTTTTCACTCAGAGGGTGGTGACACACTGGAACAGGTTGCCCAAGGAGGTTGTGAATGCCCCATTCCTGGAGGCATTCAAGGCCAGGCTGGATATGGCTCTGGGCAGCCTGGTCTGGTGGTTAGTGACCTTGCACACAGCAGGGGGGTTTGAAACCGGATGATCTTTGAGGTCCTTTTCAACCCAGGTCATTTTATAATTCTATTATTCAGAGCTGTCATGAGGAAGAGGAATGGACTGTGGGAGGATAGTGAGGAAAAGGAAGGGAATTGAGAATCTCCCTTTTGTGACATCAAGCTGTTGTGGCAGCTGCCCCTGGACCAACAGCCTGAAACAGCTGTCACTGTTTGGGAAAACTGCTGTTGCTCTTAGTTTCTGACTTTTACAGTTAATAAATGTGAGTGTATTTGTTCTTCATTAAAGCAAAACAAAAACAGCAAAAAACAAACAAACAAAATGCTTATGTTTTTTTTCTTTTTTGTGGGCTTGTAGGGCCAGGAGGATTCAAGTCGAGGTTCTGATAATTCTAGCTACGATGAGGCTTTGTCCCCTACATCTCCAGGACCTCTGTCAGTAAGATCTGGCCATGGAGACAGAGACCTGGCAAACTCTAATATGGCCCCACCTACCCCAGATCTACATGGCATCAACCCTGTATTCCTGTCCAGCAATCCCAGTCGTTGGAGCGTGGAGGAAGTGTATGAGTTCATTGCATCACTGCAAGGTGAATCTATGGTCCATTCCTGCAGTTCTGTGATCCAATAGCATGGGAAAATGTGTTGACTCTCTTTTTGGAAATCTTTGAGAGTGATACGTCATGCTTTCAAACTGTATATGTTTCTGGAGTAGGTCACGCAAATGGATGAGTTGTACTCCTCTGCGAGTGAGATGGGGAATTGGGACTGTCCATGGCTGTTTCTTAGTGCTGTTTCCTTGCTTTCACAGGATGCCAGGAGATTGCCGAAGAGTTTCGGTCACAGGAAATAGATGGCCAGGCCCTGTTGCTTTTGAAGGAAGAACACCTCATGAGTGCTATGAACATCAAGCTAGGACCTGCTCTCAAGATATGTGCCAAGATCAATGTCCTCAAGGAGACCTAACAGCTCTGAAGCTAGCAGTTTCAATTTTGCTCTGACCCCAGAGCAGCTGCCAGCTTTAAGACATTCTGTTGGGGCAAGGAATGGGACAATACCATGTGGTCCTGCATTCAAGAATGAAAAGGAATTTAACTGCCTGAAACTGCCATGCACAAGCCCATGTCTTGATCTTTGAATGGTGCTATAAAAAGGGAGGAAAATTCCCACCTGGGGCCTTGGAAACTTCCTTCCTTCTTTGGATATGCCTCTCCCATATACCACATTAAGAAGAGAAGGAGACTTCCTTCTGTTTTAGCAGCCTTGTAAAGGGGAAGTGCCCTTGCCCCTTTTTGCTGAAGCAGGTTTGCTGGATCCTGAGGTACAGGAAATTCCTGCCCTGCATGGTTTTGGGAGCAGCTGTGTGTGGAGTATTTAAAAAGGTCCAAATGGCAGAGGTGGGTATACAAGAACTAAAACAAAAGGGGCTGTTTCTGTTATAGCCTAGGTATTTTTTTTTAACTGTGTTTAATAGCCATTCCAGCACACATATCAAACTCAAAGGCCCATGGCATTAGGAGCTACCTTCCCTTAGCTTTACTGTCTCCAGTAAAGATGCAGATTGAAGACTAGGTTTTTTGGCAGCTGTTCGCTCCAGATGCCCATCTTTGAAGCAGAAGAGGATTTATCGTGACAAGGTGATGGGAAAATCTGAGTGGGAGGATGGGTTGTCTTACATTAGAAAACCCTTCACCACTAGGTGTCATGAGTGTGATAAAGTATAATTTACAGATCCAAAGCAGTCTCCAGAAGTGCCAAGGCTCTTCATATAAAAAAAAAAAAAAAAAAAAAAAAAAAAAAAAAAACAAAAAAACAAAACAAACAAAAAAAAACTTGGAATTTTGGTTCGCATTTTTTGTTAAGTTTGTTTTCTGTTCTTTTATCAGTTTGTATTATTTTTGTCTGTTTTCATTATCCTCAGGAGAGCTTACAAGACAAAGTTGGCAGGATTGTATCACCTGCCTCAGACTTTTTTAAATTGATGTTGTAAAACAAATACTTCCTTCCCCAGTATATATATATATATATATATATATATGTATAAAAACACTCTAACAACTGATTTTTGATTTTTTTTTTTTTTAATACAATTTCTTCCTAAGGGGTACAGTGATGTTTAGAGGATAATCCCCTGCCACTCAGCTCTCACAGGTTTTGTAAAGACCAAGTTCTGAATTTTTTAGCATTTGCCAAAGATGAAAATGTGCAGTTCTCTTCCAGAAGCACCTTCACTTTTAAAAAAGCAAAATGAAAACAAAAAACAAACTCTGGAAGAAATTATACAAAGCATGAAGAGGTAAGTGTCCCCTACAGCTGAATACCTGAAAGCAAGACTTTTTCCTAGGCCGTTTGTCTCAGCTTTTTTATTTTCAGAAGTTTCACATGCATATTTGAGTAAAACATGAGACTGTTCTATGTGCAAGGCACCTACTGTTGCAGGAGTGTTGTGGCATGGGTGGAAGCTTAATGGCACAAGAAACCATCAGCGATCTCTGTAACAGTCTCTGTATTGACCCACCTCATAAGAAGGGGGGGGAGATTCTAAAGTGTAGTATCAACTTTCCAGTTCTAACTGAAGTGTTGAGTCTGAATTTATTCTTGATATCTTCATTCCTATGAGAGAAGGATTCTAAGCCTTCTTGAATCAAAATAGACCCAAAGGAAGCCACCAATTCTTGCACCTTGAAAACACTCTTCAGTCCAATGAAATTTGAGGGGACAAAAAAGGCAGAGGTGAGCACCTCTAATGGCAAAGGAGGGCAGCCTTTAAACTATTTTGTTAGCAGGCTGGGTATGGCAAAACTTGTTTACTTTGGCTTTTGACAGGGTAGGCAGGTAGTATTTGCTGCTTTTGAAGCGTAGATTAACTTCAGTCACATTTAAAGGTTTCACTTCTTCATGTTACATTCAGTGTTCTTAATAAAAATTGTTCAGGTTTTAAAGGTCTGGCCACTTTTTAAACTGTCTGAACCTGACTATTCCTGTCAGTCAGACCTTTGAGAAGCAACAACTTTGATTTTCATTCTTACAGAAGAATATAGGGAACTTTTCTCCTTTGTGCATATGCCTGAACTTTGAAAAGTGTGCATATTCTGCCCTTTCAAGGCCCTACACTAACAGAAGAGAGTCCTGGTAGAAGTATGAAGATACTGCATAATAAGGACCCAGGGATAAGAAGGGTGGTCTAGCACCAAAGAAAGCTGTTAAGTTACATCAGCACAACACTACAGCAGGGTGTCTGATCATTTTATTTTTGAAAGTTGTTTTGTACAAAAAACAAGTTACCTTAAATACCACCATGAAACAGTACCAGCTGGCTTAATGACTTCATTTTTTCCCATGTTATGAGAAAGACTGAGACCATAATTTCTGCTCTGACTTTTGGTGTTTGCCCACTCATCCCCCAGCAAGAAAACAGGGTCATCTCTTTGCCCCTATTGTCATTGGTTATACTGCTTTGTCAGTATAAAAACCCACAAACCTTATCTGTACCATGCCATTAGTATTCATCAGTCTGTGCCCTCAAGATCAAAGACTGTTTTCTTTCCATTCTGCCATACTGCAGATGGGAGTGAGGAGCTAGACTAAGCAAAAAGCAATTAAGAATCAAAGTACTATGCTCCTAAAGGTTCAAATTAAGTCTTGTAACTCAGCTGTACCTGCTTTTCCCAAGTGCCCAAGTGGAAGGCTCTCTTGCTCCAAGCAGTATTCAAGTACCATCTGCACAGGGCAAGTGTCTTAAGACTGGTGTACATCATGTTGAAGGGGACAGCAACTGGGGTCACTCTCAAAACATTTCTGAGTGTGTTAGCATTCTTACTCTTTTTAATAAGAATTGTAGTAGCTTCCCAGGAAAACATTCTGCCAGACAAGGAAGCTTCAGGAAGCATGAGATCACAATTCTGACCATGACTGAGCTGTATAGGCATAAAGCTTCAAGTAAGGCTTCTTAAAGAACTCAAGTGATAGCTGTCTTCAATTTTCTGATTTTGCCTTGATGTCACTTACACATTCAGAAAGCATTCCCTTCATTTAGGAGATGATAATTTTTTTTTTTTTTTGCTCTTCTGTGATGGAGAAGACAGTATTTTGACTGAATTCAAAAGTAGTGAAACAGCATTTAACTCGGTTCTTTTTAGCATTGCCCCTCTCTTGTCTGAGAGGATGGCATGCATCCTTTTACACCTCCTGAAGGAAACAGGTGTCTATTTTTCAACACATTGGCATTAGAAAAAAGACTAGAGGGGTGCTAATGCCTCTTCCAACTCCAGTGAGTCCAGCATAGAGCTTTTCATGCAGGTTATGCTGACAAAGACTGTGTGCAACAGTGCAGGTGCTAGAAAAGCCAAAAATGCATTTAAAGGAAAAAAAAAAGTGTCTAACAGATTTTGTAAATCCTAGGAAAAAAAAATACATTAAAAGACCCCTCTGCTACAGTCTCAGTTTTTTAAATGGAGACTTCCCTTTCTGCATATGCATTCACAGCCCTTTCTTCCTCTCAATGAAGAAACTCCCTTTCCTTCTCAGTGCTGATCATTCACATTGTTTTCTTGCTGTCCTATCAACTCTCAGCACTTGCTCCCCATAGCTTTGCTGCTTTACTGCATTTTTTTGGAAAAAACAAAAAAAAAACAAAAAAACAAAACAGCATTACAGCAATGAGGCATGCCATTGGGGACCAGTGCTGTTCACATCTAGAGGCATCCATGAGACTTGACACACCAGACAGGCAAAGCGTATCATGTAAAGAAAAATCAGAAGAGAGAAGAACTGGCTGGGGGGAAATGGGGAGAAGTGTTGAAAGCCTATCACATTGGTAGCAAGTGGTCATCCCGTTCCTCTGACTCATCACCCAGCTGGTCATCACCCACACCACGGTATGTAGCTGGTACATTTCGAGGCTTAGATCGGCAGACAAAGTCACAGCCATCCTACAAGCACAAGTTGTTACATTAGAATCAGAATGTATGCAGAATCAGCAGCCACACAAAGCAAAACATATTCAATTTTGCTACACGAACATGTCTACCCCAGTGCTATCTGAGGGCAAGTCCACAGAACCTAGGCTGATAAGAGGAGCATACAAAGGGATATCCTAGCTTATCCTGAAACTTAGGTCTGGGGTAGAATGTGGTACTGATTAAGTGCAGCAACACAGACATTCAGAGAATGAACAACACTACTTAAGGTGATCAAGCAAGGGTTTCACATAATCAGGCCTGAACATTCCACAGTTCCCAGCTGAACATTCCTACCTGAAAAGTCTTAATCATAATGAGCAGTAGGGAACCAGCTGCATCAAGGAATTAAAAACAGTGTTCCCCTTACCTAGAATAAGATAGATATCTTCTTTTCCCACAGGGTACACTGTGGCAGGTCTATCCAAGAAACAGTCTATGAAGACAGTGCAGGTGCCCTTTTATTATGTCTTAACATGTGGGCTTAGATTGGGAATATAAAAGGATTTCCACTCACCGCAACCAAATTGCCCAAATCTTGCCAGAACGCAAAGTGAGGGAACTGCTCCATGCCCTTTGCTCCCACTATAAGGCGCTGGTAGAGAAACCCACCAATGATATAGACTGCGATTACTGAGGAAAACCTAGAGGGCAGAATTAAAAATCAGAACAGCAAAATTATACAAGTAGTCTCTTATAACCCAGTTATACTTGCCTCAGTTTGGCACCGGAGCAAGTAGCTGAACATCACCTAAGAAAAGAGTTGAAGAAAGACCATACCAGAAAAGGTCAAAAACATATAGATCTGCTAGAAAAATTTTTCAGGACATCTGCGTGAAGCAGATCTCCAAAGCACAAAGGCAGAAAATGAGAAGTCAAGACTCCTAGTCTGAATTTCCAACTGTGGCAAAGAACTGTTGTACAATTCCAGGAAGTCACACATTCCATGTTTAAGTGCACTGATCTGTAAGCTATGAAGGGAACAAAGCAGCTCTGCAGCATTATGTCTTAACCTAGAATTTGTCTACAAAGCTTGGAGCCACAGTAACGTCTAACAGTGACTGAATACAATTATCTAGACTAGTATAACATCTTCCAACAACTCACGTGATTAGTAGAATGGAGCCAGTGCTGAGGTGAGAATCCTCAGCTGGACAAGCCACACTGCTGTCCATCTCAAAGAGGTAGAAACAGTCCTGCTCCTTTTCCCTCTCTTCTGAAATAATGCTGAATGAACTCTGCAATTTGGGAAAAGTTATGTGAAAATACACCCAGGCTTATACTAAACTTCACCAGAAGATAGTTTTAGCTCTATTGGTAAAGGGGAACAACCCATAGAGAACGTAAGAAAACATTACTGCACCCTCAAGGCCTTTCTGCTTATAAACAAGCTTTGTCTGACAGCCTCCTGTTCCTGTCCTACCTCATATTGTCACTCACCGCTGTAATTCCTCGCTTGCAAGAAATCATTATCACAGCTCTTCTCTTCTCACCACTGCAGTGCCTACCATATGAATCACCTCCTTTATAAATCAGCATGATCCAGTCACCTGTGAAGAGAGAAAGAATATAGGCTGCAAATCCAGACCAGGAGGCAAAAGCTAGATAAGAAGTAAGAGTGTTACTGAGTAGTCTTACTTCCATTGAAGACCTGGGTTTCATTGATTCTTCCTATTACTGTAGTCTTTCCAGACTGCCTATCCATTTGTACTACGCCAGCAAAATCATGCAAGCTGCTGTTGACCTCTCTGCATACCCTGAAATGGTAGGCATAGTTTTCAGTTGTGCCAATCTCCACAGTCGTGTTAAATCTGCAGCAAAGAGAGAACAGAAGACAAGCAAACAGAATTACAATGAGTCGAGTTCAAAGCAAATGACACTCAGGACCTGGGAAGCCAGGTCACAGCTCATGCTAACGACAGAGCCCACCCTAAAGCCTGGCCCTAAATTCTTCCACCCAATTGTCCCAGTAGGTGTAAACACTGTGCACTGGACTCTAAGGTCCACAGCTAGTCAATACTGCTTGTATCATACCTTATTTGACTCAGTGGTTCTAGTTTCTTCAGCAGGGCTTTTTCCATCTGTGACTCAGTACTCTCATCACCAACCACATCACAGCTCTTCTCAGTCAGCGGTTCAGCTCCCACACCAACAGCAAGGGCCATAAAGACTACCAGCACAGCAGAGGTATGGGAATGTGATGACATCCTGGATACATATCACAAAGAACACATGGGATTAACCATCTCAGCCCTCTACAGACTAACTACATGAAGGCACTTACTGACCATTCCCTCAATCTTGACTACAAAAAGAAGTAAAAAACCTATGAACACCTCTCAGTTCTCAACAGACACTACAATCTCTTATACTGAAAAACAAACCAGGCCTCTTTGGGATTCTTTTATGAATTTTGACTTAGAACCACAAAAAGTTTCGCTGCTGAGCATGTTAACCAATTTTGATTCAGCCAAAACAGAGCCTAGCAGGCTGAATGCTGGTGTAAGTATCAGGCACAAGCTACTGTTCATTATCACATCCTACTGAGAAGCCAGTTAGCAAATAATAATTTACCAGGCCTCTAATCAAGTCTCTCTGCAGCTTTTGTATAAAGAGCTTGCAGTGAAGAGCCACTGTGACTTTGTCAGGCTCTGTCTGCTCAAGCTCCTTAATCCTAATAATTACGTTATCCTCTAGGACTACTTCAGCTGAGAATCTGAAAGCATTCAGTAGTACTCAGCTGCAACACCACAGAACAGTTTTCATGAACTGAAAAAGGAAATCGAAACATCCTATGATTAATCCAAGAGAAGGGGAGTAACAAAGGCAAGTGGGCATGGGGGCAATGGGTTGACGGTTGGACTAGATGATCTTATTAGTCTTTTCCAATCTTAATGATTCCATGAAGTCTTGAACTTTCAGCCTTCAGGCTTATGCTAAAATAGCACGTAAATCACTCTGCAACTGCACCAGGACGGATTTCCCCTTTGCTTCTCCTAGTGAGGATGTCAGTTCCAGATGCTGGGAACAAACGAATCACAGTTTCATAAGTTCCTCACTGCAACTAGACTGGCAGGCTATTTGGTGGAACGTCATCTTTGCCCCTCAGCTCATCCTGTCAAGCAACATCTTCTGAGCTACTTGTTATCACCATGGAGATAAACATGAGTATGGAGAGGCTAGATACATTCAAAGGTTGGATACACCACGCTGCTAAGGCCCGGGACACAAGAACTCTTGAGTCTCTCCTCACGAGACAAAAGAAGAACTCGCTACTCGAACACACTTCCTCGGCAACCTCTCCGCAAACGCCTCCTTTGCACAGACGCAGGAGGAAGAAACCGCACGGCATTGCTGTCGGCTTCTGCCAGCTAGCCACCGCACAGGCAGACAAACCAGGCCTGAGTGGCAGCTGCCCGGAACCACCTGCTCACAGCTGGGCAGAGTCAGCCCGGGGCAGCCCGCCGCCTCGTCCCCGCCGCTCCGTGCCCACTGCGTAAGTACGCAGTAGAAAGCCGGGCTCGCTTTCCGCCACACCTACCTGCTGCCGCGCACGGTCCTCTCCGTCCGCACCACGGCTCGACGGAGAAGCGGGAGCTGCTCAGGGACAGGCCATGGTCGGCGGGCAGGGGCAGAGCCCAAGGGCCATTGCGACGGCCATGTCCGCCTCACTACCCTCGCCCGCCCCATGAACCGGAAATAGGAAGAGCATGACAAAAACTAACGCGCCGTGCCTCGCCGCCCAAGAAAATCTCGGCCATAGGCACGCCTATAGCCTCTCTTTAGCCAATCAGAAGCGGAGACAGAAAAGGGCGGCTTTCAAACCCCGCCCCAGCCTATAAGTGGAGCTATTGCGGAGCCCGCCTTCTTTCTCCATCCAATAGGCGAGGGAGAAAGGTTCCGACGTTACTACCCCCTTCGCTTCCCTTGTCACGGACGTAGAAGGAAGGCTGCCTGGTAGTACCCTGCGGTTACCCTCTGCGGCGGAAAAGCGCGGCTGGAGGCGGGAATGGCTCGTCCGACGGTAGCGAAGCACGCATGGTGGGCCGCCACGAGGGTGTGCGTAGTGGGCCGCCTGGGTCCGGGTGGGCGGTACTCGGCGGGTTCGCCCCATAGCAGCTCTCATCCTCTGGAGCTGAACGTCTTCAGCGTTCTTCATATGGGCTGTGCTTCTGAATGAGAGCGTCTCCTACAGCCTCTGCATGTTCTGTGTCACTGTAGAGGAGTTCCAGCTGCTCACTGGTGAGGTTGGTCCTGAATGAATTAATAAAGCTTTACTTGATCTGAGACTGACCTACTTAAGTGACGTTTACCCCAACTGCGATGGTGACAGCCCAATTTCTAGTGCTCTGTGTTTTAATTTTTTAGAAGAGGTGGGATAACGGCCTTGTGTGTCTTTTAGTAAGAAGGAAATGCAGGTTCTAATGACTGTAAGCGTGCTAAAGAAGTCCCTGGTTTGGGAGGAGACTTTTGTGTGACATACTTGTTGAGCAGAGAAGAACTGGGCAGGAGCATTGCATGTGTCCTGGAAAGCTGATTGATTGAGTCTGACAGCTTGTACCATACTGCTGATTCTACCGGGAGCGTGGCACAGGCATCTGCATAAGCTGCGTGAAATTTATTTACACGCACAGTTAGCTATTAACTGTGTTGTCTGTGTATCTGTCAGTTTTCTGTGTCCAAACTAAGGACTCTACTGCTGATATTTGAGAAAAAATTAAAAAAAAAAAAAAAATCAAACAGAGCTCTTAATTGTTTCCCACCAACTTTCACTTTTCCACAGGTAACATCTTCCTTTTCCTAATTCCTTTTCAACTGTTGGTCATGGCCTTCCCTCCTTAGTCTGGGTATTTAAGCAGTATCTGAATTTTGTTGATTTCTTTCCAGCCGCACTTTATGTTCCCAACTAAGCTCTCAAAATGCAGTTTTTTCCCTTATTGAGTTTGACAACCATTCCTACACTTCTCTAAGTTCCACTGAAATTGTTCAGGAAAGACATCCCTTCTCCTGTGTTGCTCTGTTGTCTGAAAGACCGAGGTTGACTGGGACCCTTGGAGGTTACCTGATCACTCTACTGAGGCAAGGGCCACCAAGAGTGGGTACACTAGGTATCCAAGTGGCTTTTGAAGATCTCCAAAATGGAGACCCCACTGTATCTCTGCCTGTGCTCCATCACTCCCACATCTCAGAAGTGCTTTCCAGTGTTCAGAGGGAACCTCTTGTGCTCCAGTTTGTGCCAGTTCCCTCTGATCATGGCACTGGGCACCATTGAGAAGAGTCTGGCTCCATTTTCTCTGTACCTTCTTCTCAGGTGTTTATATACAGTAATGAGATCCTTCTGAGCCTTTTCTTTACTAGCCTGAACAGTCCCAGCTCTCTGACTCTCTCATCATGTGTGAGATGCTTCTTAGTCATAGTGCTCAGTGGTCCTTTGCTGGACTCTCTTCACTAGCTCAATTTCTCTCTTGTTACTGACGCTGTTGAGAAGCTGACTGTTGGGGATGTTGAGAGATGGCAGCTCTCAGTGCCTGCCTGTTTCTCAAGCATGTTTGTACTGGGTGTTGAATATAGAAAAAGATTTCTGTAAGTGTCCCAAAGCTCACAAGACTTTTTTTTTTTCAAACCTGTGCTGTACATCTATTGAAAACTGACTCTAAAAACTGAGCTAACATTGTAATAGGCATTTGAACAAGGAACTCTGGGCTAGTGGTGTGTTTAAGTATCAGAAGAATAAACAAATAGTATCCTTTAACCAGGGATGTCACAAAATCAGCAGACCATGAGAAAGATGTTAATCAGGATGGTTTGAGGATGTTGCCAACTTGGCAAGAAAACTCAAGGTCTGTGTATGCTCAGCTGAACTACCTTCATTATAATGTTAAAAGTCACACTCATAGATTGAAAAGACCCCTGCCCAGGTGCATGCATAGTAGAGGAAGTATACAGTCAACAATATTATTATTATATAAAAATTACTAACCAGTCATCACAAAGAGGATGGGCTGGAAAAATTATTAGCTTTGCGAGTTTTGTGTATAACTGTAGTGGTGGTAGTTCTGTTTGGTGTGTTTGATTTGTGGGAAACCATCCAGCATCTAGACTTGCACAAATCTGGAATAAATAAAGAATGTCTCTCCTGAATATGTGATTACTGACCTCGCACATCAGGCTGTTAATCTGTTTTTTGAACAACACCTCTACTTCCCTTTTGACAGCACTAGGGCTTCTGTCCCAGTGGTCTTTTTAGTCTTGTACTGTACCTATCCATCTGCTTCTGTCTTGAGAGGGAGCACTTCAGACCTGCACACTCTCACAATTACTGCTGCAATGCAATTAAGGCCTGTTGCATTTGCAAGCAATGAGCATGAATTTTGCTAGTAATAATCTCTTCCACTCATGCTGTTTTTAAGATAGCCCTTGTCAGCATAAGAAATGTTCTATCTCCAACACTCCCCATATTGGTATAAATTGAGTTATTTTGCACAGCTTTCCAACTTTACGTTTTTTGTCTTCTGAATGTAGCCTCAAGTTTCCTGTTTCACAGGCACTCAGCAGCCTGATTGCAACATCTTGTCATGCACTCTTTGCTTTGCTGTGTGGGAAAGCAGATTGGAGACTTCTTCAGCAGAAGCAAGTATGGAAATAATCTTTATTGTCAAATTCTCCCCTACTACTTCTCAAAAAGACAAAACTAGACAGGAAAGGAGAGGTAAGGAAGCTGGGTTTTCCTTCTAGCAAAAGTGAGATCTAATGAAAACATTAAAGCGGATGAGTCAGTGACCTGGTGAATGTTCCCCTCCCTCCCTTCCTACTTTCACTACTCCTCTCCCTTCATTCTGCACTCTGTCAAGCCCTTTTCAGTGTCTACTATTGAGCATTTAATCCCCTTTCTTCAGAAGAGGCTTGCACTTTTCAAGTTGTCAGCAGCAGTAAGAAATTGTCATCAATAACTCTTCGAATGGCAGATGAGATGTGAGTAAGTAATAAATTAGAGGCATTTACTAATTAGAAATCAGAGACAGAAGAGGTCTATGAGATCGTCTAGTCTTTCTCTGTTGTGTGTCTGTGTAATTCTTCTGATAAGCTTCTTCCTGCGTTGTCTCTCTTCTAGTTTTACATACTTCCCAATAAGCAATTTTCCAGCTTGAAACAGTCCTGTAGGATAGTTTATTATCAGGAAGATTTTGTTAGTGCTTTCCTTACATTTCTGCTCCATTCTCTCTGTTTAGGCCTAGCAAATGTCACACTGAACAATTTCTCTTAGTTGAGAAATCTCACCTTGGAAGAGTGAGATATTTTGCATTGATGGTCATTTTTTTATAAACGTTTCCTTCTCCTGAGCTGATTGCTTTTCCTGTAAATGTTTATGTGTTTAAGCAAACTACTAGCTGACCTTAGCTATTTTTTCAGAGCTGTTACAGCAAAGAGGACTCTTTGGGATAGTAGATGTCTGTGCCCTGCTCAGAATATTTGTGGTTGTAATAATATGTGGTTGGCACAGAACCCCCAGAGTTTGTATCCAACAATCTCACTCCATTGACTTGGGAGGCAATCTTGTGTTTGCAGATGCTTTCATCAGAAAACACATCTTCAAATGCATCAGAAAATGCAGGGGCATCATTTAATTCTCCACTGTTTGTGTTCATCCCAATCCTGCTATTCCCATCCCTGCTGAGATGGGAATTTCAGGATGCTGCGTTGGGATGTTTGCAGTTTTCCTTTTAATACTCCTCCTATCCAAATTGCTTAGGCATTTTTTTGTGTGTGTGTGTGTGTTAAAATCAAAAGCCTGAAAGAGCTGATATTTTAACAGAATTTCTATGCCTATTATTTATTTCTCAGCTCTCTTCTGCATGCAGGAAATCCCTAAGGAGAGCAGTTTAAGTAACTTTCTTTAGAAGACCTTTGTTTTCAAAACATGCTCCACTCCTCCATCTCCCTGCCCCTATCACTTTTGAGAGATGTGCTCTCAGGTTTTTATTTCTGTTTTCAAATGCACTAAATCATCTCTGTGACCAGTATCATAGGTGTATCACAGGTACATAGATCAGTCCTTTGGTCAACCAGCTGGTATTTTCTCACATGGGCTCTCCAAAAATGAGTAGCTATACTAGCTGTGTCCTTTCTGGCTGTTGGAAAGCCTGAAATATTCTACACTACACCAAAATACAAGTCCTGTGGTCACTTAAAACAGTGTTAGACTGTGTGACATGCTTGTAGTAACAGCGAGTTACCAGGTTTGTGCCATATGACGGGGTTCTTGTTTCTCCCATCCTCTACTCTCCCTGGTTTCACATAGATACATTGCCCCCATACTGACACAGGTACCAGCTGAGGGAATTTATCTGGGACAGTGCAATGACATTCTTAGGATGGTCCTAGAAGACTTGAATTATAAAATGCTAGCAACTTTCAGTTTTTTAACCAAATCTAAACTCCCCGACCTAAATATAGTGGGTTATAATGCTTGCAGATGAATGCTGTTATATCACAGTAATCATATCTGAGCTCTGATAGAACTAAATGGGATATATATGTATATATATATATATTTTTTTTTTGTACTAGCAAGCTATAATATTGGATATTTACATTAAATATCCACCAGGAAACCTCTCCTTATGCTTTGGGAATCTGTTCTACAGTTCCCCAAATGACAATGTGCAAATATGTCTAGGTGCTCCACTCAGATACCCTTCCTCTTTTCAAGCTCATCTCATAGGTACTTTGCTCTCAGTTTTCTACAAGGGCTTCTTCATATGGTACTCCCAACGGCTGAGAACCAAGAAGAAACTCGTGAACCTGTCTTAGGAAGAGGGAATGCAAGTAATAATAGTCTTGATTTAAGAATTTTTTTATTTCACTTCCCTGAGTTGATCATTGCAGCTCAAGCGAGGCTCAAATTAAGGTTGAACACTTCAGTATAAATTTGCCTCCTTCACTTTCTTTTTTTTCCTCCACAAAATTATTTAATGGTATAGTTTTTTTTGTTTTGTTTTAAAAACTGAAGAGAACTCTCCCACTGCTCTGGTTTGTAGAGGTGCTCTGAGATTTTTAGTGCTAATCTGCTGAATAAGTTTTTTTTCTTTTTTTCTGTAGTTGCTTTGAAACAATAGAGAGTGAACTGCTCTACTTCTTGCCAGTAGGTACCAGCTCAGATGGCATTTAAGAATTAACTGTTTTACTGACATTCCTATAGCCTTCTCCTGGGAGCAGTTTCCCCTAAAAGCAGGAGCCTGAAGAATGCAAGAGATGCCTACTTTCAGAGGCAACAGGAGAATAAAAACACAGGTGCAAATAATTTTTTCTGAGCATGTGGTCTCAGAACAATTGTGTTTCAACAGATACTTATCCTCTTGTTTATTTTTCAGTTATAAAATTGCCCAGAGAAGTTGTAAAGTTTCTCTTCTTGGAGGTCTTCAAAAGCTGCCTGGGTTTGGTCCTAGGAAAACTGCTTTGGATGTCCCTGCTTGAGCAAGGTTTGGACCAGATGGACTCACACCTTTACCTGTCTTGGATTCTGTGATCTGCAGAGAACCTCTACACCGCCTTTAAGTACAGTTGATTCTATTCACTTGAGGCTTAATTTGATTATTTGATTGATTAAAAGTATGTCACCAGAGATGCAAAGGTGACTTTACAAGAGCAAGCAGACACAGAGAACAGCTACAGAGTTCAAGTTCTTCGGTTCTCCCACTGTTCTCCCATGTGCAAAGGTGAGAGTCATTCTATATGACGTAACAGGAGATATATATGGTTTTAAAACAAATACCTTTTAATCTATGAGTGAGGCAGCTAGAAGATCCTGCAAGTCCATGTAATCAAAAATAGGATAGAATAGCTCAGTTGGAAGGGAACTTCAAAGATCACCTAGTTCAACTGTTCCAGACTGACTGGCTTCTAGAAATGCTACAGAACCTTTGCCTTAGGAAAGATCTTTCTATCAGAAAGATAGTGCTTAGAATTAAATTCCGTCACATTGTACCTTGTTTCTCTTGAAGTTTTTTAAGCCAAAACCACAGGTCTAAATGTAATGCTATAAAACAGAAACAAGTTTTAAAACAACTGACTCTGAAAACCCCTCTAAGAATAAAAATAGATTAATAGAAACAGATCACCTCAGATGGCTCTGAGTACAAAACATTGGAATGAACTGTCATGAGTGGAAACATTTCCCTGAGAATGGCCAATAGCTAACTTCCAGGGGAAGATCTTAGTAGCAGGCTAAATATGTAGCAACAGGTCCCTACAATAATCTCTTTCTCTTCCTAAAATTTCACATTTATTTGCCAGAGTTCATGATCTGGTCTATTGTCTTTATTTGAACTAAGCTTTCAATTCTCAAAGCTGGTATTCTTGTTTTTAAGTTGAGCCCCTTCCCCTTCTGTTTTAGCACTGACTTTCTTTTGTGCTTTCATAGTATTCTTGATATATCATATGTGTTTGTTTTCATCCTCTAGCAAGGGATCCTAAAATAGTCTCTCCTAATGAAGTTTTCCCTAAAGAACAAGTATTTTGTTCCTTTAGCCATGCCTTTTAATTTCTCTTTGAAAAACTTCCTCATTTGCCCGTAGCTTTCTCTTTTGAAGTTGTTACATCATCGTGCTTCCATCACCCGCCCTCCCACTCCCCCATTTCTGCTGAAACTCTGTACATTTGTGGTCAGTGTGACAGAGAAGCTGCTGGATTGAACTGTGCTAAGCCAGGGCCTGTACACAGTTCACAGCAGTCACAAGCTGATCCTATTTCCATGTGTTTCCTGACTTGCCACTCTTGTGCTGGTGTGATTGCTTATATATATATATAATAATATATATATATTATATACTTATATAATACTTGATTGCTTTCACAATCCTCATCTTACAGTCTGTAATATAATTCTGTTCCTGTGTATTTAGTAGTATTTGCCCAGTCTGTGAGGTTCCTGTTACTACTACATATTAATGCAGTTCATTTAATAACCTACCTTGATCTTAATTTTAAATGGATGGAGAATAGCCTTCTCAGTCTTCCCTATGTATTTTGTATCCCATTGTTCTGATATCCTACTCGTAGCCCATCTCCAACCAAGTCTCTGATGTGCTTGTTGTGGCAGTGTATTTGGTATTCTCCTTCCTCCATTTTATTCACTAGACTTCACTAGATCATCTTTTATAGATATATATATTTATATATATATATATATATTTTATATATATATATATTTTATATATATATATATCTTTTATAATATATTTCTTTGGGTTTTGTGACACAATCCATAGAGAAGCGCCTGAGATTTCATGAGTTCTACTGGAGACTTTGCACTTCCAAGAGGATCTGCTCCATGATCTTCCCAAGCACAGAGGTAAGGCTTGTTGGCCTGTAGTTTTCTGGGTCTTCCTTTCTTAAAAATGGGAGTACTGTTTCCCTTTTTCTAGTCACTGAGGGTTTCACCCAGCAGATATGATTTTTCAAACATGATGGAGAGCTGCTCAGCAATCACATCAGCCATCTCTTTCAGCACCCTAGGATGGATATCGTCTGCCCCCATGGACTTACAAACATTCAGTTTCATGAGGTTTTGGACGTGTTCCACTGTTACAGTGGGATGGAATCCTCTCCCCACACCTTCACCTAAAGGTTCAGGACCCTGGCAGACATGGGAAACCTGACCACCAGCGAAGACTGAGGCAAAGCAGTCATTGAGTAGCTCAGCTTTTTCTATGTCTGAGGAAGCCAGCTCTCCATTGCCTTTAATCAGAGGCGGGATTTGCTTTTAGACTGGGAAATGTTACTTCAGTGGAAGAGTGTTTTCAAGCAATAAACTACACTGCACAACAGCATAACCTCACTAACACAGACATGTATTATAATCATACAAGCAGTGCTTCCTTTAATCACATCTGCATGATTCTCCCTTGGGGATGGTTCTTTCTTTGTGGAACAGAGTAACATATTCATACTTATCTGTAAATACCACTGCTACATATCAATGAAGGGGAAGAAGCTGAATTTTTTTTTTAGATGAAGTCTGTGAAATGTAGAATGCACTGGAACAAAAAAATTGCTAAGGAAATAAAAGCACTATACTTATTATATAGGAAAGGTGTGTAGCATAACATAGAAGGGAAACATTGTAAGTAGCTCAGAGAGATAGATGATTTCGGTCCTGTAACAGAACAAACATGGAGGACGGCTCCAAGGACTGCCTTTTAAGGCAGATAGTAAGACCCAGTAATTGTGGAAGTGCCAATCATGGAAAGGATTGGCAGGAGCATATAGAGAGGATCCAGATGAGGGAGCTTAGGTAATGGTAGCTATTATTAGGATTCAGTATCCAGACTGGAATGATTTACTTTGTTGACATATCAGAAAAGAAATTTTGGCAAATGCGAAGGAAGAAGCAGAAAGAACCCCTGCTCACTGAGACAGCTGTAAACATACCACACTAAGAACCATAGCTCTTCCCTCCCATAATCATACCTAATGGTAATCATGTTGAAATGCCTTTGTGTGAGGGACTGACTGTAATGATAATGTTAACCACTTGTAGTGTGTGAAAGCAGCAGTACTTGCAACCTCACTAATAGATGTACTTGTGATGAGCACCTGTAACCACAAACAGCTCAGCACTTTGGCGTGTGTGCTTGCCAAAACCATTAATATTACTTCGCAAGCTAGTGGTTCCGTTGAGCATTGCCTGTTAGTAGCACAAGAACTTAGTTGATTAGTTTCTGCATGGAAAAGTTACCTGTGCATTTAGCAACTCAGATGACTCCTTACAAGCTGTGAAGGAGCATAAACCTTCAAATCTGAAGAACGTGGGGTTACTGGTGGATGGGGGAAGCTAAATCTAAGCCAGCAATGTGCCCCCACTTTGCCCAGGAAGCCAACAATATCCTGGGCTGCATCAAAAGAAGCGTGGCCAGTAGGTTGAGGGAGGTGATCCTCCTCCTGTATTCACCATGTGCTGGTGAGGCCTCATCTGGAGTACTGCATCCAGATGTGGAGTCCTCAGGAGAGACATAGACCCATCGGAGCATGTGCAGAGGAGCATCACCAAAATGAACCAAAGGATGGAATGCCTCTCCTACAAGGTCAGGCTGAAAGACCTGAGGCTGTCAGTGTCTAAAGGGGAGCTATAGGAAAGAAGGGGGCTGACTCTTTAGTAGGGTCTGTGGTGATAGGACAAGGGGAAATGGTTTCAAACTTAGAAGAAGAAGAAAGAAGAAGGGCAAATCCTCAGAACGTCACAGAATCCACAGTGGTGACTTACTTTTCTCTCATTTTTTCTCTCCTTTTCTTCTCTTTTTCCTTGCTTACTCATCTTTTAATAAATAAAGGTACATTTTTGATCGATCAACATCTTGACTTGATTCCGAGTCTTAATTCAGAAACTTTGGGATTAACGGAACAAACTGCAAGCCACTTCAGCTTGCAAAAGCCAGCATGAGTGCATGTGACTCATATACAGAGGTTTGGAAATTGCATGGAGTGTCAGAAGTCCTGTGTTCATGTATTTGTGTTTTTAGATGTTTATCTTGACTTGTAATTTCTTCATTCCATCTATCCAGAAGAACTGTTTTTCAGTAGGTTCTTGCTTGCAAGTGCTCTTCTGTTGATTAATAGTAGAGAAATCTGGTATTTTTACAGGTGACTTCCACCACACTGTCCTGAGCAATGAATAGTCTACAGAGGGAGCTGTTACTTCTTTTCCAAAAGGAGCAGGATTTGCATTCCAGCCAGGAATCGTGCTGAGCACAGGGAGCTCATCTCTTGTAATGGTTTTTATGTTCTTTGAGGATCTTGTGTTACCTTGCAGTTACTTGGCCTAGTGGCTGGCAACCCTGCTTATGGCAGGGGGGTTGGTACTTGATGATCTTTGAGGTTTCTTCCAGCCCTAGCTGTTCTGTGATTCTATGATTTATGACTGCAACATTGTATTGCACCTACAGTTTCCCAGTGGTCAAATGAGCAGAAGGGAGAATGCAAGTCAAAGAAATACAATTACTTGCATTATTATTATTGAGTTAGCCAAGAACGCGTTTCCCTCTACACCTTTGGAGTTTTGTACTGCAAAGAGAGGAAACAGTGGACAAATACCTGCTGCTAGGAGATTTCAGGTGAAATAGAATAGACATGGTAAGACAGGGTAGCATAGAAAAAGCAAATCACAAATTTTGGGACAACAGGCAACTGGAAAACTTTTTTTCACCCAGAGATTTTGTTCTGATAAGGAAAGAGAAATTTTACTAATTTCCAGATTATTATATTTCTCCTGACACAAGTGTACTTGTGTCAGACTCCAATATCAGTTTATCCCTTAGTCTGGGATTGCAGTTTATGTATAGTCAGAGCAGTTACTTGCAGTTGCAAGTGTGGAGGACTGGTAGAAATGAAGAGATAATAAAAGCAAAGAACCACAGCATGGTGCTTGGGAGGAAGATCTGGAGAGAAAGTAATTGACTCAAGTACTGGAGGTTTCATCTGAAAATATTAGATCAAGGGTTCAGTAGGTTGACGGCAAATAAGTTGGTAGTGATTGTTGATGGGATTGTTACTGCTGTGCCGCATGTAAATAAGCACTACAAAAAACTTTGATATACAGAAAATGGAAACAAGATCTTGCTTCCAAAAAGAAAGTTACTGTGTCCATGCAATAATTTTATTTTAAAATAATTGAAATTGTTTTTGTATCACCTGGTTGAAAGAAGCAGCTTAATGCAGTTTTAAGGAATCCAGTTGCAGTTTCAACACAGCAGGAAATCTCTGATGTCGTTTACAGAATGACTTCAATTACATATTTCTGAGTATGTGAGGCTTGACATTCATAGAGGATGATATATATGGAGAATTAAGGGCAAATTAACATGAAAATATAGACCTTGGTATACCCAGGTAAGGGGATGTCTGCCAAGACACGTATAGAGTTCACAGAGAAAAGGGAATTAAGTTGGGATTGTTCCCAACAAGAGTAGGTCTGCTTTTCAGTAAGCACACCTGTAACAGTCAGACCTAGTGAAAATGGAGGAAAACAATAGTATTTTAAGTAGTGTAGTAGAGCGTAAAAACCTGGAGTTTTCATCTTGGATTTTCCAGGTTACTTTGGGTGAGTGATTTTGTCAATACTAGAGACTGTTCAACTATCAAAAGAAGATCCTGTTAGTAGCTCAGAAAGTTGAAAAGACTTAAGAAATAATGCCAAACACTTTGCCTGCATTGTCAAAATGTTAGTAGCCTTTTCAGAAGAAAATCTAACAGTTTACCAGAGAACCCTGGTAAAGAATTAGCAGATTTTGGTATTAGAGTAGGCGAAGTTAGCATGCCTCTGAGCTTGCCTAGTTTACCATGTGAAGAATGCAAGAGCTTCGCCTTCCCTAGGATTTTGCAGTGCAGTGCATGCTAGACTGTTTTATTTACCAGCTCTTCAAACATAACCTCTCAATCTTATCCCAGATAAATGGCTAGGAAATGTAAAACAAGTAAATGCATCAGGTTGCTTCAAAAGTGGACCATTCTTCTAAAGGAAGGGATTTTCTGTTGTTCCCTTATGAGGAAGATGCTCCATTCCCTTTATCATCTTTGTGGCTCTGCACCTCTCTCAAGCAGTTCCCTGTCCTTCTTGGACTGAGGGGCCAAGAACTGGACACAATATTGCAGATGAGATCTCACCAAGGCAGGGTATAGAGGGAGGAGAACCGCTTTCAACCTACACACCCCTCCTAATACACTGGAGGATGGCATTGGCCTTCTTTGCCACAAGGGCACAGAACTGACTCACGGTCATGCCCAGGTCTCTTTCCCCTTTGCTACTCTCCAGCAGGTCAGTCCCCAACCTATACTGTAGGCTGACCTCTTCCACTTGAGTTTGCCCAGCAGTTCTCTGTTTAACCACACAGGTCTCCTGGCTCCCCTTTTTGACTTCCTACCTGTTGGGACGCTCTGATCTTGAGCATGAAAGAAGCACTCCTTGAATGCTAGCCAACTATATTGGGCCCCTTTACCTTCAAGTACCCCGTTCCATGGGATTTTCCCTAGCAATTGATTGAAAAGGCCATAGTTGGCCTACTGAAGTCCAGGGTTGTGATTCTGCTTGGTATTCTGTTCCTGCCACATGAAATCCTGAACTCCACCATCTCATGGTCACTGCAATGAAGGCTGCCCTCAACCTTCACTGCTTCAGCCAGATCCCCCTTGTTAGAGAAGTTGTCCTCGATACTGTTAATTCCAGGGTCGTGGGTTTGAGCCCTACATTGAGTGCCAAAATAGTGTTGGAGTTTGAAGAGTTAATCATGTGACACCCTTCCCTCCCCACTGAAGAGAAAGAAAGAGGGAAAATCCTGACTGAAATAGGAGAATCTAATTTTTGAGGCCTCTGTAGATCAACAAGGAACTCCTGGACTTACTTAAGCATAAAAAGAAAGTCTGGAGGGAGTTGAAAGCAGGAAGGGAATGGGTTACCTGGGAGGCAGACTTACAAAGAAGTTGTCTGAGCAACCAGGGATCAAGTTAGGAAAGCTAAAACCCAGATAAAGTTAAAGCTAGCCAGGGATGTAAAGGGCGAACAAGAAGAAACTCTACAGATATATCAGTGATAAAATGAAGGCCAGGGAAGATATTGGTCTTCTCTGTAAGGAAACTGGAGCCCTGGTCACGAGGGATATGGAGAAAGAAAGCTGAAGTGCTCCATGACTTCTTTGCCTCAGTCTTCACAAGCAAGGTCTATAGCTACATTGTCCAAGATGCAAAAAGCAAAGATAAGAACTTGGAGAAGGAAGATCTGCCTGCTCTAAATGAAGATCTGATGTTTGAGACCATCTAATGAAGGTGCACAAATCCATGGGACCAGATTCCTGTCAGCCGGAACTGGAAATCATGTGGAGGCTCCTGGGAAGTGCAGTACACCCCCATGTATCTTCCCCTTGGAAGATAAAGATCCCATTGGATCGTCAGAACTCATGTGAGTCTGCTGAACAGGAAGCACAGCTCTACAGTATGCTGTATCTCTATACCAAACAGCCTGTCACATGATGTTATGATATGGAATACTGATAAAACCAGGACAATATCTAAAATAAACGACAAAATGCAGTTGCTCACTACTCAGCAACTGATACCCAGCCAGCCCAAGCAATAGCCATCCCGCCCTGGCCAACTCCATCAGCTTTACTGTTCAACATGATGCCACACAGTACAGAATATCCCTTTGTTCAGTCCTGGTCAGCTGTCCTGGCTGTGTCACCTCCCAGCTTCTTGTCCAGCCCCAGCCTATTCACTGGCAGGGTAGCATGAGAATCTAACAAGCCCTTGACTTAGTGTAAGCATTGTTCAACAACTACTGAAATGCCGTTGTATTATCAGCATTGTTTTTTGCCTAAATCAAAAACATGGCATCATACCAGTCACTCTGAACAAAATTAACTCTATTCCAGCTGAAAACAGGACAAGGAGTTTTCATACAATCATAGAAATACTTGGGTTAGAAAGGACCTCAAAGATCATCTAGTTCCAACCCCCCTGCCACAGGCAGAATTGCCAATTGCTAGATCAGATTGCATGGCCTTGAACACCTCCACGGTGTTTCCTTGAGGACCTCAGAGATAACCTTTTAAAAGTTAGCCAAAAAACTCTAGAAAGCCTACTGATGTTCTCAGCTATACCCTCAGCAGATGGAAATAAAAAGAGATTGAGGGAAAGCTGATTGTCACTGCCTTGTCTATGCTATCATCTATAAAAAAGTGAAACACATTGGTCATGCATAAACCCTAGCAATTAGTCTGGCAGAACCAAAGATGCTATTGGGACTATTATGGAGGCCAAGCAGCTTGAGGGCAAATTTTGAAAGGTGGGTTGGTATCTGCATGTGTTCACTGGTACCTACTGGAATTTTCAAGCCTTTACAAACCTGCTCCCTTAACTGACAGTAAACACTTCTCAGATTTTGGCTACAGAGTGCTCTCAGGAACAAGGAGGATCTTTAGTCATAAAGATCATGGTTTTTGATCAGTGTGAGACTATTTTCTAAAAAGTGCAGCTTTGGCTTCTCCTGCTGTGTGCAATCCTACTCCTCTTTCCTGTAACCAGTCAGTCAGTTCAAACTAATGTAAACAAAAAGGCTTTGACCATCCCATGTACAAACCCTCTTCTATGCGAGTGAGGCAAATCTGGGTTACATTTTTTCTGGGCGGACAGAACAACATTAAGGTACCATATAGAGAAGGCAGAGCACAATCTTGGGCTGTGTTTCTTTAGTGAATTCCCCAAGGAACTCAGACATGCAAAACTATTCTCTTTTCTTTCCCATCAAGGTCACTACGGGACAGAATGAGGTCTCTAACGAAGGGTTGTTGTGTAATTGCACTTGGATTTCTTAACTCCAAACTTTCTGAGCTTAAGAAACTTACGATGGTAGTAGGAGGAGGGAAGGACAGACAGGTAATCATTTTATCCTAGGCTTTTTTAATGCCCAAATTATGTTTTACATTCTGTAACACAGATGTCTATTCTTTGGAGTTTGAGTTAGGACTATGAGAAAGACGCATACATCCAGCCACTTGCAAGGGTAATAATTACCAGAGCTATTGATCTTCCTGCTGCAGACCAAGGTAACTACAATAAAGGCAATTGTCAAAAAGAAATTTCCCTCTAGTTACATTACCCATCACACTGCTATACATGGATTTTCGAGTATTGAAACCAAGAAGGACTCCATCAAAAAGCAATAATTTGATCTATATATCCCAATAACTTGACCTGGAACAAAAACTATGACCCAGGCTGCATATGTTCTGCAGCATGTGAGCAAGTTCTGTTCCAGGGAATGGTTAATGTGTTACATGCTGTTACTTGGGTTGACCTTTTGGCAGCTTCTCCTCATGTTACTGTCCGTGTTTCTGTCAGGTGAAGGTCAGGCTATCCCAGGTTTGATTGTCCAGCTGCTCTCTGGCCCCTTTTCCTGGCATTAGCTATTGTGAGACTAGGAATGGACTGCACAAGAGAGCAGAGTGGGTAGAGGAGTAACGTTTTCACAGTTTGCATTCCCTGATTTCAGATCTGTAAGACTGACATATTTGTCCTGCTTGTAATAACTGGCAAACTCACTCTTGCTTCCCAAACACTCACTCATTCTTCTCCCAGCTGAAAGGAAATAATCTCTCCTCCAGCAGCCTCCAGGATCAGAGATGGGTGCAGCCCTACACAAGGAGTCTTGCTGTAAATTGAGGTCTTTTTACTACCCTCTGCTGTTAACCCTTCTTTGCTTTAGCTACCACTCTTGCTCCTCCATTTCTTGCTGCCCTGCCCCAAAGAGAGACAGCTCTATCCTGCAGGCATCCTCCCCTCCCTCTTTCCTTTTGCATCTGGACTTCTGCCTGGATTCAAAGAGCTCCTCCTTGCAGCCTCTCCCATTTCTGGATGGTGCCTGGACCCTAGTCCTTATCTCCTCCAGCGCTTGGACTGTTTGCAGCAGAGTATAAAGGGTTGACTCGGGGACAGAGTAGCAGTACAAGCACCACTGGACTAGGCTGGGTGGATATTTTACCCAACCACAGCCAATTCTGCACCATGGGGAAAGATGGGTCCAGCAAATTAAACATCTTCATTCTCCTCTTCTTCCTCCTTGGAGATGCTTCACTCATCACAGAACCGTAAGCTACATGGGGGAGACTTTAGGCAGGCTGGAGACCTGGGTTTATTTCTCTGTTTCTTTGTCTTTCATCTTTCAACTACCTTCTTTTACCTTGGAACAAAGACACAAGGGCTGGGTAAAATGTCTTCTGCAAACAGCAGCTCTGGTGCTTTTGAGGGACTAAGGAGAGTCTGTGCAATTGAGATATCAATAAAACTGCAGCCTAAATAAACAAATAAAACAAAAAGAAGGAGAGCAGAAAGAGCTTTTGCTTTTTCACAGAGCTGACAACATTTTAGCAAAATTTCTTGCACCAAATTGATTATTTACTTAAAAGACAACTTTTTATAACCGTTTACACACTCATTTTTTTCTTCAGAGATTGTTTTTGAAAAGACAAACATTTCTTTCATTTATTACCTTACTCCTTGGTTGAAATGCCTGGGAGATGTGAGTGGGTTTTTTGATTAATAACATGGAAAAAAAAAAAAAAAGCAAATGACAAATCTGGCATGACCATAAATGGTTTTATTTCTTAATTCATATTTTTCAGTTCAGCCAAAGGAATGAGAATTTCCTTCTCAGCCAGGGTTATATGTCACTGTAGAACTGTGGCTGTTAGATCTGTGTGGTACTAACAGACAGCTAGCAGACTGTATCTTACTGCGTTCTTTCCTTACTCTCTTTTGCCCTTTTGGTATGAAGGAGTGACAAATATTGTCTGGCAAAGGTGACAATTGACTTTTTGTTTTTTACCACACCATTCATAATCTCAGAATCGAGTGCTTCTGTTGTGCTAAAGTTTGGAAAAAATATCCCTTCCAGACATTCGCATTGAGAATTTTCTGTGGTATTTTACTTTCAACAGCAGCCTCTCTGCTTTTCCCTGCTGTTAGCAGACATGATGGAAATCCTTTTCCTGTATGGTGAAGTCAGACTGGTTTATTTGCTCTTTCTGTACAGCTCCAGCTACGTGCTCCTGCACATCTCACCTAATCTTCCCCTCCTCTTTCCAGGCAGTACATGGTGCTTCTACCGTTTCTGATACACACTGATTCCCCTGAGAAAATCTGTGTTCAGCTGACTCACCTGAATGAATCTGTGTCGCTGAATGCTGCAATTGAGTATCAAGGGGAAAACAGGAGCTTGATTGATGATGTGGTGTCGGAGAACGATTTGTTTACCTGCATTCCTTTCACTGTAAGTATCTTAATCCATGCAGGATAAACTCTAGCGGCTCTGAGTAGTAACAAACAGAGTAACTCTGAACAGGTATTCACTTTCCTCTTGGCCACAGGTATACTCATGTCTATCCTCAAAACACTGTTACTGCTGAGCTCTCCTTAGCAAAGATATCTAAATGAGAAATGCTGAATCCCGGAAAGCCTGCCGCTGTTTAGGACAGTAAGAGGAGAGGCCTGGAGAAAAGTAGATTTGGCAAATGTGTTAAAAAATATTGTTTTGTAGCTGAGAATATGCTCTACCAAGTAGTATTATTGTGCTTTATAGATCTGCTTTAGTTTCCATGGAAATAAATAGGAGGCATTATTTTTGGAGTGACTTATGTAATTGGTAGTTCCGAAGTCTAAAGCAACAGTCCTGGGCAACTGGGAATGCTGGTAACCTGGCTCACTATACAGATTATATCTTTGGCCTGAAGGCTGAAGAACTGGTTCTCAGAATACTTAACAGTTGACATCTATGTCATGCACATGTTGAAGACTGCTATTTTGTCACTTGGAGAAAGATTGAGATGTATGGAGATCTGGTATGGCTGGTTTGAAAAAGGAAATGTTATGCAAAGATTAGAGATATTACCTGAAAGAAGAGGGGGATTACTCCATTCCTCTGTGAATGTCAAGATGGAAGAGACAGATTTTCATCAATGCAGGAAGGACTTCTTAAAAATTAGTTGCAGAGTTGAATTCCTTTACTGCATAATACTTGCATGATCACTGCATAGTAATAGGAAAGTAGAGGAATATAGTACAAGAAAAGATCAGTCTCTTGTTCCTGATTCCAGTCCCTTCATCTCTGTGCCGGGTCTGTCACAATGACATTAGATCTATTATTTTAGGAAAGCCTGTTCAAGAGGCCTTTACAAGTAGTCCATAACTCAGTTGCCTTCTTACAATTCTCCAGATTCCAAAATCAAAGAGCCAGTCAACAGTCACATTTATTACTGTGACGGTGAAGGGAGAGACGCTGCAGTTCAGAAGCCGCAAGTCAGTGCTGGTCAAGAATTCTGAGAGTTTGGTCTTTGTCCAGACAGACAAACCCATCTACAAGCCTGGACAGACAGGTACGAAGAGGGGGTGGAGATTTGTACTTGAAGCAGAAATTCCTAAAACTGTTGTGCTGTTCAGGCCAGATGTTGACTGCTTTCACTGGAGATTGGAAGATCAGTCTCACATGGCTGAGGTGTATGTTTTTAAAGCTCCACATGGGAACAATTTGGAGAATTTTAAAGAATATGCATGTAACTGGGGCACCTACACACATTTCCGTTGCCGCTGGGAGTTCTGTTGTTGTGGTCTATGCAGCTTGATCCCCTTTTGTGCTGTTTTGAACTCTTTTGTTATAACCACAAAAACTAGAGCAGTGACTGGATATTTATTTTATAGAAAACAGGGTGAAAGTTCAGGCTAAGTCATGAAATAGTTTTCAAAGTGGCAGCTGATTTTGCAATGTGAAGATAGATAAAACCATATAAGCCATTTCTTCTGAGCCATTCATCTTCTAAACTTGGCCTGGGCAGGAACAAATGTCATAAAAGAGATGCTGAATTCTCTGTTTATTTAGAGCCAACACAAACTTGCAGCCAGGTGCCAAAATGATTTGCTTGCATTCATCCTTCCTGAGAAGTTAATCTGGTTAGAACAAAATTACAAGAGACATGTTAATTCCAATGTGAAAACATGATGTTGACAAAGGCAACTTAAATTTAACTTTGTCCTCAATTAAACTGATGCCCACCATCAGTAAAATGTTCACATTGCCGTGATTCTGGTCCTAGCATCCTCTGATTAATATCTCTTACATGGGTAACATAGCATGATTTAACTTTCTAGTGAATGGAATTTCTGTAGAAGAGAATTACTCTGTTCTCTCTTGCACCATCTGTGTTTGCAACTAATGTTTTCTGGTTGGTGTCTGTTCTGTGGAACCTCACTCTGCTTTTGTACATCAGTCCTTTTCAGAATTGTTTCTCTGGATGAAAACTTCCATCCCTTGAATGAGGTGGTAAGTATGACACTTCTTTTTCAATCATTGTTTGGCTTTAAGTCACCTTTGTGGGAAAAGTGAGGAAAGAGGTGTCTCTTGTGGAGATCTCTCAGTACACAGAGATAGTTGTGCAATTCCCAGGTTATTTCAGATCTTGCTAACAGGATCTGTTCTTCAGATTTCTGCATTCTTGGAATGGTTAGAGAATATAACTTTAAATGAACAATGCGGATGTAAAAACCTCAACAGTGAGAAAATCTGCCATTATCACAGTGGACATGTGCCACAGTTGGTTTTAGCTGACTTTTCTGTCCTGTGCAAATGCTTAACATCAAAGTGCTCCGCTGCTCTCTATCAGGGGCTTTCTTCCTTATCCCATTGTATTATCAGCTTTTTCTCCAAAATATGTTTGTAGTCCTAGTCATTTGACTGTATTGTTTGCACACTCTCCAAACATGGATTCTGAATATGCTGTTTAATTTCTTCCCTTTCTAGCTTCCGCTGGTCTACATTGAGGTATGTATACTCATTAAATTCATGTTCAGATCTATCACATTCCCAGTTGCCTCAAGATGATTCTTGTCTATTTTATTTATACAGCAGATTCATAATATTTATTCAAACACATAAAGTTTTAACTTGTATTATGATACCTATGGCCTAGGGCTCATTCTGTTGTCCAGCCCTGAACTCCCCAAACAATCCTGCTGTTTCTGCCCTGAGCCTCATTTGATACTGGGGTTGTGCCTACTCTTGCTATTTCCATTAGTGCTTTTTAGTTAGTTACCATTGCAGCCTCACACTGTTCTCACAATCTCCTTGTGGTCTCATTATCTGTAGGACCCAAAGAAAAACCGTCTGTACCAGTGGACGGAGGCTGAGATAAGAGAAGGGTTAATGCAGCTGTCTTTCAACCTCACTACTGAGCCCATTCAAGGGACTTACTCAGTGGTGGCACAGAAGGCTTCTGGGAAGACAATCCATCATCCCTTCTCTGTGGAGGAGTATGGTAATTGTTGCAGTGGTTTCAGGTTCCTAGCAGCTATTCCAGTAGGGACAGGAAAGAGGAATTGGACAGAGTGGTAGATATAACCAAGATGTCCAGCAGGGCTGGAAAATATCTCTCTGTTTTCTCCTTCATAAGCTTCATCTGTTCTGGCGGAATGAAGAACTTGAGCAACCTATCTCTACTCCTTCCTAAAATCCAGGCCATGCAGTGCCCATATCAACAAGGCTGCTAGCAGGAGCTAGTATGCTTGTAGCGGTCTATGTTGGTGACCATTGGCTGAGGTGATTGAAGTCACAGCCTATTCTTCAGCTGGCTACACGTGTTAAACGTCATACTCTGAACCTGGGTCTCCCTCGAGTTGCTAAGTTCTGACCTTCTGTTGTAGGCTGGGGCTGTAAATCTTTCCTGTCCTCCTGTGTCAGTCCAGTCTGCTTGGCTAGGAAATGGAATCCTAGTACAAACTTGCACATGGCTCCTACTTCCCCCTGACATCACCTCCAGTGATCAGTCCAGAACACCTCAGCAAGCCAAGTGCAGCCTGCATTACATGGTCTGCCATGATCATACAGCCCAGATGAGCCTTCTGGAAGCTCGCTGTCTTGAATTGCTCCTAGTTCACCCAAGATGGTCACTGTCCATGACCTCTCTTGCAGCAGGGTTTGGATATGAGGTCATCTTGTCGTAAGTCAGCAGAGAAGCTACTGGGTCATTCCTATTTTCCAGACTGGTAAGGTATATATGCTTTGGAAATGCAGAGATCAGGCTACAGTCCCATCTCTAAATATTTGTGAGAAACCTTTGACTTAACTCTTTATAGCATTCTGCTATGAGACTGATAATCCTTGTGTTACCTCAGGAGATGCTTTATTTTAATAGATAAGTGTCATAAACCAGTTTTCTTACCTGGCATAGAGGCTGGCTGAATGCCAGCGGTTTAGTTAGACTTCTGTGGGATGTGTAAATGACACTGGCCACAAAAATCTGACAGCTTGGATGCAAAAGGCTTTCAGGACATTTGTAGTTACGTGGCCTTCAGGTTTCATTCTTATGTTAATCCCCCCCCCAAATAAACTTTTGTCCTTTGGTTTTGCTGCAGTGCTTCCAAAATTTGAAGTAACAGTGAAAATGCCCAAGGTTATCACCATTCTTGATGAGGAGCTGAAGGTGACAGTTTGTGGTCTGTGAGTATCATTCTTCTTTCAATACTTCTTTGTTTCAGGTTTTATTTTAGCATTACTGAAGTCTAGTTGAGGGGTTTTATTACATTTCTCAATCATTCTTGAGGTCCCAGGACCAGTAAGGCTATTCAAACCATTAGCAAAAAGGCTTTACAACATTATTGCTTAGGAGTATTTGTTCTGTTTTTTTTGAGGGGAGTATTTTTACAGTCTTTTATATAAAAGTCTTAGAGGTGCAGTGCTAGAGAAGAGGTCTTCTATTTAGTTCAGCCGAGAATGGCATTTTTATCTGTGGCTTCTACATAAAAAAAACATGTCATGTTTCCCCTGGGCCACATCATTTGATTCTACATGGCGTATTCTACATGCATCTTGCAGGGAAAGACACAGAATGGGATGAAAAATGAGCTGAAAAACCTATTGCATACATAAACAGTTGCATCAGGTGGCAGGGTAGATACTTGCATCATGTTCTCTAAGTCTAGGCATACTGTCAGTGAATAAGCATTATAGTAAATGACTTTTGGAAAGTCATGTCTTATTCCCAGGAATTCAATCAGAATTACAAGATTCAGTGCTGTACTGAATCTTAGGTTCACTGCCAACTTTGATTCTAAAATGTTACCAAATTTCTTGATGCCTTTTACTTGGTACAATTAGCCTACAAATCCTGGAGGCAGTTTAGGGAAAAATTTTGGCTCCACCCGTGGTGAACTAACCATTTTCCTCCACCCTCTCTTACACTGATAATAGCTCTGTTTTTTCTGTCCTCTCTGCTTATAGATACACATTTGGCAAGCCTGTTCCTGGCCATGTGAGCTTTCGTGTCTGCAGGAAATTTGAATACCCAGCCACTGCTTGCTATGGTGAAGAGGCTAAGGCAGTATGCGATGAATTCTCTGGACAGGTGAGTCTTGAGTATTCACCAGGTGGAGTGATAGGAGAAGATGCTGTTTATTAAGCCTGCCTTGTAGGTATAAATTTGCTCTGCTACAGTGTGTAGAAACATGAGTGTGAAGAGGGGAATGATTCCACGTATTTTAAGGAAGCCTGAAGAAGGAAAGAAGATTGGATGTAAGTTGAAATGTGAAAGGTCTCTGTAGTAAGCAAGATGTACATTTAAGCGAGAAAGTGATACAGAAGGAAGAGAGTAAAGAAAAGAAAACAACTCAGTAGATTAGAGAATATAAGGGACTGAAAGATAGAAAGGATGAACAGCTAACTCATCAAAGTGTGTGGGATCAAAAGCTGTTCTTCGAGGCAAGAAAGGAACAGAAACTGGGGGAGGGGTAATGCAGTTTAAGGAAAGAGGAAAGGAACATGAATTTAGGAGCAGTGGCTAAGAAAGAGAGACACCTCACATCCCCTTGACAGTGCTCTACAGAGCAAAACTCTTTGGAGCATGGACTGCATGTGCAGCAGTGCTAACTTAATTGACAGAAACAGAGGTAATAGCAATTGTGGAAATGAACCAAGATAATAGAGCAAGCAGAAAAGAGGGTGGTCCTTACAGTATGCTATGGTATAATTCCTGCAATTGTCTCTGCTGCTGTTATCCATGCTAAACAGAAATAGGAATACTGCAGTATTCCTCTGTTCCAGGTAGCTCCTCCCTTTACTGTAGAGACCTGCCTTGGATATGAAGATGCTAATAAGAGATGGCAAGCGTTGGAGATACGTTTCTAGCTGTCTTCTTCTTTACACCCATACAATCTTTATGTATGGTTTATGTACCACTCAAACTTGTGCATTTTAAGTCAGCAGCTATATTCTAATGTGCCTGTCTTTTGGCAAACACTTGGTGTGGCATACATGTGAATAATTCCCTGTGCTTTGGTATCAAGAGAATGAAGAATTCCAAACTTCATACACACGAATAAAAATCTAGGTTGCAAGTTCTTTGCTTTGATATTCCTGTAGGTACTTCAGAATGCTCAGTGCCGAGTTATTTATGGCTGTTTTCCAGTTTCAATAAAAACAAAAAAGAGAATAACCTATGAACTTATGGGCTTCTCTCCCATTTCAAGGTAGCATACAGTGATGGGATCATTATGTTGGATAAACATTACAGTACATGTGACTGTAATATTATTATTATTTTTTTCTTCCAAAAGACAGACAACCATGGCTGCATTTTTAAACTGGTAAAAACCAAGTTATTCCAGCTCAAGAGAATTGGATATGAGAACAAGCTCCATGTGGATGCTAGGATTGAAGAGGAGGAAACAGGTATGAATGATCTAGGTCAAAGAGCCAGATAACAAGCCCAGGAGATACCAGCAGAGCAGACTGCCAAGTAAGAGGAAGGAGAAGAGTAGACTCCCAGTTCTGGAATTTTAAAACTTTCCTGCCCAGGTTCCAAGAGCGCCGAGCAAATGGTTGACCAGCAAAGGAGAGCTGGTATGGAGTAAAAGTAATTCTTGTCAGCGAGATGCAAATCAATCAATCCTTCATGCTTCTTACAGGAATTGTGTTGACTGGAACAAGCTTCTCTGAGATCACAACTACCATCAGCAAAATTACCTTTGAGAACTCGGATTCTTACTACAAACCTGGAATCCCCTTCTTTGGGCAGGTAGGAAAACTGAGAAGTGTTGTGAATTCTTAACAATCATGCTACTGAATCTCCTGGGTGGATATCTGCCTACCTCTGCAAAGATTCTGGAGCTCAGTACAGCCTGGGGGCTTCCACTACTTTGCAAGTTCTGTAACCAGAGAATAGCAGCTGAGAGCATAACTCTATATTCTTGTGTTTCAAGTTCTGCTTCTCTGGTCTCCTGCTTAATAAGAGGCCTTACTTGATGTTAATGCATGTCAGTCTGTGTCCACTCTTCTGACACAGAGGTGGAGATAAAAAAGATTCAGAAAATCTGCAGCTCCCCTTGAAACATGTAATATACATGTAAAATACAGTGGAAATGTCTCTGTCTGAAGACAGACCCAACATCCTCACCTTTGCGACATACCAATCTGTACAGATGGCAGGCATTGCTGTCCTGTATCATTCTGTTTTTACTCCTACAGGTTAAACTTGTGGATGGGTC
Organism: Tympanuchus pallidicinctus; assembly: GCF_026119805.1. NCBI lineage: Eukaryota > Metazoa > Chordata > Aves > Galliformes > Phasianidae > Tympanuchus > Tympanuchus pallidicinctus. The sequence goes on from NW_026294759.1 coordinate 1,017,388, forward strand.
TGGTGCTCCAATTGCCAATGAAACTGTGACGATTTCTTTACAAGGAGGCCAGGAAATGAACTACACAACGAATGAAGAAGGCAGGGCACTATTTGCCTTGAACACTTCCATGTTGCACTTCGATTCTGTTGGAATTAGAGTGAGTCCTGGGGCAGAGAAGGTGATGAAACTAACCAGCAGGGCTTGGCAGTGGAAGACTATTCCTTAAGTTTCTCCTATAAGTGCAAAAGCACTTAGCTTCTTGCTCCTGATTGGTTGTACCAGTCTTGCCATCACTGTGGTGGAAATAGCCATGCAGCAAATTAGATTTCCATGTGGCAATCATGCTTAACTTGTATTTGATTTAGGCTTGGCAATAGCACAGTAGGTTTAGAAGAAAAATCATGGGAACATATAGTTTCACCTTGGAATAGGGCAGTTTTTCTATAATTATATTATTTTAATTATTTTTATTTATTATTATTATTGTTTTAGTTATATTGTCTATAATTATATTTTCTTTTCTCCATACAATTTTCTTGCCACAGAATAAAACCATTAAAAATTATCCAGAAGTTACCACAATGTGCCTGTGGGGTAAAGAAAAACTTATTTTCTCTTTAAACAAACTGGTAATTAGAGAAGGCAAGATGTTAGGGTAAAGAAACCTTGAGGTGTTACTGATAGTAAGCAAACAACTGAGACAAACTTCGGCTTCACTGGGAGTGAATAATTCTCAATTATTTATTCAGGATACCACTGCCCTATATTATATTCTCCAGAGTCATGTGTGGTTTTTATTTTTGTTTGTTTTGTTGTTGTTTTTTGTTTTGTCTTGGGCAGTGTCACTAATCACTGGGCTGCCCAGAGCCACATCCAGCCTAGCCTTGAATGCCTCCAGGGATGGGGCATCCACGACCTCCTTGGGCAACCTGTTCCTCCTGTGTGTCACCACTCTCTGTGTGAAAAACTTCCTCCTAATACCTAGCCTATTTTCTGCTTTTTCAGGCTACTCATAAAACACACTCCTACTGCTTTGACCATTCATGGGTTAATCCAAATTATGAAGATGGTTATCTCCACCTAAAGCGCTTTTACTCCCCTAGTAAGAGCTTCCTCAAAATTGAGCCCACGTCTGAGACACTGAGCTGTGGCTCCTCAGCTGAGGTCCGGGTTCACTATATCCTTACACCAGAGGCTGTAAGAGAGAAGAAGAAAGTCATGTTCTACTACCTGGTAAGCTTGCACTTCCTATGCAGTCAGGATGTCACTGGCAATTGTGAAGGAAAGAGGTGGAGTTGGAAACAGAGGTTTATAGCAGCAAGCTTTAAACACTTCCCCATCATCCTCCACATATTTTCCCAGTAAAATGAGTGTAAACGTTTAGAGCAGAAGAGTGAGGATGTCCCATGTGCCCCCTGGGTGACTACTGGGACTCTGCTACAGAGGGCAGCTTAGCAGGTAGCAATTAGCTACTTATTGCTCACACACAGAGCTCTCTTACTTTCCTCTCAGATCCACTCTCCCATCTCTTAAGATTTATTTCATGTATAACCTCAAGCACTGCAGGATTTCTCATTTCTTTCAGGTGATGGCCAAGGGAATCATCAAGCAAGCAGACACCAGAATTCTGGATTTGGACAAGGAAAGTGGTATGTTTCCCTCCCCTCACAAATTGTCTCTGACTTGTTGCAATTGTGGCAGACACACAACCTACTTCCTTGGGGAATGCAGGGATCTACTTCTCTGTGCTGCTGGAAGAGTTCGAACTTTCTTTTCTGTTTACTTGGTTTTTGCGTAGATTTGTTTTAGCCTTTGTGCCACCTCTTTTTTTATTAACAATGTATTTCTGGGACTCCAGTGCATGAAGGAGACACAGTCTGGTCTGTTTTTAGAATCTGAAATAAAATTGAGCTTGCTTATATAATCAGACAGTGAGACTTATCTCTGTGAGAACAAATTCAGAACAGATTCATCCTAGTTAGAATCATAGTTTCACTAGGATGAAGTTCAGCATGAAGGGAAACCTGAAAATTTGGCTGATCCAAGAGGAGATTTCCTGTACTTCAACTTTTTGTTCTTGTTTTGTCTGCTAGTCAATGGTGTCTTCATACTACAGCTGCCTGTGGAAGCTGACTTTGCTCCTGTGGCCCAAGTTCTTGTCTATACTGTTACCCCCAGCAGGGAGGTGATTGCAGATTCAACAAAGTTCAACATAGAAAAATGTTTCAACAATAAGGTAAGCGACCATTTGTTTGAGAGAGTAGTTACACTATAGCCTGGCCACATATATATATATATATTTTAATTTAGCCTGACCAAGCTCATTTATTTAGATTTACTCACACTGAACAAACCACCAAACAATTGTTGTAGGTGGTTTCTCTGCCCAAACCCAGTAGGCACATCTAATGTTTACAGTATTTTTCAACTCTTATACATGTCATCTTGTCACTGTAATTTCTGCTCTAAGTAAGTGAACGTGAGCCTTGCTTAAACCTGCCACCTATAGTGAACAAAGAACTTTAATAGCACTAGTGAGACTGAAAGAGCTGAAGGAGGGCAGAAAAATAAAGCTTCCTGTGAACATGTGGACCATGATCTTCTTATGGCTCCAAATATTCTTTATGCAGAATAGTAAAGTGATATATGAGCAGCCCTATGTTGCTCAGTATAACTTAAAAATAATAGAAAGGCCCTGCTAAAGGCAGTGCCTTGTCTCACTAAAAGCCAAGCTAAATGAGTTATTGAGATTGATTTCACTGTAAGATGTTGGATATGTGAATTTTACTTCTATTTTAGATGCCACTTTACATGCTGTATTAATATCTGATCAGACATCAAGTACTAAGTAATACATGCACTTAGATATTGCTTTTCTCTCCTGGATAAAAAAAAAAAAAAAGCAGCCTGGATACAAAGCTGACATCAGTCTATCTAGTCTTTGGGCCATTTCTGTGTTAGCCATTTTTTTCTAGTAGCAAGCTTGCTAGATTCCTTGTAAGGTCATTTCCTTAAGAATACTGTTTTTGCATTCCCAAAGTTGATACCACCTTGGGAGCGATGGTGTCAGCAAAAGGCATGCCATGGTCCAGCTGGGACATGAGGGAGACTGGCAGCTAATGCTGTTTATTCAGGGAACATGTTTACTCTAAAAGTATTTTGATTGGTGTATGTCGCAGAAGGGTTTTGTACTGCTGAGAACAGAAAAATCTATGCAGGACCATCATTGCAAAATCACGTGAAGTAAGGATGAAAGCAACTTCTGCTAGCAAAACTTCGCAGAGCGGAGTTTACTAAGGGGTCATTTGAGTTATGAGTTAGGTTCTGAGGAAGCTACACTAATTTGGCTAGCCTCAACAACAAGCTGGTTCTTCAGAACCATTTCCAGCCAGTCCATATCACAATACTGCTCCAAGACATCACTGCTTTTTATGTTATGAGAGAATCTGCCAACCAAGATCATTGCAGGTATGTTGTATTCTCACAGGCAATGTCTGGATGCAGCAGACTGAACTTTGTGCAAGACAAGCTGCCTGAAGAGATCAAGCCACTATGTGGAATTATATCAATGTTCACAGTGGCTGTAAAACCCCAAAATGCCTTAATCATAAACAGTTATGATAGTTAAATTGCTATGAACTTCTAGGGCTCATTCCTCTACTACTTTGAGGAGGAAACCTGCTTATGCAGTAGTACAGGATGGATGTATGCGTGTGCAGATGTGTGTGGGATTCATAAGGCTGGGGCTGATGCACTCAACTGGTATCTTGCTATGTTAGGGCACATGCAACATAGTTTTTCCTATTGCTGCAGGTGGGCTTGAGCTTCTCTCCTTCTGAAGGTCTGCCTTCTTCTGACACTCACTTACTATTCAGAGCCTCCCCCAAATCCCTTTGTGCTGTCCGTGCTGTAGACAGGAGTGTTCTCCTCATGAAGCCTGAAGCTGATCTGTCACCCAGCTTGGTAAGTACTTATTCTACATAGCATCTCAAAGCCTGGTCATGGCAAGAGCAGCTCAGCGGAAATAGGGAACAAACCTTGTAAGTGCTGACACAGAAATGCTGTCCTGTACAGCTTCTCATCTTCCTTCAGCATGCAAAAAGGCAAGAACTGAACAGCAGCTGTTTGTTAGTGATTTTACATGACTCTAGGGATGGTAACTAGGAAACCCTCTTAAGGAGGCTGCTTTGCATGCCCAGGAACCAAAAGCTGTCCTGTGTTTAATGTTGATTTTTTAGGCATTCTTTACAGCCATGGATATATTTTATTGGAGTAGCATCTAGAAGTGTCAGAAGGTTTATTCCCCTTCTGCTGAGCAGCAAATGCCCTTGATCTGGTGTACAATCAATGAATATACAGATGATATAGTACATTTGAGAGATAGGCTTATGTAGTTATTATACTAGAGCAGAAAAGGATACTTACCTATATCCTGGGCTCATGTAGGAAACTCCAGCAGAGTAGATCTCCAGAAGAGATCCTTTCCTACTGGTAGCCAGCTATTAAATAGGTCTAGGAGAGATGCAGCCAGTCTCCACCCCTTCCTGCAGCACGGGTGAATTGCCTTCACCTATGCTCCTGTGGTTGACTCATTGCTCCCCTCAGGTGATTAATCAGAGGTTTAGGCCCCATATACCTGTAAAGGTAGAAAGGACAGTAACTGAGCCAGCCACTGTAATTTTTGATATATTTGAGCCATAATAACCAGACTAATGTGCTGTTTATAGGAACAGGAACTAGACATCTTTTTAGAAAGATGTCTTTTTAGATTCAGTTTCCCATTGCACCCACTGCAGGGAGGACCATGGCTATGTGGATTTGATTTTTATGATCAAAATTCTTTAGCAGTGTTTTGTGACAGCGGATACTGAAAAATGCGAAATATCTTGGCTTTTTCTGCTCAGGTGTATAGCTTACTGCCAGTGAAGGAATTGCATGACTATAGCCATGGTACAGATGTGCTCTTGGAGGAGCCCCTAGAAGACTGTGTCCCCTTGAAGAAAATAATTCTGAATGGGATCACCTATTCTCCAGTAGTGGAGATGAACGAAGATGATGCCTACAGCATTCTAAAGGTATAGCCCTCTAGTAAGTCTAGGGAGTAGAATGGGAGAAGGAATGAGAAAGAACACCTTCTGTTGCATGATGCAAGATAACAAGGGAAGGACTTGTGAATCTCAGTAGTTAAACACTGATTTTTATCCAGAGACAAGTAAGAGTTACAAGCCTCACCTGTCTTACTAGCTGTGTTCCTAACTTGAATTCATCAATCTCAAAGTTTTCTTTTTACGTGAAAAAATTTGAGGTTAGCTTGAATTGAAGTTCTAACTCAAGTTAAAAAATTCTGTGCTATTACAGTTACCCCAAGTACATCAGTATATCCTTGAGCAGCACTGTAGCCACAGATGTTTCCTTCCAGAGAGGAGACTTCATATCTAATTCCTGGCTCATCCTGATCCCTAGACTGGAATCAGACTTCAACTAGTATCCTAAAGGCAAGAGATCTATCCTTTAGCATTTCTGAGCCACTCAGGACCAGGACTGAGAGGGTCATCTCAGGCTCCAACCCATAGGCAGCACAGTTTTTACTTTTGAGGCAGTGAAGTATGAACAATACATCGGCTGTGTAAGCCTCAATAGGAGTGAGTACCCAGAAACATATTCTGTTTCTCTCCCATAGGAAATGGGTTTAAAGGTTTTCACCAATTCCAAGGTGAGGAAACCTTGGTATTGCAGCACTGAGAATTACATGCCTGCACAAAGTCACATTTCAGCAAGCGGAGGCCTGGCTGGAGCACCTATGTATGCACTGAGGAGTGGTGGTAAGGGAACTGGGCCTAGCTGTCACCTCTGTAATGAACTGAGATCCTGTCTGTATTCTGGGGTGAATATTTAAACAAGAGCTGGGGTTGTGGGCTGAGATTTTAGAAGGAGTACTGAAGTGGTGGGTCCACAGATGTCAACTTCAGCATGTCTGTGGGGCATGTCACTTTTGCTGCATTGTGAAGGCCTACAGACAAGCTTTCATAACTCAATATTAGATGTCAGGTCTCCAGCTACACAATTTTAATCTAAATATAGAAATGAGTTTGCCCAAAGTAAAGATATTAAAAATGATTAGTTAGTTAAGAACTTTTAAACTTTCCCTGCTTGGGTGGATTTCTGTTTCCTTTTGTCAGAGCAAAGCACACAACATCAGAAACAGCTGCTTCCTTCAAGCTACTCACTTTTACTTCATGTTGTCCCGCAAACTGTGAGGTTTGCTGGAGACCAGTGGGTAATAATGAAGGGCTAGCCCATGCTAATAAACCCTGAAAATCACTGTTCATGGTACTAGTGCTACCAGTGTAGCTTCTGATTGTCAGGTAGACTGCTACTTTCTTAGTGCAAAGCACGATGCTGACGTAGATCTTGTTTGTATGGAATTATCAGACCTACAGTCTAGTAGAATCCATGCAACATCCAGCAGTCCTGAAGAGGTGACAGAGACAATACGAAAGTATTTCCCAGAAACATGGATTTGGAGTTTAGTATCTATAAGGTGAGTGATTTGGGCAGATTCCTTCCTTATTTTTATAATGAAAAGTGAAGAAATCATAAATCCCTTGTTTTCCAAGCCTTTTCAAATAAAATAAGTCTTTAATTGTTTGCAGAAATCACTTGACAACCCTTTGAAAAGGAACTTCCTCTGGCTATGGTTAGGTTTGTCCAGAGCGTAGTAGTGAGTTTGAAGAAAATGTGGAGTGCCCTATGGTGAATACTGTGCTCCCTCATTCACAAAGGCATTGCTGTTCAGAAGATGATAGATAATCACCCTTCTGTCCTTTTTCTCTCTCCC